>NC_140171.1:111814642-112302796 GCF_963971535.1 Notolepis coatsorum | reverse complement strand
TCTCGGCGCTATTGCGGCGTCGGGGACAACCGTGCGCGTCACGGATCTGGGGTACACGAGTTCGACTCCCGGACTCGCCGTATTTTCTCAGAGTGTCTTTACCCCGATCTATATCCTATTCAACCTGTTTCTGTCGGTCATGCTTGACCAGAAAAAGCAATAAACGCTAAAAGAACCAGCTGACTGGTCAAAGTTTTGAAATATGAATTCAGATTGCTAATAATTTTTTTTTTACGAGAAATCTCGTGATAGGCATTCGACCCGCGGGCTGATAACCCAAGATATCTCGTGATGGGCATTCAAAGTGTGCACAGCTCTGGCACAGACTAAAGACAGTGCCTAATTGCCTCTACGAATGGAATGTAACACATTTCATTCACAAGTTAGGTGTGAATGTATCTGAGAACGTATTTAACACACCTGACGACCGGCGCTATTGATATGCAAAGTAGCCCAGGTGGGTACTTATAGCAAGTTGGCGAGTGTGAAGCGCATTCCTGTGTGCACGCGCTTCTGCTAAAATCTAGTGCAGCCTCATCCCATGAAGAACGCATCCCTGCTACTAGCTGAACAAGGCACTTCCTTCCCAGCTCAACACCTTCCCTCACTCCACTGCACTCCACAGCACTCCACAACACAGATGCCGATGTAGTAAACAAGGATGTGGTCTTTGTCAACTCACCCTATTAAATAAGAGTTTATGAAAAATAAGAAAATAACACAAAATAGCATATTATCAGGGGCAGTGTTTACAATCCACTTAAAATAAGGGGTATTTATTTGTTAAAATAAGTGTCTACATGTTAAGATAATAGCTCTACATTCCGTGTTTGGTCAGTAACATGGGTCTCCCAGTCCCTCCACTCTGCAGAAAATAGAAAATACACTTTACCCAATCAGGAGAGACAAATTATTTTTGTTTTGTTTTAAGCAAATATTATGTGCTTTAAATAGGACAAATCTGCCAGTGCAGTAAGCAAAACCGGCGTGGCAAGATTATTGAAATAAGTACAAATATCTAGGGTTCTCTCTCCTGATTGGATAAAGTGGAATGGGATACCAGAAAAAAGCATGTGTGCATCATGACTGTCAGAATGTAGAGCTATTTAACACTTATTTAAAAAAAAGAAATTACCACTTACAGCACCTTTAACCAAACGTGTTCGCTTTAATGTTTATTTATGTTTACCATTTTACTCAGTATGGATGGGACTTATGTAATATATTTGTTTTCTGTTTTAGAGAAGAAGGAGAAATTAACTGGAACTAAACTGTTGTTTCCCCCATGGGCCATTAGTCCACATCTTGTAGAATACATTTGTCTCTCTCTCTCTCTCTCTCTCTCTCTCTCTCTCTCTCTCTCTCTCTCTCTCTCTCTCTCTCTCTCTCTCTCTCTCTCTCTCTCTCTCACACACACACTGTAACAGTCACAAATGTGCCTACTATATTTTTGTGTTATTATTTAGTTGCTGTAACTGAGGGGTACAATTCCCTGACTGTATTGATAAGTATGGTATCATTAAACCACTACCGCTTTATGTACTTTAATTACTGGCCATACAGTACATGATATATAAATATGTTGAACACTTCCCACAATGAATCGGTTCTACACAAAGTTGTCTTTAAGTATTTATTGCAGCAAAAGGTACATTAATATACTTCTCTATTATACTTTGGATGCGCTTATAAGGCAAAGGAATGTGCGTAGGCAAATCAATAATGAATGTCCATTCTCTGGTTACGCAGGAGGTAATTATACAACCTGAATCTTAGGGAATTATATCTATGGTACACTAGTAATATATAGCGGGAGATACTGGAAGGGTCCCCCTGGTTGTAAGCCAGCAGGGGTAGAGGATCTGTCGGTAGTAGAGAGTCTGGTCAACGATGACTAAGGAGACTCCAAGTACAGGAGACGGTGCAATAGCCTCTTGATCCACAGACGAATACAGCTGTTCTCCGTAGACTGTAGCTCCACAGTGAAGAAAGCTAGCCGGCCTCAGGCTCTCTGAGGCGCCGACTCGACCTGGCTCCTCACAGGGTAAATCCCACACGTGTAGGCGTCGGCGATTCTCCGCTCCATAAATCACAGGACCAAAACAAATATAATCCAGCCGCAAAGGGCTATGTAGTCGTCGGGTAGATTAATCCAGTGTACATGTCCACACGGTTCTCGTCTAGGTCTCCTCGGGTGAAAGCGCCATGAAAGCAGCCCAGCCTGGATAAGCACTCTAGCTGATACGAGGAAGCGTTGGTGATGCTGGTCACTGTAGAACTTTAGCCGCACGATACACTATACACAAATAGACTATTACTGACTTAATAGAAATATGTCGCACTCGACGGTATAGCGCCAAACTCTGACAATTCAGTTATTAATTCGCACGCGGTCTCAATGCTCTATTCTGGGGCCAAACAGGCCATACTTCACCGCACGGAGTATCGTGGGTGAGGCTTCAACTTATTGGGTAACTCTAAGACTTCTGACTAAGTGCTTCTGTATTCACCTGCGCCATATTTATATGCACGGCGAACAAACTAGTGCCAACCTCATTTCTGTCTCGTAGCCCTGGGCAAGGCCGGGCATGCACAGACATGTCTTGACGGTGACTTTGAACCTGACTCCGGAGGCATGGCTCTGGCGCCTGTGGACCGCTGTCCAATAGGAGAATGAAATATTATGGTCTGGGCTAAAGGGATATTCCGTGTATATGTACAAGGAATATACAAGGGATATCAAACGATATACAAATACTATGCAATATATATCAATCAATAAATATATATATTCGGTTTAATCTGATCCTTTGTAACAGCCGCCCCCTAATTAGTCCCACCTAATTAGCTAAGCAGAGACAGATTAACCGCACTGTCCACTACTCAATGTCTGTTGTGAGGGGTCGGGCAGTTCACAAAGTCATGGGGTCATGGTCGTCATCGATAGTATCGGGGAGCCTTGGCAGTTCTATTAGCCTCGCCACGGGTCGGGTGTAGATCCGTCCTTGGACGAGCACTTCGGCTGCTCGGACCTTTCCGTCGGCACCGGTGATCACTTTGCTTACGCGGCCAGCCGGCCACATAGCTCGGGGTAGTGACTGGTCGATAATCATGACGACTGTTCCTTCTGTCAAATTGTCTCTCTCTTTCACCCATTTCTGGCGGGTCTGTAGAGACGGTAGATAGTGGAGTAGGAAGCTGTTCCAAAACTTGTCAGCCAATACTTGACTGTACCTCCACATTATTCAGCCGTTCGCTTCTTCAGGCCTGTACATTGTCTGTGGTAGCGCGGGGTCCAGCCGCCCCATCAAGAGTGTGTTGGGGGTGACTGGGTCGACATCTGCTACATCACTTGAGACGTAACCGAGGGGCTTTGAGTTCAATACTCCCTCGATCTCCGTGAGGACTGTCATTAGGACTTCTTCCGCCACGGTCTGGGCCCCAAGCACGGCGTACAGGGCTGTCTTTATTGAACGTACTTCTCGTTCCCAAGTTCCACCGAAGTGAGGTGCGTTCGGGGGATTAAACTGGAAGTCAATCTGGGATGGAGCGAGGTGGGTCTTAAGTTCTGGGCCCATAGCTTGGAAGCTCTCTCTCAGCTCTCTTTCTCCGCCTTTGAAGTTTGTCCCGTGATCAGACAATAATATAGACGGTTTGCCTTTCCGCGATGTGAATCTTCGGAAGGCCATAAGGAATGAGTCTGTGCTCATGGTTGGAAGGAGTTCTATATGCATCGCTCGGGTGGTCATGCATTTGAATACAATACCCCACCGCTTCTCGGTTCCTCTTCCTTTCTTTATATACAGCGGGCCGAAACAGTCCATACCGGTGGAGTGAAAAGGCTTGTCGCAGAGTCGGAGGCGACAGGGAGGTAGGTCAGCCATCCGGGGTATACTGGGCTGCGCTCGCCACTTACGACAGTCTAGACAGGTTCGCTGGAAGCGCCGCACTGCTTCTCTCCCTTGCAGTATCCAATAACGACGTCTGATCTCCGCGAAGACTCTCTCTGCCCCGGCGTGATGCACATCCTCGTCGTATTTCTTTATGATCAGCTCTGTGATCTTGTGTCGGCTGTTTAAGACTATCGGGTACTTGACGTCATCCGGTAAGTCTGGAGCTCTCCGCAGACGACCACCCACTCTGATGAGACCATGGGCGTCGCTCTCGGGGGCTAGGTGGAGCAGTCTGCTGTCTGATGGGACGGGCTTTGCTCCCTGTAGACAGTCTAGCTCAGGGGTGGGCAATTATTTTTCCCGGGGGGCCGAATGAGCAACTGAAAATATGTTGGGGGGCCGGGCCAAAATTCCAAACTCAATTATGCATAATATACATTTTATTTCTATATAAAAAGCAGTAAATGGCATTGTTTTGACCCCTGGTAAGAGTGTATGTTATTATTTGGCAATTAAAAGGTGAGGTTAGCTTTAAAAAATATAATTTATTCAAATAGAATTTATTTCCAAAATGATAAACAAAATGTGAAACATTAATAACAAAGGGCATTTTGAGTTTCATATACTATTGAAACAAGGATTTTCTTAGCTTTCTAAAGACATCACATCATCTTATAGCAAAAATAAGCAAGACATGTCACTGAACTGTGTAAAGAAAAGTGTCCCAGTTTTGTAGCCTTTTTTACTTTACATGCCTATATTAAACATTTAATGTTTTCAGAACTGTGCAGAAAAAAGAAAAAAAATATCAAGTGTCCCATTTCATTTCAATCTAGTCTCTGTTGAGCTTTAACAAGTCCATCAAAGTCAGGTTGCATGTCTGAGGTGGAGATGCGAAGCACAGCTGCCAGATGTTCATCAGTGAGAGAGGATCTGTACCTGGACTTGGTAAACGTCATGACTGAGTGTCTGTTCACATATGTAGGTGGATCCAAAGAGAACCAACATCTTCTGAGCATGTCTCCTAAGCGTATACTGTGCGTGTGAACGTTGACATGAAAAAAAAAATAAAAATAAAAAAAAATAAAAAAATAAAAAAAAAAAGATTTTTTTTTTTTTTTTTATTATCATGTAATCTTTCGCGGGCCGGTCAGAATCATCCCGCGGGCCGTACAATGCCCAGGTCTGGTCTAGCTCATCGGGGAACGAGTCTCTCTGGGCTCGTTGTAGTAGAAGAAGTTCTGCTTCTTCGTAGTCAGCTGCTGTAATGTCAGTAGTGAACTGAACCTCTGGGTGGTGCCACAGGAATGTCTTTAGCTGCGCACTCTCTAGGGTGAGGCAATCGTCTATGTCGGGGTCTGTGGAGACGAGTGTGTTCAATCCACAGAACATAGATTTCTTGTTTTCGGCCTCCTCTTTACTCGCTTCCCGTGGGGTGGGTGTAGGCCACTCTTCTTCCGGGATCTTGAGGAACTCTGGCCCGTCACTGTATAGGTTGTGACGGGTGAGGTCATCCAGGGACATTCCCCGGGTGATGACGTCAGCTGGGTTGTGTTTTGTGTCCACATACCTCCAGCTTGCTACTTCTGTTAAATCTTGAATCTCTGTGACTCTGACTCCCACGAAGACCTTGTATCTGCACGAATCAGACCGGATCCATGTGAGTACTGTCGTGGAGTCTGACCACAAGATTGTTCTTTGCACCGGAATGGTGAGTTCACGTTGGATTAACGTGGCGAGTTGCGCTCCTGCTAGGGCTGCGCAGAGCTCTAGACGCGGGATAGATTGTTGCTTTCGTAGGGCTATTCTTGAGCGAGCCAGGATGAAAGCAGTATGTATTTCTCCTCCCTCCTCTCGGGCACGCAAGTAGGCCACCGAACCGTAGGCTACTTCAGAGGCGTCGCTGAAGACGTGCAGGTCCATCTGGCACGTCTCCGGACTCACTGTGGGTGGGAAGTAGCTGCGGCGTATGTTGACACCTGGGAGTGAGCTGAGTTCCGTCTCCCACTCTCTCCATGTGGATGCAAGGTGTTCGGGTATGGGGTCGTCCCAGCCCTGGTCCTTGTCCCATAACGCTCTTACAATCATCTTTGCCCTGGTGGTGTAAGGTAGAATACATCCCAACGGGTCATATTGTCTGGCGAGTGTTCTGTATACACTCCGTCTGGTGGTCGGTAGTGCAGTCGACCTTCCCTGCTCCTTGGTCAGGATTTTGGTTTTGAAGCGCCAGACTAGTCCTAATGTCATTTCTTGGGCTTCTCCTGGGATGGTCGCCATCCAGGTCTCGCTGCTTGCTGCCTTGTCCTCGGGGAAAGGCTGCGCAATACTTGCGGGTCGCTGCTGGCCCACTGCCTGAGATCAAAGCCGCCTTTGATCAGGGAGGCGCGGAGCTTGAGTAGAAGGGCCTCGGCTTCTTCTGGCGTCGAGACGCTTTGCAGACAGTTGTCCACGTAGAAACTATTTCCTACACTTTGTCGGACCTCTTCATCAGCTGCTGGGTCCTCTGCGACGTGTTTTTGCAGTGCAAACGTAGCACAGCATGGGCTGCATGTGGTTCCGAAAGGGAGGACTTCCCATTGATAGATGGCTGGTTGCTCATCCCCGATCCTCTCTCTCCATAGGAACCGCAGCAGGGGCTTGTCCTCCTCCACTAGTCTCACCTGCAGGAACATCCCTTTGATGTCGCCGCTGATGGCCACCTTGTCTTGGCGGAAACGTAGTAACACGCCTAGTAGAGAGGGGCCGAGTGTTGGGCCGGGCAAGAGCTCTTTATTCAGATTTTGTGATCCAATCTGGTAGCTGCAGTTGAACACAATACGATCCTTGCCGTTGTGGTGGACTTTGTGGTGCGGCACGTACCATGATTCGGTCGTCTGATCGGCCTCTTTAATGTCAATTTTCTTTATGTGTCCCGCTGTGATTAGCTTGTTAATCTCAGCGCGGTACACCGTCTCTTGAGCGGGGTCTCTGGCTAGGCGCCGCTCTGTGTTCAATAGATACCGCTCCGTCGCTTCTTTTGGGGCGTGGAAGGTAGGCATACCCTCTCGCCTCAGGAGTGGAGTTGCGTATCTCATCACTCCGTTGACTTTGACTCTCTTTGTCCCTTGCTCGAGGAGGGCTATAGCGTAAATGTCTTCCTTGGAACGAATGTCTTTCTTTTCGTTCTTAAAGGGCATTGTCTCTAGTGTCCATAGCCTCTCGACATGCTGTAGGAGGGTGGTGTCTTCTTCTGTCACTCTGGAGTGGAGGCAGTTAGTGGCTGCTGTTCGGTTAAGAGACTTAGCGAGGGGGCCTTGTAATGTCCATCCTAGGCGGGTCTCGACTGCTGCAGGACAGCCTCTGGGCCCTGTGTGGACCCGGTCTATCGGGACGATGAGGTCTGCATGGTCGGAGCCTATCAGCAGGGTCGGGGTGGCACCGTCTATGAGCGGTATAGGTAGTTGACGCAGGTGCACATATTTATCCATCAGCTTGGCGATGGGGTAGGTGTACTGCGACAGGCCTATTTCTTGGCTGGTGAAAGCGTTAGTAATCCTATACCGTCTCTCTTGCTGCCCGCTTGCTGCGATAGTGAAGGAGACATTCTCGCCCTTTATCGTCTTTAGATCTCTTCTTATTGTCCGAATCGTCATCTGGTTTTCGCTCCCCCGCAGCCCCAGCTGGGCCGCAGCGGACGCGAGGAGAAGGGTCTTCTCTGACCCGTCGTCAAGGACGGCGTAAGTGTCCATGACCTTATCTTGGTAACTCAGTGTTACGCGGACCACCTTTAAGAGCACCCGGGCGCCCCCGCTGCTGGCGGGGTCAATGTACATAACACTTGCCTTTGTGCTGCTTGAGGGTGCAGGCTTTCTTCTGTTACTGTCGTGTAGGACATCTAGGTGGGCTCCGTCACACCGACTACACCTCTTCTTTAAGCGGCAATCGGCTGCCATGTGACTGCGCGCACATCGGTAACAGCGTCGGTTGGACTTTATCCATTGACTCACCTCGTCGGCGGTCATCTTCTTGAATGTGTCACATTGTGACAACCAGTGTTCCTTTTCGCAGTACGGGCACACCATCTTCCACTTCTCTTTCATCGAGGGGGTACTGTGGTTCTTGCTGCTCGGTACTGATTCTGATTGGTGCATGACGGTCACCAATCTTCGGCCATCGTTTGCTCTCCTAGGTCCCTCTCTGGAGCTTGGGGTGCTCCGCATGAACGTATCCAACCGTAGGCTGTTGACCTCTCTCGCCAGGAAGTCGGCTAGGTCTAGGAGGGATGGCTCGGGACCGATCACGGTGGTCTCTTTGCCGCCTGAAGCGCTCTTGTCGGGCGGGCGGAAGCTTCTCTAAAATCCTCTCGACATTAGAGTTTGCGTACAGTTCGTGCATACCCTTTTCTCTTTGCGCCCCCAGCATCCCTACCAGGGATTGTACCTTGATAGACAGGTCATCTAGTGAGCGATTGTCTGTGGCTGGGGGTAGGCGGTCAATATGCCTTATCTCTTGTATTACGTAGTCCCATATGCGTCCATATCTTTGGTCGAGTGCTGCTAGAGCCGCTGTGTATGGGGTAGTAGAGGTGGCATAGGCCAGCGCTATATTGTGCGCTCGGGGCACCTTGAGGTGCTTCAGTAGGATAGCATACTTGTACGGTTCATCAGCTACATCGGACATCATTGTCTCTAAGCACATTCGTAGCTCCGTGTACTGTGCTCTGTTCTCGTGGGTGAAGTCCGGAAACGTCGGTGTGCCAATGTATGATGCCATGGATGGCTGGCACATCGGTGAGCGTTGGAAGAGAGGCCTCCTAGGCGAGTCTCCTCTTACGCCTCTTGGTGGGCTGGTACCTGCTGGGTACCATGGCCCGCATATCCAGGTGCTATTCCTCGGGGCTGGTCGTGCGTCAAGCTCACCCGTGAATTGAGTCGGGGGTCTGTAGCGCAGAGCCGCAGGGGTAGAGCCTGGGCTGTACTGGACCTCCTGGTCCTGTGGAGTACTGTGCTGCTGTCGGGCTTGACTCTCCTCCTCTCCCTCTTCTTCTTCCTCTGGCAGGTCCTCTAGATCCTGTAGTCGTCTATTTAGCCTCTCCGCGGTGTAGACCGTTTCTTCCTTGTAGCTGGGTCTCGCGTGGACCGGTCGGGGAAGGGGTTCGGAGGGGGGTATAGGCTCTCTCTGGTGGTCGGGCTCAGGGTCGCTTGATCGGGTAGGGGAGGGTGCCCTTGACCCTTGTCTTGACGAGGCCCTGGAACCCCGTGCGGAGGGAGGGGGTGTTGCCCTGGTGATCAGCTGCTCCATTATCTGCGCTTGTAATCGGTCGCGCTCGGCTTCGCGCTTGGTGAGAGCGAGGTCGCGCTCTGCTTCTCTTTGGGCACCGGCAGCGGCGCTCTGGGCTTCGTCGGCGGCGCGCTGGGCTTCGGCCCGGTCCCTTACCATATTCTCTTCCGTCTGAAGGCGTCTAATCTCTAGACGTATACGATCTTCGTCGCTCCGTTGCTGCGCCTGAAGGCGTTCTCTTTCCATGGAAGAATGTTCGCGCTCACTAAGCGTCTGTGCTGTGAGTCGATCGCGCTCTGTTGAGGCTGCTAGGCTGGCGAGGAATGCCTGTGCCAGCATCTTGTCCGCCTCGCTGGGGGAAGACGCTGGTTGAGGTGATCCGCTCCTGGCAGTACTC
Organism: Notolepis coatsorum; assembly: GCF_963971535.1. Lineage (NCBI taxonomy): Eukaryota > Metazoa > Chordata > Actinopteri > Aulopiformes > Paralepididae > Notolepis > Notolepis coatsorum. The sequence continues at coordinate 112,293,247 of NC_140171.1, read as the reverse complement.
GTTGGAGATCTGTTCTCCTGTGGCGAGTCCTGGAGATCCATCTCCGGGGTGCTCTCCTCTTCTTGTAGCGGGTAGAGTTCCATCCCTGGAGAGCTGTCTTTATCCTGGAGCTCTCCGGGGACTACTTCTTCGGTCTTGGCGGGGGGTAAAGTCATGTCGGGTCCCTCCTGGTCCCTACCGTGAGCTTGGTCAGTTACGTTAGAACCCACTAGGGCCTCTATTGGCGGGGTAGCCTGGTCGATAGGGTCGGACATAATTTTACTATCTACTTTTTCCGCGTTTACCGTCTGTAGAAGGCTAGGTAGTATATTGGCAACGTAATCCTCTAAGTACTGAGGTGTCTGCCGTCTACGCTGCGGGCGATCTACTTTAGGAGAACCGTTTTGTGGAGTGTTCATCATAGGCCATGTCAATATTAATACCACTATATTAATATTACGCTAGTTACCCTCCGGCTCGAAGGACCAATTGTAACTGAGGGGTACAATTCCCTGACTGTATTGATAAGTATGGTATCATTAAACCACTACCGCTTTATGTACTTTAATTACTGGCCATACAGTACATGATATATAAATATGTTGAACACTTCCCACAATGAATCGGTTCTACACAAAGTTGTCTTTAAGTATTTATTGCAGCAAAAGGTACATTAATATACTTCTCTATTATACTTTGGATGCGCTTATAAGGCAAAGGAATGTGCGTAGGCAAATCAATAATGAATGTCCATTCTCTGGTTACGCAGGAGGTAATTATACAACCTGAATCTTAGAGAATTATATCTATGGTACACTAGTAATATATAGCGGGAGATACTGGAAGGGTCCCCCTGGTTGTAAGCCAGCAGGGGTAGAGGATCTGTCGGTAGTAGAGAGTCTGGTCAACGATGACTAAGGAGACTCCAAGTACAGGAGACGGTGCAATAGCCTCTTGATCCACAGACGAATACAGCTGTTCTCCGTAGACTGTAGCTCCACAGTGAAGAAAGCTAGCCGGCCTCAGGCTCTCTGAGGCGCCGACTCGACCTGGCTCCTCACAGGGTAAATCCCACACGTGTAGGCGTCGGCGATTCTCCGCTCCATAAATCACAGGACCAAAACAAATATAATCCAGCCGCAAAGGGCTATGTAGTCGTCGGGTAGATTAATCCAGTGTACATGTCCACACGGTTCTCGTCTAGGTCTCCTCGGGTGAAAGCGCCATGAAAGCAGCCCAGCCTGGATAAGCACTCTAGCTGATACGAGGAAGCGTTGGTGATGCTGGTCACTGTAGAACTTTAGCCGCACGATACACTATACACAAATAGACTATTACTGACTTAATAGAAATATGTCGCACTCGACGGTATAGCGCCAAACTCTGACAATTCAGTTATTAATTCGCACGCGGTCTCAATGCTCTATTCTGGGGCCAAACAGGCCATACTTCACCGCACGGAGTATCGTGGGTGAGGCTTCAACTTATTGGGTAACTCTAAGACTTCTGACTAAGTGCTTCTGTATTCACCTGCGCCATATTTATATGCACGGCGAACAAACTAGTGCCAACCTCATTTCTGTCTCGTAGCCCTGGGCAAGGCCGGGCATGCACAGACATGTCTTGACGGTGACTTTGAACCTGACTCCGGAGGCATGGCTCTGGCGCCTGTGGACCGCTGTCCAATAGGAGAATGAAATATTATGGTCTGGGCTAAAGGGATATTCCGTGTATATGTACAAGGAATATACAAGGGATATCAAACGATATACAAATACTATGCAATATATATCAATCAATAAATATATATATATTCGGTTTAATCTGATCCTTTGTAACAGTTGCAGTGCCATGTTTTGGTCACTAAGTGGTGCTCCTTGTTTGTTCTTGATGTAGCAATTTGGCTCGTGTCTGTAAATCTATGTCAATCTACTGTATATTGAGAGAATATAGATCCGTATGACCAGGCAGTATGTTTTGATAATAAATGCGAAATCCTAACAGCGACAACGTCTGAGTGGCTCTTTGCTAAGCTAAGCTATCCTGGTGTAATTCTAATGCTAACAAGTTATGGTCACACACACACACACACACACACACACACACACACACACACACACACACACACACACACACACACACACACACACACACACACACACACACACACACACACATTCGGTTTTGCCTTCTTGTCTGAGGACGAACACCATGTTTAAAAACACATTTGGTGATGCAATCTCCCCGATGAGGTCTCTCTGCCTCCGAACGCTCGTCCCACCACCGTTCAACCACCAAGGTTGAAGGCGGCGAAGGTTGTAATGTGAACCTGGAACCAAAACAACACAATGTCAACGTCGTTCTATATTTCTGGCCACTTTGTTTGTTCTGTCAGAAGGTGTTACTATTCTGCCTGTGTTTTAGAATAAAAAAAAAGAGGGAACAGTGCACTTTCTATTTTACAAATTAGATTGTTTTACTACAAATTAGATGTATCTTACTATTTTAGAGGATGAAACTGAAATACAATTTCTTTCTAAGTTGTTGTGCCCATACTGTAATTAGATCAATTAGCACAAAACTGACGGCAGAAATCTGAGCTAAAATCTGGCACATTTACATTGATGTGGAAACTGAAGATGTTCATTAACAGCGGCTGATTGGCGGAGTGGGCAAGGCGCTCGCCTCTAACGCAGGAGACGCTGGGTTCGAGCCCAGCTCTCGGCGATGCTACCGGCTGGCCGGTCGTTCATACTAACACAATTGGCAAGTGTAGAGGGTGGGAAAGCCGGTGGGTGGGGATTTGACGTTGTGGACAGCGACTCCTACAGGTCGGTTTGGTGACGCCGGTGCGACAGAAGCAGGAAGTGACTGAGAGTTCGAGCTGCTGCGGTGAAAAGATGCGACAGGCTGCCTCCTCGTGTACCGGAGGGGACACGTGATGCAAGGCTTCTGTCCTCACTACAACCGACCTGTGGGAGGCATAGTCTAGCAACGTTCAAGACAGGGGAAGAAAGAATTCGATATACGAAATTGGGATGGGAGAAAAATAGAAAAATGGGGAGAAAAAGTGGATACAAAAAAAAGATGTTCATTAACGTGCGCTGTCCCTGGGTAAAAAATAAATAAACAAACTTAAACTTAACTAAACTAAATGTTAGGCTGATGCCCTCCGCATATAAAGGAGAGAGATAGAGACAAAAGGCTGTTTCCCAAGGTGGGTCTGAATGTCATGTGATTATCTACCCATCCAGGCACAACCCCACATCACAGTAACCAAGACGCCACTAGGTTCTATGTGTAGAAAATGCAGCAAATCAAGTAACTTTGCTTTCATTTCTTACATGTTAGACATGTTTCTTGGTATCGGATTTTAGTATCGGGGATATTCTCCAATTCCGATATTCCATTTTAGCCTGGTGTTGGACCAGGGATGTGCACAGGTACGGGCAGGGGCGTAGCTGGGGGGGGGGGGGGGGGGGGGGGGCGGGGGGGGGGGGGGGGGGGGTGTAGCTTAGGATGATTCCAAGGGCCCAGCACTGGGGGGAGGGCCCAATTTTTTTTTTTTTTTACTAGACATCACTCTAGACATTATTGATGCTCTCATTGATACTATGTTTCTTTCTGAAGTGTGTGTGTGTGTGTGTGTGTGTGTGTGTGTGTGTGTGTGTGTGTGTGTGTGTGTGTGTGTGTGTGTGTGTGTGTGTGTGTGTGTGTGTGTGAGTGAGAGATATATAGAGAGAGAGGGGGGGCTTTGGTAGACAATTGCATTGGTCCATTCATTGAAGATGAACGCAATGCGACATCCTTTACTAGGCTCACCCACCAACAGTGCAGGTGCTGAACTGCTGATCCGAATGTATAGGTGAAAACCATATTATGCGTTTTCATCAATAAAGAAATGGCCAAAAAAAAATCTGGAGCTACACCCCTGGGTACGGGCAACAGCCTGTTCATATTAAATACAGGGAGGGGCAAGAACACTGCCGTACACCCCTCCGGTGCCCTCACGGTTGAGAAAAGTGCCCTTTTAAGTGGAGAAAATATTTTTATAAAGGGGGGGGGGGGCTTTTTCCAAGTTAGAGCAATAGCCCTTCCAAATATCTGTGCACGCACCTGTGTGTGTGTGTGTGTGTGTGTGTGTGTGTGTGTGTGTGTGTGTGTGTGTTTGTGTCTGTGTGTGTCTGTGTGTGCAGTGTTGTCATTGATCTACCAGGATCGATGCTCTACATCCACTACACTATGGCAACACTGGCCCAGTGTCTGATATGCGACTGGTGGCCAATGACGTAGTTCGACCGTCTGGATCCACCAGCATCTCTAACCAATAACTCTCTCAGAGATCATTGCCATGGGAACTGTTGCATTATGTTATGCCCGAGTTGTCAAGGAAACCTGGGCCCTCCTCTCTCTCTCTCTCTCTCTCTCTCTCTCTCTCTCTCTCTCTCTCTCTCTCTCTCTCTCTCTCTCTCTCTCTCTCTCTTTTACGCATGCTTCTCATTGCCTGACTCACTTCCTTCGCCGTGAATACACGCCATGCTGATTAGCGAGGGAGCAAATGGTGTGTTTGTGGTGATTATCCTGGGGGACAGTTCCGATTACAGTTGTTTACTATGGCTGCAGCTTTCTCTCTGTGATCCAGACGTAGCAGTTGGATGGAGGGGAGATGTTGGGGGAAGATCTTTTACGTTAAGCTACGTTATCGGATCACATGTTCAGCTCAGAGGCTCAGAGGCTGCTGGATATGGAGCTTGAGGGCAACGTATGAACGTATCCAGCTTTAGGTCCAACCCCAATTCCCTTCCCTTGGCCTTACCACCTAGTGCCCTCGACTGGGTAGTGGCACAGTGGCACTTCAGTGTGCATCTGGAGAGAAAGGAGAAAAAAAACACAATTTGGCAATTGTATTGCAAACACAATATCTCTACAACAGCTGCAAGTTTCAAAACACTACTGGTTCTCCGTAACCGGATGGGTTTCTCCTACATTTTGATATGGGGACTGGCTTTCTACTGGTCCGCAGAGAAAACTAACCCGGAACGAGGAGCCCAGTTCATCTGGTTGAGCAGTTTGGCCGTATCTGATTGTTACACTGTTCTGATTGTTAAATGGACCTCTCTCAAGTCCCGCCCTCTTTTCTTGAGTATCTTCTTAACAATTGCATAAATAAATCCTCTCATATTTTTGTAATAACAACCATTTAAAGATTGAATTGCAATTAACGTAATGTTTCATTTGTTGGTACAGTTATGATTATCAGGCATGTACAGTATAACAGTTCACAGCACTTGGATTAGCCTATATAACAATCTCTGAGGCCAGTCAAACTATCCTTTATGTCATGGTTTGATCATTACCTTCCGTGATCATTCCTCAAACAAGTGCCGGGGGCAGATGCGTTAACCCTTTCACTACCACACTACAAAATGGTTAATCCTTTCACTGCAACGCTACAGAAGGTTAACCCTTTCACTGCCACACGACAAAGGGTTAACCCATTCACAACCACACTACAGGTTAACTCTTTCACTGCAACACTACATAAGGTTAACCCTTTCACTGCCACACGACAAAGGGTTAACCGTCTGTAGTGTGGTAGTGAAAGGGTTAACCTTCTGTTAAAGCAAAATGAAAAAAATAATCTTTCTTTTACAGCCAGTGTTGGTCTACTCTATTGCATCAACCACGTGTGAAGTGAGTAGAGGCCTGCAGGGGGCGGTGTTCTTCAGCACCAGACAAGTACAAGATACAAGATACTTTAATCTTGTATCTTGTACTTGTCTGGTGCTGAAGAACACCGCCCCCTGCAGGCCTCTACTCACTTCTGCAGGGGGCGGTGTTCTTCAGCACCAGACAAGTACAAGATACAAGATTAAAGTATCTTGTATCTTGTACTTGTCTGGTGCTGAAGAAGGCATCATCAATGACAATGGGAGCTGTTCTTCAGCACTAGACAAGTGATTATGAGAGGGTGGGCCAATGGGCACGTGAGCGACTATTTCCTTTCAGTTCCTTTGTATAAAATATAGGCCTATTGAACGTAAGGCTATTTAGCATTATATACCATTATTACATGTAACACTTGATAGATCTCATTTGAATTTCAAACATTTACAGCCACGTCAAGTGTACATACAGAAATAACAAAAAAAGCACATAAAATCACACAGCATACTGTATAAAATCACAGCAATAAGACAACAAGACGAGGCAAAGATAACAAATCAATTAAAACATGTACAACTCGATTGACAAAGGTTGGAGATCAAGGTTTTAAACTCTCTTAACCTCTTTAAACAGAGGGGGGGATCTCAAGCTTTAAGGACAGTTGGAGTTCTTCATTCCATGAGGTAGAGGCATCATAGCGAAATGCAGATTTACCCTGTTCCGAGCAAACTCTGGCGACCTTAAGGACCAGCCAGTCACTAGAACAGGTTCCATATGTTCCAAAATAAGGAGGTAGCTTACCAATAAGGGCCTTACAAATGTACAAATACCAGTGTTTGTTGTGCCAACCAACCTTCTCATAAAGGTCACAGTGATGAGCGTCGTATCTATCATTACTGATGAATCTGAGGGCAGAGTGATAGACTAGAGTCCAGGGCCCTCATTCATCAACGTGACGTAGAAAATGTTCTATTTCCACACGTAAGCACAGAATTTAGAATGTGTGTACGCACAGAAATATTGGGATTTATCAACCGTGCGTACACAGGTCCTATGCTCCTCCGTGTTGATAAATACCTCTTTGTTCTACCGTCAATGCTCGTGCATGATTATCCATATATGGTCATGAAACACCCCCCTTGGGATGTGAAATAATGGACTGACCCGAGCGGAACTCTGAGAAACTTCACGGGAGATTGTTCACTGAGGCGCTGCCGAACCAAGAAGACACAACGCGTGATATGGGATAAATAAAAGGCGGACTTGTGTCAGATGTCAGATATCAACGGCTCCCTAAGACCATTGCTGCAATTCTGCCTGGACAGCTCAAAATACTAATAAAGACCGTTCGTTGACCGCTGTTTGGCGTTGGTTGTGTGTCATTATAACCGTGCTGTAATATGAATGCCTTTATTAGTTGTGTTCGATTGGCTATAATATGATTTTTAGAGGCATCTATTTTGTTGTCGGTATTAGATGCCTCTAAAAATCATATACTATTAGGTAGCCTATATGAATTACATATAATAGCAGCCATAGCCTACATTATGCAACAGTAACTTGCGCATACCAGTGTATGCGACGGACCAGTGTATACCTTATATCATATCATATTCATATAATAGTTTACTCTATCAGCATACCAGCATGTAATATGTTCTTTGTTAGAACTCAACTCGTTATTATTTTGCACATAGATTGCAGAAATACGGGAACGTTTTGATTTACATTAAAAGGCTTTGTCATTGGGGGTTAACACTAGCACAGCCATGGAGAAAATGCCACTGATTCCCGCCGGGAACGGGTCAGATGACCCGACAGCTTATATGATAAATATGAGAAAAATAAACAGTGTAAACTATATAATTACCTCTGAATATAAAAACATGAGGGTTACCACAATGAAATGTCGGTTTGAGTGACATAATTTTTTTTTAAATGTATTAAAAAAAATATATATTATAATTTTTTATTTTTGGATGGAAGAGCCACACATTGACGGGCAAAGAGCCACATGCGGCTCTCGAGCCATGGGTTGACCACCCCTGCGCTAGATACTCGCAAAGTGCTGTGACTTTCGTCTGTTCCAACGGCCCATTATGTGGAATAACATTCTAATTACATTTTCCTGAAGTCATTTAGAAATTTCAGAAACCGTGCCAGATAAAACGGGTACTTTTAGGAAAAGTCAATGAGTGACAGAGCTGGAGCTCGACGAGTGACGAGGATACATTTATTGAAAATGCCTCCATTTGACCCCTTGTCGGCTGTGCTAGTGTTAAGGGGATAGAAACTAGGTTAGGGTTGAGTATGGTTTTAAACAACTATAGAAAGTTAACCAATAAGGTTAACAGGGTAGAATTTAGATCTAGAATAGAATAGAATAGATCTTTATTGTCATTGTTACAGTTGTTACAACGAAATTTAAAATGCAGCCCTAGGTGCTAGTAAAAATACAAAAACACAGTCCTAAACACAGTATTAAATATAAAAACAGGAGTAAGGCATAAATAACATTAATATAAACAGAGGGGTGTAAAAGATAATTGCACTATCCCTTAATGTTGTGTGTGCGTGTGCGTGGGAGGGGGGGGTGCAAGGGAGACTGTTGTTTTAAAATTTAGCTGAGTTTAGTGCACATATGGCCCTGGGATAAAAACTAAACTTCAAGTTCAAGTTTCAAGTTTCTTTATTAGTTGACATGCAAAAATACAGAATACCTTCACATGGAATGCTTTTTTCTGTTATGCTCCTATGAGGATCGTAGGACGCTTGGATCATACACATACAGCTCATTACAGTAATATTCCACAATTATTACATTTTAGATAGTAATAATGGTACAGAGCCTTGAGACATATGCGTATTCACCACAGCAAACAGACTGGCAGCCATCATAGGCAGCGCCATGTACGGAAGGAGGGGGGAGTGGGTTGGGGTTGTTACAGGGCTGGATGAGACAGTCTTAGGCTCCCCCCTCCAGTGCGCGTACTAGTCGGCTGCCGTCACCATCGTGGGAGTGGCGCCGGGCATACACGCGGGAGGGGGGATTGGGTAGGGATTCAGTCTGTTTGTCCGGGTGGGCATGACGCTGAAACGCCTGCCCGAGCGCAGCCGTACGAAGTGTTTGTTGCCTGGGTGGTGTGGGTCTTTCAGTATTTTTACTGCTTTTTTAAGGCAGCGGGAGTTGTATAGTCCCTCCAGTGAGGGGAGGGGGCAGCCGATAATCTTCTGGGCCGAGTTGACGACCCTCTGGAGCGCCCTCCTCTCTGCGGCTGTGCAGCTGAGGAACCACACATTGATGCAGTAGGTGAGGATGCTTTCCACGGAGCAGCGGTAAAAAGACACAAGCAGGTCTTGTCTGAGGTGGTAGTTTCTCAGTATTCTCAGGAAGTAGAGTCTCTGCTGTGCCTTTTTCACTATCGCCGTGGTGTTGGTTCTCCAGGTCAGGTCATCCTCCAAGTGGACACCCAGGAACTTGATGACCGAGACTCTCTCCACACCTCCCCCGTCGATGTACAGGGGCTGTATGTCGGTCTTCTTCCTCCTGTAGTCCACGATCATCTCCTGGGTCTTTAGCTTATTCAGCTGTAGGTTGTTATCTTTGCACAGGGCTAACAGCTGCTCTACTTCATCGCGATACCCGGTCTCGTCGCATTTTGTGATGCAGCCCATCACGGTGGTGTTGTCAGCGAACTTGATGATGGTGTTGCTGGGGTGGACTGCGGTGAAGTCGTGTGTATAAATAGAGTAGAAAAGGGGACTCAGCACGCAGCCCTGGAGGCTGATGGCTGTGGAGGTGTGGGGGCCTATCCTGACCCTCTGGGGGCGGTCAGAGAGGAAGTCCTTGGACCACCGGCAGAGGGGATGGTTTAGTCCAAGGTCCATGAGTTTGGGCACTAATCTGTCAGGCAGGATGGTATTAAATGCAGAGCTAAAGTCCACGAAGAGCAGCCGTGCGTAGCCCCCCGCTCTCTCCAGATGGGACAGGGTAGAGTGGAGAGTCGTGGCGATGGCATCCTCCGTGGACCTGTTGGCTCTGTAGGCGAACTGGTGGGGGTCTAGTCCGGGTGGGAGGCTAGAGATGATGTGGGGCTTGAGTGTCTTTTCAAAGACATTCATGGGTAGGGAGGTGAGTGCGACTGGACGGTAGTTGTTCAGGCAACTGATGGAGTTCTTCTTTGGGACCGGGATAATTATGGAGGTTTTCAGGCAGGGTGGGACGATGGCCTGGGACAGGGACTGGTTGAAGATCTTAGTGAAGACCCCTGTCAGCTGGTCAGCGCAGTCTTTCAGCACCCGTCCCACGACCCCGTCCGGCCCCGCCGCTTTCCTAGGGTTCACTCCCTTCAGTGTGCGTCTCACCTCGTGCTCCATGAGGATGATGCTGCTGAGGGCTGGTGAGTGTGGTGAGGCTGCTTCTGTCGGCACCGCCTCGGGGGTGGCGTTGATGTGCACTGTGGATGTTTTTGTCGGCCTCGCCTCGAATCGTGCGAAGAAGGAGTTCAGCTCCTCTGCCAGCTGAGGGTCACCCTCGTTGGCTGAGGAGTACCTGGGTTTGTAGTTGGTCATCTGTTGGACCCCCTGCCATACCTGTCTGGTGTTGTTGCTCTGGAAGCAGTCCTCGATCTTCCCCTTGTAGTCGGTCTTGGACCTCTTGATACCTCGCTTCAGGTTGGCTCTGGCAGTGCTGTATAGCTCCTTATCACCAGACCTGAAGGCAGTGTCCCTCTCTCTGAGCAGATGCTGCACCTCTCCCGTCATCCACGGCTTCGTATTGGGATAGACCCGGATACGTTTGTCCATGGTGACAGAGTCTATGCAGTGCTTGATATATCCCAGCACTGATGAGGTGTACAGTTCCAGGTCTACATGTTCAAAGACCTCCCAGATGGTGTTCTCAAAACAGTCCTGCAGCTGTAGGGTGGCGCTTACCGGCCAGGTTTTAACTGTCTTTGGTATGGCCGGGGCACTCTTTCTAATAGGGGTGTAGGATGGAATTAAAAGCAGGGATACGTGGTCTGACTGACCTAGATGGGCTAGTGCTTTGGCTCTGTAGCCCAGCTTAATATTAGAGTAGACCTTGTCTAGTGTGTTATCTCCTCTGTGGCACATTTTACATGCTGATACAATTTGGGGAGTACTCTCTTCAGGTCAGCGTGATTAAAGTCCCCCGCAATGATGTGAACAGCCTCAGGGTATGTGTTTTGTTGGTTGCTAATGGTGCTATGTAGCTGACCTAGCGCCGCGCTAGCATTAGCATCTGGTGGAATGTACACTGCGGTTATCAGAACAGCGTTAAATTCCCTTGGAAGGTAAATGGGTCGGCATTTGACAGTCAAATATTCTATGTTGGGTGAACAATGGTTACTCACAATGTTTGTGTTCGTCGCCCAGGAGACTTTCGTGTAGATTAAGAGTCCACCGCCGCGCGACTTCCCTGTGCTCTCCTTCGTTCTGTCTTGTCTGTGATGCGTCCGCCCTTCTAGCTCGATAGCTAAGTCCGGGATGGATGAATGGAGCCAGGTTTCTGTGGTAATTAGCACGCAGCTATCCTTCACAGTGTTGTTAGTTGCAACCTGTAGTCTCAGTTCATCCACCTTGTTAGCGAGAGATCTGGCATTTGTTAGGAAAATACTCTGCAGCAGAGGTTTATCTGGGCGTCTTCTCAGTTTCTCTAGCAGCCCGGCTCTGCAGCCTCGTCTTTGTTTACATTCCTTACGTCGCCTGCGATGCTTGGTAATGGGGATAACAAACCACGGTGCGCCAGGGCTCCTAGCGATTTCAACCGGAATGTTATTGCCATGGATAAACTCGGCTGTAACAGCGTTTTCCTTGGGTAATCCGATTTCTAGTAGGTTGTGTCTATTGTAGCTATTTTTAGCCCCTAACATGATGTTAGTAAGAACAAACAGACATTCACAAACAGTACAAACGCGCACCGAGTGTTACACCACAAACCTCAGCGACCAGTCGCGACGCCACTTCTAGAGTGAGGGAGGGGAGGGGGGGGTTATTGTTACAGGTTTTATTGTTACATCTTTTTTTGTTGCGTGTCGGTAGCTCTATCGGTGCCTGTGTATTTGTTCTTCCCCCAGTATCATGGGTTTATCACAGGTGGGCTGGACCTCTCGGGACCTACATTTCTCCATCCTTGCTTGGCGGCTTTGGTATGTTGACATACATTACACACATGCAAAATGTACTATGGCTAGTCTGAATGCACTAATTTGGAACACAGGTGGTTTAAATACACCACATAAACGCACCAGTGTGCTGGGTCTTCTGAAAAGAAGGATAGACTTGGCTCTAGTAAATTAAACCCACCTTATGAAGACTGATGTGGCGAGATTAGCGAACCGATTTTATCATGTAATATCCTCCTGGTGTCGCCATTGTGGCAAAACGTAATCTAGATATTAATGTGATGGATGTGACTCCACGGGAAGGATAACGATGGCAAAGGTTGAATACTCTGCATTTACATTAATTTCGATATATGCTCCAAACATATTTGATGCATAATTTTATAGGACAATCACTAGGATAATGTTAGAACTCCATGACTATGCCTTTATTGTGGGGGGCGATTTTAATACGTGTTGGGACTCAACTATTGACAGATCCGGAATCTCAGAGACACACGATCAAAAGCAATCCTGGGCCCACGATACTGGCCTAACTGACCTATGGCGCCTAGTTAACCCTACCTCTCAGCCCTTACAACCTCCTTCGACAAGCTCTGTCCCCTCGTTGAGAAACCTGCCCGCCGTTCCCCACCCAGTCCATGGCTGACAGATCTAGTGAGAGAACAAAGACAGGTCCTGAGAGCGGCTGAAAGGAAGTATAGAAAGTCACGCCTCACTGCTGACATCGACACATATCACAACCTCTTGTTAACATTCTCCAAAACCATTACTAATGCCAAAGCTTCTTTTTTTCACCATAGGATCGAGGCCTCTGCCAAGAATCTTCGCAAACTGCATGCTACCATGTCCTCCCTCCTCACTCCCCCCCCACCCCCCCCCTCCCTCATCTTTCTCTGCCGAAGACTTTGCGATCTTCTTTGAGGAAAAAGTGGAGAACATCCGCAGCTCCTTCTCCCAACCCCCACCCATTCCAAATGCTGAATCGAGAACCTCATCCTTCACTCTGTCATCTTTCTCTCCCATTACATAAGCCGAGACCCTGACACTGGTAACGTCGAACCGTCCGACTACATGCCAGCTGGACCGGCTACCCTCCCCACTCCTCCAGACCATAGCACCAGACATCCTCCCATTCCTAACTGCAACCATCAACTCCTCACTCAACTCGGGGGTGGTCTCCACCTCCCTAAAACAAGCCAGAGTCACGCCCCTCATAAAAAAACCATCCCTGAACCCTACCGTCATAGGCAACTACCGTCCTGTCTCTCTTCTCTCCTTCCTTTCTAAAACACTTGAACGTGCTGTATCCAACCAACTTACTGCTTATCTCTTACATAATGACCTCCTAGACCCTAATCAGTCAGGCTTCAGGACTGGTCACTCCACAGAGACAGCCCTGATTGCGGTCACAGAGGCACTTCACTTAGCGAAAGCGAAAGGCCTCTCCTCTGTCCTGATTCTCCTAGATCCATCTGCAGCCTTCGACACAGTTAACCACCAGATCCTCCTCGCGGCCCTCGCAGGAATGGGAGTGGCTGGCTCTGCGCTGACATGGCTGTCATCATACCTCAATGACCGCTCCTAACAAGTGTCATGGAGAGGGACCCTGTCGGCCACCCGCCCCCTGCGGACGGGTGTCCCCCAGGGCTCGGATTTAGGACCCCTTCTCTTCTCCCTCTACACTAAATCACTGGGTAACATTATCACATCTCATGGCTTCTCCTACCATTGTTATGCCGACGATACTCAACTCTTCCTCTCCTTCCCTCCCTCAGATATCCACATCTCTGAGCGGATCTCGGCCTGTCTGTCCGACATCTCCGCCTGGATGACGACCAACCACCTCAAACTGAACCTAAGCAAAACAGAATTGCTCCACCTGCCGGCCAAATCCTCCCCCCTGACCGACCTTTCCATCACAGTCGAGAATGCAGCTGTGACCGCGTCCTCGACCGCCAAGAACCTTGGTGTTGTCCTCGATGACCAGTTGAACTTCTCTGCTCACATCGCAACGACAACCAGAACCTGCCGATTCCTCTTGAGCAACGTCAGAAGGATCCGCCCCTTCCTGACAAAAGAAGCCACCCAACTCCTCGTCCAATCAACAGTCATCTCCCGCCTCGACTACTGCAACGCACTGCTCGCTGGCCTCCCGGCCACTGCCACTAAGCCTCTTCAACTCATTCAGAACGCAGCGGCCCGCCTGATCTCAAACCTACCGAAGTCGGCCCATGTCAACCCACTTCTTAGGGACCTGCACTGGCGAGTAGCCTCCAGCTGCAGCCCCGGAGATTGGTCCAGATTGGGCAACTTCCGCCCAGCCACAAGATTATTTCTCCAGTGACAGGACAATGCGCTGATTGGTGGAAAGTACGGAAGTATCTCGAAGTACGTCTGACGTATCTCGAATTACGTCTGACGTTTCCCTACGTTAGCGAACGTTAAACGTTGTATTCATAAGATAAGATAAATTCAGCAGCATGGGGAGGGCCGGGGGGAGGGGAGGTACAGGTAGTAGAAGACATAGAGGTACAGGTCACATAATTATAGTACAGTGGAGAAGTAAAAATAGAATAAAAAGGCAGTGTAAACAATATACAATATTATTAACTCTAATAATAACACACCTCGCGGCATCATTATAATACGAGAGCCGTGGGTCTGCATTGTATAGAGCAGATCCCCCGGCCGTATTCAAGCGCTGGAGCGCTTTGCGATGGATCAAAATTAGATAGGAATCAAATGTATTGTCATCATACAGCACCTATAGCTATATAATGGAATAGACTGTATTAATATAGTAGTAATAATAGTAGTTGGCTAGTTGCGCGCTTCTGGCCACCTCCCGCAGTGCGCGCATACACACATAATGTATACAGTACGTGCAACATTAGTTGTCAAGAGCCAATCGCACAGGTTGCCTCATCTCATCTGGCTCTGCAAATAGATCTAGAGTCTGAATATCATATATAGCCTGCTGATGATCTCTCTCTCTCTCTCTCTCTCTCTCTCAAATCCATTCTGAGAACGGAATGCAGTGCCCGTGACGCGGGTCTTGATTGATTGATTGATTGATTGATTGATTGATTGATTGAAAATTGTATTAACAGATTGCAGAATGGGTACAATACAGTACAGCTCAATACACACAATTGTTAAGGGTATGCAGACCAGAGAAAGACTTTCGTCTTGTTTACATCAGGGTCCCCCATTTTCAATTCATCATAACATATGACATACACGACATACAGATAGACAGTACTGCTACATCTATACATTTATGACATAGCAGATTTGCAAATACAGTATTGTTTGTGATACAAAAAGAGTCCAGAAAAGAGAGTATATACATTTGACATAGAAACTGTACATTGGAGGAGGTTGGGTAGGTGGGGGGGGGGGGGGACTGTACATTGGAGGTGGTTGGGGGGGGGGGGGGGGGGGGGGGGGGGTCGGGTAGGAGGGGTGGGTGGGTGGGGGGGGACACTGTACAACTGTACAAGCAAAACTGTACATTGGAATATTGACAATCATTTACTGTATACATTGGAGGGGGTTGGGTTACAACACAGGGGCAGAGTATAAACAACAGTACAGGAATGAGAAACAGTCTAAATGGGTTTTAACATTTTAGTTTATTTCATGCGGATATGATCTGTAATACCTGATCGGTACAATATCTACTAACCTGATCAATACAAGCCCCCCCCCCCCCCCCCCTCTCGTCAGCGCAGACGTACTTGCTTTTGATTTTGACGTTCAATTAACACGTTCGCTAACGGACGTAGAGAAACGTCAGACGTACGTCAGACGTACTTTGAGATACTTCCGTACTTTCCGCCAATCAGCGCATTGTCCTGTCACGGGAGAAATAATCTTGTGGCTGGGCGGAAGTTGCCCAATCTGGACCAATCTCCGAGGCTGCAGCTGGACCCTATTGGCACTGGCTCCCCATTGCTGCACGAATCCGCTTCAAGGCCCTCGACCTAGCATACCGTGCGGCAAAGGGAACCGCTCCCGCCTACCTCCGGTCAATGGTCTCTAACTACACACCCTCAAGACCCCTACGCTCTGCATCTTCTGGCCGCCTCAGACCCAATCTGAGCTCCGGGAGGATCATCAAAGAGAAGTCGCCTATTCTCAGTCCTTGCCCCACAATGGTGGAATGAACTACCCACCCCTAGTTAGGACAGCCGAAACACGTCCAATCTTTCGCCGTCGACTAAAGACGCACTTCTTCAACCATTATCTGAATAAAAAAAATTATAATCTAACCCTAACTAACCGTACTGTCATGCACTTGTCCTAATAAACTAACCTACACTGTAGCACTCAACACTTTGATGAACATTGTTGCTCAGCTGATAGAGTTGTGCCCTTCCTGATGGTTTGTCGTACAGAACTTGTAAGTCGCTTTGGATAAAAGCGTCAGCTAAATGACTAAATGTAAATGTACCTTAAAGGACTTTTCCTGTTTCTCTGCCAGACATAAAACCTTTTCCAGGATTGACTACTTATTCTCTTCTCCCAATCTCTTCGACAGCTTTGATATCTTGGCTCTCATTTTACCATGGCTCTCTCTGATCATAAAGGTATCTCTTTCACAGCTTCGTTTGGTAAGCTGACCACAAGAGCCCCCAGGTGGCGATTTAACTCTTCGCTATTAAAAAACGAAGACTTCTGCACTGATTTTAAGGAAAAACTCACAACATTTTTGGGAATTAATATTAACACAGTAAAGGACCCTAGAATATTATGGAACTCAGTGAAGGGATTTATCAGAAGCCATACCACCATATTCACATCCAACTTACGTAAAGCACGACTATCTAAGCTTGAAAAACTGGAAACTCTATACGCTGATCTATACACTTCACTCTAATCTAGGTACAATGAACAGACTAATACACATAGGAAAATTGTTAAGAAGAAATAAACTCTATTCTTAGATAGCGCTCAGAATTCTTAATGCACAGGACGAGACAGAATTACTACTTCCATGGTGCTAGACCCAGTCACTTGATGAGAATCCGTGCTAACGATCAGTTCTCCGATATCCCTTCAATCAGAACCCAACAGGGGGAGTTAACAACAGACTCAAAGAATATTAATGACACCTTTAGATAATTTTATTCCCATTTATATAGTTCAGAAGTCATTTTTGATCAATCTAAATTCGGTGCATTTACTAGCTTACTGGAGCTACCGAGGATATCCGAGGAGGGGGCTGGGGAATTGGGGAGGCCGATCACTCAGTTAGAACTCAGAGACAGAATTGCCACCCGAACTATACCTACCGTTTTGGGACCCACTAGGCCCACTATTGCATTGAACAAGGGGGATTCTCAAGGGATGTAAATATGGCTCTTAATTCTCTACTCCTTAAGAAGGACAAGGACCAGAATGACTGTGGTAGCTACAGACCCCTAAGTCTCCTCAGCGCCAACCTCAAAATATTTGCCAGTCCTGGCCCGTCGTCTACAAAAAGATTTAAATAATAAATAATACAAATGTTTCTTTATTTAATAATTTATTTGATTTGTCTCCGCCAACACAATAGTCCTGCAGTTCAAAGCCGATGTTGTTTGACCTCACTGCTCTTCTCTAATTCTGATAACATAATTATGAGCAAAAAGTTTGCAAAATTTTTTTTTACCCACAATACAACAGCTATCCAGCCAGCTACTGCACTATGAACTGCCAGCTAGCCAGCGTTACGTAACGTTAGCCAACGGAAGAACGATAGCTAGTTAGCCAAAGCTAGCCAACAGCTGCAACGAATGCCAATGATGTTATCAGACATTATTATATATTGTTATAATTATATTATGATATATTATTATATTATTATTATTATATTATGAGCTAGCCAGCTCATGTATTCAACTAAAGTGAATAGTTTACTGGGCCATTTTGTTTAATGCTTCAGTGATGTTGAAAGAGGACAAGTTGTGGAGGCTCTTGCACTCTTGCCATCTTCGGAGCGAATGAGGAAGATGGGGTGCCTTTCAGTGGTCCTAAGATGCGATGCAAGATTTGTCGTGTTTCCTCTCATCACATTTATTTTCTTGCTGCAAATGCGGCACACTGCCTCATCTAAATTCTTTGGCTTTCCCTCTTCATCAGGCTCAAAGCCAAAGTGTTAGCTACAAGATCCATGTTTTTTGCAGAATTCAAAGCGAACACTTTCCGTAGCAGCAAAGCACGTTCTGGGGTTCGATCAGAATGTTAACTGCGCAACTGCGAGTGGAAACTTTCTAACACATGACGTGAAGAAAATAGGCTATACACAATTACAATTATTATTATTATTATAATTTTTTAAGTGGTGATGCAGTGATCAGCTTGACTCTGCGGTGGGCGTGATGTGATAATGTGTGATAATGATAATGCGGTAACCGTGGCAGCTCTAGTAATAAGTAACTAATTACACTTTCTGAGTAACACTGAAATGATGTTAATCTTTGCGGTGCAAAGTTTTATTACAATCTAATATAGACAACGATCGTTAATGTAATTAACGGTTATTTAGAACGCTTGTAAAGCAGAGCGATAAAAGTCTCAGTGCTGTTATACTCGATATCAGCACCTCACGGAATGCCTCTCGTCCAATCAAATTACTTGGTTGGAACTAACTGTTGTATAAAACGCTGATATAGGTTACTGTGTCCAGATGTGCGATTCAAGCTCCAATGAGTACAGCTCCTTATCCACTTTTCTTCATAACCTATGCCATTAAAACATAATTGGAGGTGAATGCAATACAGTAATTAACTTTGTTTTGTGGAAGAAAGAAGTGAAGTGTTCTTTTGAAAGTAAGCCCTTCAGTGACTAAAAGACACCTGCAGTGGGGCAAAGAGGCAGGCAGGCAGGACGTATGGACAAGGCTGTCCCGGGGCATAAGCTAAGAGCCTGCTGTGGCCACCAGAGCCTCCCCCTCCCCCACTTATAACATCCGCCTGGACCATCCACCTCTCAACACAGCAGGAGGCAATACTCTGGCAGAGGTCAACTCAACAGGACCTTAACACTTTCTGCGCCAGACCAGATATTTCTTGTGTTATCTCGCCAGCAGTTGAGCGCGAAAAGGGTTTTCATAGTTTTTTCTTTTATTCGATTTTTTTTTCTATGCAGTGCATAGCTGTCAACATTGGGATTTGAAAAAAACTGGAGATTCCCCCTGCCCCCCCAAGCCCCGCCCCCTGCGAGCCCCCCCTCCCAATGTAGTCTCCACCCCCTCGTATGTATATATTTTCTGTTAGGATCTGTAACAATACTGTATATTTGCATATCATGTATGTCACAAATGTAACAGTACTGTATATCATGATATATATCTGTATATTGTGTCTGTCATAAATTGAAAATGGGGGACCCTGATGTAAACAAGACGAAAGTCTTTCTCTGGTCTGCATCCCCTTAACAATTGTGTGTATTGAGCCGTACTGTATTGTACCCATTCTACAATCTGTTAATAAAGTTTTCAATCAATCAATCAATAATAGGCAAGGGTACACAGTGAATCCTAAATCTCCACTAGGCAACCACTTATCAGTCCAACAAGGACTGGGTGAACTACTAGTTGCTACATTAAATTAATCGGATATGTAACTGAGGGGTTACAAAACCCTGACTGTATTAAAGATTGTGATAGATTAAACCACTACTACTTATTATTATTATTATTACTTGCCAGACAGTACAGTTATTATATGGCAGACACTCAGAATAGACGGCACGGTGACAAGGAAATATCATTTATAGTATTTATTATTATGCAGCAATATACAAAATGGGAATTACTTAGTCGCTCTTTTATGGCGAATAATATGAGAAAGTCAGTGAGTAGCAAAGTCAGTGGGAATGAATAATTCCTAAGCTGGGTATACTAGACCAAACGCCGCCTGGCGTGGGATGGCAATATAGGGGGGCAAACGAGGGTACCGCTGGAGACAGGTGATATCCTCCCAGAGTTGTAAGCTCCAGGAGAAGGAAGAAGGTACGGATACTCAGTCTGTTCACTTGAAGAAAAGGGGTTCTCATACGGATCCGGTCCTTATAATCCAAGTGCTCAGTAGCAAGGTAATAGCTGTAATCCAATGCTCTATAGCAATGATGATAGCCAGCCAGCTTCGTCCTCGAAGCTAGCCCGAGGTAAGATCTTCAAGGTAGTTAAATCCAAACGACAGTGGGTATTAACGATGCTCTTCTCCACGGTAGTACGTTCCACAATCACTATAATCCAACCAATAATGGTTCTACAATATCACCGCGGTAGGTTCCAATATGCACATGTCCAATAGTTCTGCGACTAGGCCCTCCTCGTGTGCTGGCACTAATTACTAAGTCCACACACACTTGCTAAGGTTTAAACTAGTTACTACACGAACGAACTGCTTGTTAATGCTGCACACCGAACGAACTGCTGTAATACGATTCACACTAAATGACGACTCTTTACTTCACACTAAGTTAGGTCGAACTTGACGTTACTTAATACAACTGCTACTTAGACGTACACTGCTTGCTTAGATGAACTTCACGTTACTGCATTAGATCTGACACACTACTGTTTGCGCCTTCCACGATATATATACTTAAGGGGCTTTCTAGAGCCCAGCCGCAGCTCTTGTCTGGAATCAATGCGCCGGCACCAGGCATGTCCCAACTTGTCCAGACTCGCCTTTGAACCTGACTCAGGGGCGCGGTCCTTGGCGCCGCGAACGTCAAGGGCATTATCCAATGAGGAAAGCGAATATTACTATGATTCAAACGGAGGCTTAAAGGGATATAGCTTATATATGTAAATAATATACAAGTTATATAAAACAATAAAACGTAGATTCTCAGTGTTAATCTGGCCCTTCACAACAAGATACCTGGTTGAAAGTGAAATGCTGTGAACATCCTTGCATTAAATGAATGGAAGCGTAAGACAAATTCAGTATACATTCACTTTATGTAGTAGTATAGCATTAACATGTTCATATTTATTGAAATCTTTTACAATTCATACATAAATGTTACGATGAATTGAAAATGGGGGACCGTGATGTAAACAAGAAGTCCTTCTCTGGTCTGCATACCCTTAACAATTGTTTGTATTGAGCCATACTGTATTGTACCCATTCTGCAATCTGTCAATCAATCAATCAATGTATTACCATAGTGTCTTTATACCTTCATCACTGTATATATTAATACTACAACTCAAGAAGAATCAAGAGGTTTATTTGTCACATACATACCAGGGCATACAGTGAAATGTGGGTGGTCATGCCCACATTGATTGTGCAAAATACAATAATAAAAATAGGCATAGAAAAAAAGAAATTAGGTAAGACACAAGATATGCATGATACAAAAAAGACATTCTAAGTTAGTCTAGGAACTTCGTCGTCACCTCCAGATTGGACTCATTGTAAATTCTTGCAAGAATGACGAATTCTTTGTTAGTTTTTTCTGTTGTTCGATTCATCGCACAACAATGCAAAAGGCTGAGCTTTACGCTTGTAACGTCGTCATCAAACTCCACAGCTATGGCACCTGTTGAGCAAAAGAGTCCAGTGATTAGATTTGATTGTCCTTTATATTTGCAAAACAGTCTATCTATAGATCCTTTTCACAGCAGCCATTTAACAGAAAGCAGGGTAAACCTAGGCTAGTATATTGTCTATTCATTAGTAACGTTAGCTGCTAGCTAGTCTGTGGCTAGCATTAACAAAACATCTCCGGGCGGTCAGGTGGCGTAGCGGAGATTGCGTTCGTCACCAACGCCGGAGATTCTGGGTTCGCGTGTTCGAATCCAGCTCCCGGCGTTGTCACCAGCTTGCTGGCCGTTCACACTAATACAATTGGCAGTATTAGAGGGTGGGAAAGCTGGCGGGTGGGTCCTGGGCGTTGTGGACAGCGACCCCTACAGTTCGGTCGGGGCGCCTGCTCAGCGAGGGTAGGATCTGGAGAGAGGTAGTGCGGCCTCCCACACGTTACACTCCCCCAGTGAGAATCTGCGCGGCCAGGCTGGCTGCCGGCAGGCTGCACATGCGTCGGAGGAAAGCATGTGACAGTCTCCGGCCTCTCGGACCAACAGTAGGGGAAAGTGCGCAACAACCAGGAAGGGTGGGATGGGAGAAAAATCGGAAAAAGGAGGGGGAAAAAGATAATAAAAAAAAACAAAGCCATCTCAGTCGTAAAAAAGGCGAAGCAGCGCCTCTACCACCTGAGACAGTTAAGGAATTGCAGAGTATCGGGGAAGATACTCCGGAGCTGTAGAGAGCATCTTGACTGGAAACATCACTGCCTGGTATGGAAACAGCAAGGCACAGGACAAGAAGGCCCTACAGAGAGTGGTGCGCTCAGCAGAGCGTACTACGGGTATTGCACTACCACCCCTGCATGTCTTATATAACAAGAGGTGCAAATCCAGAGCCTGCAGAATAATGAAAGACCCTCACCACCCCAACAACAGCCTGTTCAAGCTGCTGCGGTCAGGCAAACGCCTGCGCACACTAGCAACTAGGACAGAGAGACTTCGGCTCAGCTTCTTCCCCCAGGCCATCAGAGTCTTGAACACTGAACTCTCCACACACAAGCACACATGAGCACACACACAACACACATACTGTAAACGCTAACTAACAGACACTTTAGCACGAACACACACACGCTGCACACGCACACACTCAACGGTCACTTTACACAATGAAAAGGTCACTTTTAAAAAAGAACAGGAGTGGTTCTTGTATAGTAAATAGATGGATATAGCAAGATAGCATAAGGATATATAGTATAACTGTATATTGTATAGTATTGTATAGTAGTGTACATAAGACCCAGTGCCTCATCCGTAGCTATCACTGTATTGCACTATCGCAGGACCTTAGCATGTCTTTACCATGCTTTTTGTAAACTTTATGTACATTATACCTGTTATGTCTCATTCTATGTCTTATTCTTATTTTTATTACTTGTATTATTGCCCAATCGCTGCGGGCATGACCACCCGCATTTCACTGTATGCTTGTATGCCGTGACAAATAAAACTCTTGACTTGACTTGACTTACCTTTGATGAGCTGGGTGGCTTTCGTTTTCCCCACCAAGTACCTCTGAGCAATGGCAGAGTCAGGGAACATGTCTGCTATGCTTCGGTTGAAATCGTCACAAAAACTGAAGGCCACGTTGGCTTTTGCACAAAGCATAGGCATTTTTAGCTCAGCTTTGGTGACTTGATCAGCCTCTGAAGTGTTTCTCGTCACGAACGTAGTCATAATGCGAGCATGTTTCAGAGCCTCTTCCGTCTTCTTCTTCTTCTTCGGGTCGCAACTTTCTTCCGGTCTGACTTCCTGTGCTAACGTTCTAATCTACACTGCTGCCACCTGTCATCACGGAAGAGAATTGCAGCCATTTAGTAAAAAGGGGAAAAAAATGGGGAAATATGGGGAAATATTTTAACGGGAGGACGGCGGGAAAGAAGGGTGAAATACGGGAGAATCCCGGGGAAACGGGAGGGTTGACAGGTATGATGCAGTGTCACGAACCTCGGTGTATCATTGGGACTCATCCTGAGACGCCGAGAGTGCAATACCGGCCGAATCCTGCTAGGTGGCAGTATCGCCTACCATTTGAAACCTTATTTCACAATGTGTGTTACATCGTATGGTCCGGGCGGAGAATTTAGACCAAGCCAAGTAAATCGCTTCATCCGAGCACTTTGAAACGTGTTCAGCACACGCCATGCATATTTTGTGCCAGTTCATGTCAGGGACGTGATGGACATCAATACTGGAAATCGCGATCAGACAATTGGAATATTCTTTTTGGGATACCTCCTAGTAAAGGTAAGGACTATATGACATCAATCCTACTTTGATCCAACAATGATTTTACATCGATCGCAATGATCAACATATGTAGTATAAAAGAAATGCCGTTGCTGACGATCAGAGCATCAAACCCCCCCCCCCCATTGATGCATTCATGATGATAATACCTATTATATACCTTTGATTTGGAAATAGTAACGCAAAACATTTTTTATTTCTCTGGACAGATGCTACACCAGAATGCTGAACATCAACCAGAACGAGCACGTAACCAACAAGCGTCTGTACGGGGGGCTACCAAGGCTGAGTGACAAGGTGGCATCCAGGAGGATGAAACTTGCAGGTCACTGACACCGACACCAGGAACTTCCGGCTAGCAAGCTAATGCTCTGGGAGCCAACACATGGGCACCGACCAAGAGGACGTCCCACAACCATGTCCTGAGGAAGGACGCAGGAGTGGAGAGCTCTACGGAACTGGCTGGATGTACAGTATGGAGGACCACAATGATTGGAATCTCCGCTGGCGAACTCGTCTGAGGACGATCAAATGATATACTTGGCCGTGTGTTTTATTCACAGGGTGACAGTGGCTCAGGAGGTAGAGGTAGAGTTGGATTCTGGCTCCTTTCAGCAGTGTGTCGAAGTGTCCTTGAGCAAGACACTTAACCCCCTAACTGCTCATGATGAGCAGGTCAGCACCTTGCATGGTTGCCTCCGCCGTCGGTGTGTGAATGTGTGAGTGAATGGGTGAATGTGAGGAATAAGTTGTAAAGCTTTGGATAAAAGCTGTTATATAAATGCACAATTTACCATTTACAGCTTTACAAAGACAACAGGATACAAGCAAAACAAGGCACACAAAAAACTAAACACAGTTACAGCTTGGGAGGTGTGAGAATGCTGCTTCCTGTGCACTGTGTTTGAAAATACAGCTATTACCATGTTGGCAGGTCTGTTTCATCTGTGGCTTTATTATCTATGTTTTCTAAATTAATAAATTTGTATGTAAATTTGTGCAAAGGGCAATAAGGGATAAAGAGAGAGACTGATGTAAAGTGCCAGGCAGCACTGCAGCAAAACACATCCGGCACTGTAGGGGCCCCCAAATAAAATGTTTAGGGCCCCATAAAGGCAAATAGGTGCAGAGGGCATGCATGCTCAAAAGTTACCTACAGAATCGCATCCCGGTCCTGGATATGATACTATATGTAGCAGGGTGGATTATCCCTGCTTCGTGGGAACGGTTGCTGGCAGTCACAAGGTAGCTGGACACAGTAGAGCTCCGTCTGACTGCACCCTCGTCTTTGGGCCTGGAGCGTCAAACTGGGACCCGGTAGTGGGAGTGAATGGGGCCCGGGATTTACCAACCTTGGTTTGGTACTCTGGTCCTCCTCGCCTCTCCGGGGCGGTCAGCAGTACTCCCCAACTCGCTCTCACTTCCCTGATTACCTCCGTGGGCCCTCCCACACCTAGTGACTGATACGCCTAAATAGATTAGTTCCTCCCGCAAGCAGTACCCTCCCTTGATGACCCCTAGAAACCTTACAATGAAAAGGGGAGAGTTGGGTAGGAAGGGGTTAATCATATATACGTTACCCCCACCAAAAGAGTTAATACTGGGCACAGGAATGGACACGCACACATAATCCCATCTAATGTTTAATGTTAATTGTACTGTTCAGTTACAATAATTAAATAGGAGTGGTCAAATGAACTGAAGTCCTACTATAGCTTCATGTGTAACTCAATACCTTATAGACACGTATATTATACACCCACCCCTGGGTTAGTATCAGGGATAATATACCTCAATGTGTTTGACTCATCGCCCACGTCTGGGTCGGTACCATGTGTAATACCTCTATCAGGCTTTAATTATATGGCAAGAACAGTACCACTCTAAGGCTTTACTTATCATGCACCAGGTCGGTAACCTCCCCACAGGGAAAGGGTTAATTAAATGGGAAAATATTATTAAAGAACAAACACGTTATCAAAGGAAACCAAAAATGTGGGCCCACTTTACCAAACAAAAGTCCTATGCTAATGCCGGCATGTAATGTTAATGGGGTCCCCCTTATGAACTGTAGTTAGCAACCATTAGCTTCGCCCGCAGGCTGCACCACACTGTGTACTGTGTAATAGATCCGGAGCATTGATGCTCGATTGTACTCAACCAAAATGGCGGCCTCTCCGGGCCACCACCGTCCAGGTAGCAAGATGGCGTCAAACGCTCTCGTCGCGGGCGCTAGCAAGCGGGGCTGGAGCAGAGGGGCAGTATTGGGCTGAGAGCGCGTGCTGGGTGATGGTGACCTCTGCTGGTTGGGAAGGACACCCGTGTTGGCCTGAAAACAGCCGGTGCAGACAGCCGGTGCACGGATACTCCTAGGATAACCCGTCACTAGCAAGTATGTCTCGTAACCCGTCGCTCGCTCTGGCGGGGCTCTCTGGTGGTTCTTTAACGGGGCTATTCCAAAGCACCTCCCGTTGTAGCTGCAACCGTTCACGGCTACATCCCACGCCGAAGAGGTCTTCCGGTTCTTCCCACCTCCAGGTCATTCCCTCTTCCTCGCTGCCTGCCTCTCTCCCGTACACACTCTGCCTGCCACCGCCCCCTGCTGGTACCGCCAACTAGTCACACAGGGAAAAGGATGGGTGCATATGATCCTGAGATAGTGTGTATAATCCATATTCCAGCCGATAGAAGAAGAAGGAGCCCGCGTCATTGTTCGTGAGAATATCAATGGAAACTAGTCAACATGTCTTTGTGCACAAAGGGGAGATAAAAGGCAAGTCAGCACTTCTGAATAATAGGCATATTTTCAGGGTGCTACATATAGGCTTATCTGTCCTACTGAAAATATTTTCACTATCAGAGCTGTGCTTTAACTGCTTTTAAACAGATGAGAGGCTAGCAGGCTAAACTGTAAAAATGGTAAATGTCTGGCAGCAACGGTTGCCAAATACTCACTGTCGAATTACAGTAAAATACCCAACTGCACTGCACAAGACCGTAGCAGACTACAAAGAGTGACACGTTCAGCCAAACGCACAATTGGAGGGGGGCTTCCCACCCTCCAGAACATTTACAACAAGCGGTGCAAGGGGAAGGCTAAGATAATTATTAAGGACTCGAGCCACCCGAACAACTGCCTCTTTGAACTGCTGCGGTCAGGCAAGCGATACCGGAGTCTTAAGGCGAGCACAGAAAGACTCAGAAGAAGCTTCTATCCCCAGGCCATCAGGCTGCTAAACGAACAATAAACACTATGCAACAACCATCAAATGCACACAGCACACACACCCACACGCACACACTCACTCAAACAAACAACACACTGCAGCACCCACTCTCCACACTTTAGATCACACAAACACACTTTACACTTTATATTTATTGATAAAGGATTTGCACTACAACTCGTACACCTACTGTGAATTGTACCTAAATTGCACCTTGTCCCATTTCTGCCTTGCACTATATAGTATTGTATATTAGTACACTGCACAGTATTGTATATTGTATGGTAACTACGTCTATTCTGCATCGAACATTGTACATATGTCTAAACTGAACACTGTGACCTCATTTTACTTCTAATTTTACTATGTTATTTTATTTCATACTTATCTTGTCTTGCACAGTCTCTGGAGCGTAACAGTAAGAAGCATTTTGTATAAAAGTATTCTGTACTTCTGTATGACAAATATTAAAGAAACTTGAAAGAAACTTGAAATAAAAATAAAGTGGAAAAGCAATTCATTTACAGATTTATTTTTTTATTTGAGGTGTTTTTACATATAAGTCAATGTAATTTAACATTCAAGACAATTAAGCAATGGAATAATCCTGTAAAAAAAATTATAATTTCTTAATTTCTCAATTTAATGGTTAATATTTTGATCAAAAGTAATTTACTGTATTTTCATGGCATTTACATTTACATAACGTCCAACGGCCCTCATATGGGCCGTCACGCACTCACACACACGTCGCAGCACTTTGCGCTCGTCTACCGGGTCGGGGCTGTAGAAAAACAAAAGTAATCTGTAAAACAATACAGTGAATTTCCTGTGAAAGAAAACTTTTAATTTTACAGTGTAGGCTAAAAAGCATTGTATCTCGAAGGTTATAGCTATCCAGTTTAAGTCACTTGGTAATTGATCATTGATGACTGACTGAAAGTGCAGCCTTTGAACATCAGTGTTGTAGTCGAGTCCCTAGATCTAGAGTCTGAGTCGAGTCTCGAGTCCCTAGTGTTCAAGTCCAAGTCCGAGTCACCAAAGAAGAGTCCGAGTCGAGTCCCCATTACCCTAGTCCGAGTCCGAGTCATCAAGGTTGAGTCTGAGCTGACATACAAATAAAAAAAGGTCTAAACATAAATGACACAAAGGGAGTGTATTTACTTTGTGACACAATAGCCAAGCAAATGCCAAATGATTAGGCTCTAAACATGTTTTAAATTAAAAATAAATAACTGTATTTATCAATGAACAAATCCGAGTCCTTGTCTGCACTTTCCGAGTCCGAATGCAGTCAATGCTCCAGTCCAAGTCCAAGTCCGAGTCATCAGTGCTCAAGTCCAAGTCAAGTCACGAGTCCTGAAAATCAGTCCTGGACGAGTCCTCGATTCAAGTACTACAACACTGATGAACATACAAACATGTTCAAAAACAAATGCATGATGCAGGGTGCTTTTATCATGAGCTCACAGACTGTGTAAAGCTGCCATCTAGTGTAAAGAGAAAACAAGTCTTACAATGTAGCAACCTCACCAATGGCAATTCACCTATGACTACTGTCTATAACCAAGGCCAATTAGGTCTCTGCCAAGGCAACCTGTACCAGCAGCACTGCAGCTCTTGGCAGATCATTCTAACCTGGCACTGACTCTGTGTGGGGCACCTTGTCAACCTTTGAAGGAGCAACATCAAGTGGCCGGTTTAAACATGTCTCTTCATTCATTTCCACTGACAAAGTGTGTTCCCCTTCAAGGCTGGAGGGCGGGAGAGGACAGCGCTAGGTGATGGGAGTCCTTAGAGAACAACTTCCAGGAGAAGGCCCTTAATGAGCTGCTCGGGGAGAGTTTGGACAAGTTCTGTGAGGAATTTTAATTGTAATGTCCAGAAGAAGTGTGGTGCTGAATGTGGCTTAATGTCCAACTCTGCCTCTACTTCACTGGAGAAGTCCAGACTACAACCGCTTCTCAGAATGAGATGACATGCTATGACCTGGTTTTCACTGGGCGCAATGGCGCTCTGGTACGGCCTAATTAGGAGGAATAGATATCATATTGTTTGAGAGGATGGTGTCATTTACGCTGGGGATGTTGGGGATGCTGGGGACATGTCTCTCCACCACTTTTTGAAAGTATAATTTGTTAAAATTTTTCTGAAAAATAACGTGCACAAATAAATGTAATAGATGAGAGAGCTTTGAGGTTTATTTGCACAATAAGAACACCGTACAATGCAATGTAAATATAGAAGAAACAAATCTGTGTGTCATTCACATATCTCCAGAACAGTTCATGGTTGACAGGTGACCCAAGGACATGCAGTGTTGGATTTGGTGCAATTTTGACTATTAACTATTTCATTGCACTGCACTATTGCATCATTTTATTCTGTCCATTCTATTTTACTTTTTATTACATGTTCTTATTTTTTTCATTTTTTTATCCTCTTTTTCTCCGCCTGATTTTCTATTTTTCTCCCCATCCCAATTTAGTTGTTATGCCAATTCCCCCCCTCCCCTACCTGGTTGTTGTGCGCATGTTCCTCCTACTGGTCGGTACAAGGGAACCCTGAAGTCCACCACATGCTTCCTCCGACACATGTGGAGACAGCCAGTGGCTCTTTTTTCACCTGGCAGCGAGGACTCTCATTGGTGAAGTGTAAACGCATGGGAGCTCACGCTGCCTTCACCATTTCCTGCCTTTCGCTGAGCAGGCGCTCAGACCTGACCTGTAGGCGTCGCTGTCCACAACGCCAGATTACCACCCACAACTTCCCTCCCCCTAACTCAGCCAAACGAGTTAGTATGACGACCGGGCCAAGCCGCAGGGCAATGCTGACTCCGGGAGTCGAGACTGCAGCCTCTTGCATTGGTGACGAGCGCAATCTCCGCCAAGCCACCCGACCGCCCTATTATTACCATGTTCTAAACTGTCAGGTATTAAACTGTGTGGGTATCAAGCAGGAAGAAAGACTGTCAGGCTTTAAACAAGGTAGCTTATTTGAGATGTTAGATCCTAATGTGAAAAACCTTGATTTTATATGTCTGCACTTTATGTGCTCATTTTATGCCTGTCTTTTTCTGTTGTGAAGCACTTTGAGCTGCAATTCTTGTATGAAAGGTGCTATACAAATATATTATTATATATATATATTTAATATATATTATATAAAGATTAGTAAACGTTGGGCGGCTAGGTGGTGCAGTGGGCAAGGTGCTCACCACCAATGCAGGAGACGCTGGGTTCGAGCCCAGCTCTCCGCATTGCTATCAGCTTGGCTGGTCGTTCATACTAATACAATTGGCAGTATTAGGGGGTGGGAAGCTGATGGGTGGGGATCGGACGTTGTGGACAGCGACTCCTACAGGTCGGTTGGTGCGCCTGCGCAGCAGAATCAGGAAGCGACGGGGGCGGCGTGCCCTCCAAACGCAGACCCCTGACGCTGAGAGATCGCGCTGTGCAGGTGAAAAGATGCGACTGCTGCTTCCTCGAGTACCGGAGGGGACACGTGATGTAAGGCTTAGTCCACATTGCAGCCGGCTTGTGGGAGGCATGGCCTAAAAGCGTTCGAGACAGGGGAGTGAAGGATTTGGGGTGCTTTTTCAATGTATGTGATGTATAGATTGGGGGGAGAGGATCACAGCTAAAACGGTGATCGAAATGTGCATGGAAGACGGTGATAGAACGGTGACCAGTGGATTGAATACACTGCCAGCGAGGGTGTTTTGTTTTGCATTCCTTGGAAGAACACAGATAAGAGCGAGTGTACTGTAGGCCCAGAGCGAGGGAGAGGGGTGACCTCTTTAATGCAACAGTAGAGAAACGTTTTGAAGTGTGTGTAAAGGTTAAACGCAGTTGTCATGACAACACGTCGCATGACAACCAGAAGGCGGGGCCGTCGTTGAGACGACGAACATCTATAAGTCGAACGGTGTTTCCGGGTGTTGAGCAGACTAGAATCTGACCAAGAGCGAGTAGGACTGAGATCACACAGACACTCTCTCCTCTCATTGAGAGAGAGGGGGGGGGGGGGGGAATGCCACATCACCAGTAGCTTCGGCTACCACGAGGATGGTCTCGGCTAACGAACAGGCCTGACCACTATTGGACTGAATAACAACAGGACGATAGACAAACACACCGAAAGATCATTAGAATAGAGTCTCCAAGGACGATACAATTTGATAACATCTGATAACATCTGATTATGAGGTTCTGTTTATAGCAATAAAACAACGCTTTTCCTCATAAGGTATCTCACGGTGTCGGAGTGTCGAATTCTTACGGAAGTGGAGAATTATTATGGTTTATGGATTGCACTAACGGGGGAGATAAGGATCTTATCTGCCAGTATCGGAGACGTCAGGACCATTAAAATGACACAACGCAGAGGAATTGGATGGAGAGCCAAACAGACGAAGACGTGATACTGGCCAGTTTGATCAGGATCTTACAGGAGGGTATAAAATAGAAGTCAAGAAAGTCAAGTATGTAACAAGTGTAAACAACAAAAATGTTCAGTATACCTATATATACAGTATTTACAGTATATACAGTGCAGGTACAGTACATGTGAGGTATAGCTTAGCTTGTGGTGGTGAGGTGCAATAAGGTGCAATAAGGAATGAGAATGAGAATGATGTGCAATTTCCTTACCAATAATATAAATATAAAGTGTAAAGTGTGTTAGTGTCTAAAGTGGTAAAGTGGGCGCTACAGTGTGATGTTTATTTAAAGTGAGTGGGTGTGTGTGCTGTGGGTGTGTTGATGGTTTGTTATTGTTCATTGTTCATTGTTCATTGAGCATCCTGATGGCCTGGGGATAGAAGCTCCTTCTGAGTCTCTCTGTGCTTGCCATGAGACTCCGGTATCGCTTGCCTGACCGCAGCAGTTCAAAGAGGCAGTTGTTTGGGTGGCTGGAGTCTTTGATTATTCTCTTAGCCTTACCCATGCACCGCTTGTTGTAAATGTATTGGAGAGTGGGAAGCCCACCTCCAATTGTGTGTTCGGCTGAACGGGCCACTCTCTGTAGTCTGCTACAGTCTTGTGCTGTGCTATTCCCAAACCAGGAGGTGATATTGCCAGTCAGGATGCTCTCTATTGTGCATGAGTAGAAGTTCTTGAGGATCTTCTGACTCACGTTGAACTTCCTTAAGCGCCTAAGGAAGTAGAGGCGTTGTCGTGCCTCCTTTTTAACACTGTAAAGGTTATGTTAAAGTGGTACTGTGGTATGTGGTCCAGTTATGCTGCTCTGATTATGTACTCTTGAAGTTGACAGTATATAATCTTCATACATTTTGATGTTGTATATATTATGTTTTCTATGCAAAATCCTTTTCTTCAAAGTAACTAGTAACTGATGGGTTCAGATAAATGTAGTGGAGTAAAAAGTACAATATTTTCCTTGAAATGTAGTGGAGTAAAAGTATAAAGTTCCCTAAAATGAAAATACTCACAAGTACAAGTAGTTTGAAAGTGTACTTAAGTGCAGTACTAGAGTAAAAATTCCACCACTGGTCTCTATGCCAGGATGTGTGATATGGTGGAAGTCCTATATGATAACAAACAGGTTGATATATTATTATTAGCTCTATAGTCTAGGTCGATACAGAATTAATTGATCACTCTGTGTGTTTGTGTGTGTGATTGATGGAAGGATATGCTTATGCCATTGAGTACCATAGGCTGTGTTGATATTGTTACAATCACGTGGTGTTTTCAAGCACATGCAACAAAGGTTTTCCACAGATCAGGCTCGGAAACATTAAAAAAATAAACATTGTTGCACGTGGCACATGGCTTGAAAAGTGATGCAGACCTTGCTCTATTTCTGCTGGGTAGGTAAACTCACTCTTGTAAATGTCTCCAAAGTTGCCTACTGCAGCTTTAATAACTCAGCTATTCAAAAACCCACATAATTTCTTAGTTTGTTTAATCAGTGTTCATTTCTTGTCGTTAATCATGTTTGTGTGTGTGCGCCTAAGAATTTTTGGTTTAAAAGACCTGCAGCATCAGATATGATTGATTAGCCGAAGGCTAAGTATAGAGCTCATTACCTAGCAGCTGAACCCAGATCTGCTCTGTGGACGTTGGGCTGAAAGGTTTCGTTCGTAACACAGACAGCACGCCTCCTCCTGAGGGGCCTGGGAGGACAGGGGAAGAAGAGCTGAAGACGGGATTAAAGGAGCTGGCAGAGGAGGCTGAACGGGGAATCTTCTGGCTGCAGAGACAAAGCCTGGGGAACAGCCAACAGCTGGAACAAGGGTCTGTTGAAATTGGCCGTGATGTTTTGTAGGTGGTGATGATGCGGCGGTGCCGGTTGTAGGTACAGACAGTGTTGTAGTTGAGTCACAAAATCTCAAGTCCAAGTCACCATAGAAGAGTCGAGTCAGAGTCGAGTCCCCATTACCCTAGTCCAGGGGTCAGCCAACTTGCAGGTTGTATTTTTGTTCAATAAACAATGTGACTAGGCCAACAGTGACTTTCATGAAGAGGGGATTTTTTTTTCGAAATTGACCCAGTTTTAGCGTTTTTATCAAACATTTTGTCCGCCCAACCACCATCACCACGCACGTGCATATTTTAATCCATGGTTCATAACGTGCGTGTGTCATCTTAATGATGACGTCACACCAGGTACAGGTACAGGGGGGCTCTGAGAGTCACAGGCAGGTAGTGGCAGGAAGCAGAGAGCCTTGCTACTACTAGTCGAGGATCTAGTATCTGTTTCACCTAACACTATTGCTCCGTGATCATAGCCATTCATCTCTAAAGCTAACCACTATTTGTAAAAGCCACAACCACGTTACCATATTTGTAATAATGTAAATCATTGTGTCGTTGTACATATTGTGTATATAACGTTAGTAGCTAAGTTAGCTAGCTTGGTAGCCAGCATTCTCGAAACTCCTAACATGGCCGATTTAAAATGGTTCTCTCCTCTTTGTATACCTTTGTCCTCACAAGTATTCTGCCAGGGAACTTATGGACACGACAATAGTAGTAGTTATAAGGTGTTTGAGCTTGTAACGTTAACGTTAGTTAGCTAATAGCTATCGAGGTAGCCCGTTTCGTGACTGATGCACCGAGTGCTATCCGAGGGGCTACTATCGTATCAACATGCCGTGACGTGTAGCTTGCTAGCCGGCATGATGCGTGTGCAGTGCTTTGCCCCACAGGTCTGAGAAGAGGACCTGCACATTTTACTCGTTCCCAAAACTCTTTTACATGCCCCGATTTAAAATGGTTCACGACAGTAGACATAATGCTAACGTTAGCGGGGTAACGTTAGCCAGAGCCATATAGCCAGTACTTGACCCGGACGGGCATAAGGCATAAGTTGCCTGGAGTGACGTCACGGCCCTGCTAGCGTCTGATAAGCTTTTTCATTTGCTCCGTGCATGTTATTCGTGCGTGGACCTTTTTAACCCTTTCTGAGTGGCATTTCCGGCGTCAAATGGAAAAAAATTAATAATGAAATTAGATACCAATGATGTAAACTACCCATAATTGAAGAGTAGGGTTTAACGTGCAAGTTGGCCTTTAAAATGAAGATAACACAGTGTATAATGTTTTATAGTTATCCCCAAGCCTACCCCACATTTTGCATAAATGCCTGACGATTGCATACCCAAAGTAATTTGTTATTTAATATACTTTATACTTATAGCACACAGTTTGTTGCATTTATGAAATTATAAAACAACACAAAGAAAATGTTTGACATTTTATTGCTGTTTTTACCTGTTATAACAAAGGAAAACCTCAAACTCTTATGAAGAGGAGAAAAAAGACTTGCATGTGTAGACCTACTTTGAAATAAAACCCAGAACTATGCAGGTATATTTGAGTCCTTCCCTTATTTGTGGAACATTTATAAAATAGTGTAGTCCACTTTGAAAAAAGACTACCATCTGTAGACCTACTTTGAAATAAAACACAGAAGAGGAGAAAAAACACTGGCATCTTTTTTTAATTTTTTAATTTTATTGATCCCCATGGGTGAAAGACTATTCTTCATGCGGTCCGAACAAATAACACTTACAACATTGCAGTACATTAGAGTAATAAAAAAAACAATAAAAACATAAGAAACACTTTAGCCTAAGTACATTCTCAATATCTTTAAAACCTCACACAAAAAAACACACAAAGGCTCTAGCCACAAATACAATACTAACTAAACTAACAATACTGTTGTGTCCTACTGTTATACAGTGTTTAAAGAATGCAGTTACTTATTTGCACCACCTGGTGTCACCGGAGGTGACCTGCCTAGACAGGTATGTAGAAGAAGATAAATACAGGAAGTGAAGGCTTGCATGCCATGATGTGTAATGCTATGCAGAGACTAAGTAAAGAATAGTCAATTGAGGGGTGCTCCAGTAGCACACCATGTTACCGCGCTGCGTCGCGGGACTCCGTGCTGCGTCGCGGATCTGGTTGACTCCGAGTTCGATTCCCGGACTCGCCGTCATTTGCCGAATGTCTCCCCCTGCTCTCTCTCCCGTTTCACCCTACAACTGTCGGTCATGCTTGACCAGAAAAGCGATAAACGCTAAAAAATAAATAAAGTAAAAAAAAAAAAAAAAATAGTCAATTGAAATGGATCCACTCTCTCCAGTGTCTTATTCATTGCCATCCACCTCTACAAATTGGCGACGAGATAACCCACCTGCTACAGTTTGATTACAGAAGACTATTTTTGACAATATATTTGTGAAGATGGCTGTAAATGTGCCTTATCCTGCTCCGTTTTTGCAATGCCCTGGGAAGCCTACAATTCCTTTCAAGACATGGATGCTAATGTTTGACAACTACCTACTGGTCATAAATGCAACAGGGAATACTTGGCCTACTGCAAGGAAAAGAGCTGTTCTTCTTCACTGCCTTGGAACAGAAGGACATAGGACTTTTCACTCATTGCCAAACACAGGTGATACCTATGATGCTGCTGTTACTGCATTAAGTGCACACTTCACACCAATGACTAATGTGGTAGTGGAATGTCACACATTCAGAAAGAGGGTACAAAGCCCACATGAGACTGTTGCCCAATATGTGGTTGCTCTCAGAGAGCTTGCATCTTCATGTGACTTTGGTGATAAGACTGATGAGATGCTGCGTGATCAGCTTATCCAATATGTTACAAATGCTCATATTAGGGAGAAGCACTGGAGCCTAATCTCACTCTAGACAAGGCTATCACACTTGCTACACAGATTGAGTCTGCAGCTGAACAAGCTAAATGGATGGTTGGAGATAAACCTAGCTTTCAAGTACAGGCAGTGCAAAAGAAACAATTTCGATCACGGCCTCAGCATAAACCATTCACACCTGCACCTACTGCTGCAACTGGGAAGTCCTCCCGTACATGTTTCAGATGTGGATCTGACAGTCACCTAGCAAATGCTCCCTCATGTCCTTCTGCTAAGGTTACTTGCAAAACTTGTAACAAGAAGGGACATTTTGCCAGAGTGTGTCGCTCTGCTCCTACACATCAAGTAAGAGACGTGGAGGTTCCTGAATTGACTGTCCTGTGCATTCAAGAGGCTGCCGGTAAATCTGATAAAATAAAATACAATGTCAAGATCCAGCCTTCAGGCTCACTAGTCTATGCCATGGACCTGGTTGTTGACTCTGGGTCCCCAGTGTCCATACAGCCCAGAAGTGTGTTTGAAGAACATTTTGGTGAGTCACACCTAACGCCACCTTCTATTCAACTAATCACATACACCAAGTCACCCATACCTGTGCTGGGATGTCTTTCAGCATTGGTGACTAGAGATGATGTCACTGCTGCAGCAACCTTCTTTGTGGTGGAGAAGGGGACCCCATTGCTGGGCCTGGATTTGATGATTGCACTGAACATTCACATTGTAGGGGGTGCTGTGGTTCCTCCTCCTTTTGCCTCTGCACCGGGTCAAAGTCTCTGCCTCTGTTCCCCCGGTTTGACAAAAACTGCGCCGTTTGCCCCTGTCTGTGAGAGATGCAGTCACAGAAGAGATAAACAGACAGCTGGCTGCTGGTGTGATAGAGAGGATTGATGCTTCCCACTGGGTGTCTCCTATCGTTGTCACACGAAAGAAGAGAAGAGGCATTCGTATGTGTGTGGATCTCCGAGAGCCAAACAAGGCAGTCATTACAGACTGCTATCCAATTCCACACATAGATGAGCTGCTGTCCACTCTGCGTGGGGCCACAGTGTTGTCAACCATTGATCTGGCTAGTGCCTACCACCAGGTGCCTCTACATGAGGAAAGTAGGGACCTGACTGCTTTCATTACCCATGAAGGACTCTTCGGCTACTGCCGTATGCCCTATGGCCTCTCCTCTGCACCATCTGCATTCCAAAAGATGATGGCTACCATCCTCAAAGGCTTGCCAGGGGTGCAGAATTATTTGGATGATATTATCATCTATGGAGCCAACAGCACAGTACATGATGCTCGACTGAAGCAAGTTCTACACCGCCTGCAAGAGGCAGGTCTACTCCTGAATGAGGAAAAGTGCTGCTATAATCAGTCAAGTCTACGCTTCCTGGGCCACGTGGTGTCAGCTGAAGGTATTGCGCCTGACAAAGAGCACATCGAAGCTGTTTTGAATGCCCCAGCTCCGACAGATGGCGCTGCCCTTTGCTCTTTTCTAGGCCTAGTCTCATGGTATTCAAAGTTCATCCCGAACTATGCAACAGAATCTGAGCCAATGCGGGCATGCATCAGGAAAGACATTGACTTTCACTGGACGAGTGAGGCACAGAAGAGTTTTTGAGAAAATTAAACTGCTACTGGTGAACAGTACTGCCCTTGCCCTTTTCGATCCTTCCCTGCATACAGTGGTGTCTACTGACACCTCAGACTACGGCTTGGGAGCTGTGTTCACCCAGCTTCATCCTGACGGTGAGGAACATACAGTGGCTTTTGCCTCCCGGACTCTCAACACAGTGGAACGCAAATACTCCACTGTAGAAAAGGAAGCACTGGGATGTGTTTGGGCAGTGGAAAAGTGGCGCACATACTTGTGGGGGCGAAAATTCACCTTACATACTGACCATCAAGCCCTCACTACACTGCTTACTACTAAAGGCATAGGTCGTGCTGGAATGCGCATTGCACGCAGGTCTGCCAGGCTCTTGACCTATGACTATGATGTGATCTACCGCCCAGGGTCAGACAACTACACGGCTGACTGCCTGTCCCGTCTCCCACTTCTTCGAACTCCTGACCCTGCCCTGGATGCGGAGCCTTAAATGGTTGCCTACATCACTGATGCTCTTGCTGCTCTGCCCATTACTGACTTTGAGGCTGCTGCTGCCTCTTGCCCAGAGATTTCTGCACTCCGTAAACAGATTGCACGTCGCTGGCCACAAAAGGTGAAAATGCTGAGTCCAGAAGTTGCCCCATACTTCCCCATACGTCATGAACTGTCAGCAGAAAACTCACTGGTGCTTCGGGGAGCACGTCTGGTTGTGCCAATCGCACTGCGTGCTACTCTGGTGGCTCTTGCACATGAGACACACCAAGGAGTGGTGCGAACAAAGCAACGCCTGAGAGAGTACTACTGGTGGCCAAAGATGGATGACCTGGTCCACTCTACAATTCAGTCATGTCAGCCATGCCAGTCCAATGACAAGACTGCAAAGCCACGCCCTGCTCCACTACAACCAGTTACATTCCCGGACAGGCCATGGCAAAAGCTTGCAATGGACATTGTCGGTCCTTTTGAAACAGCTACATGGGACTGTCGATATGCCATCACTCTGATTGACTACTACAGCAAGTGGCCAGAGGTCACTTTCACTGCAAATATCACTACAAAGGATGTTACATCCTTCCTCTCCTCCGTCTTCAGTAAACAAGGAAACCCGGAATCCATTGTGACAGACAATGGAAAACAGTTTACTTCAGCTGACTTTGCTGCTTTCCTAGCTGAACGGGATGTTGTACACCACAGTCTGTGTGTACTACCCTGCTGCAAATGGCGCCATAGAGCGTTTCAATCGTGTCCTGAAAGAGACTGTGCAGATGGCTATCACACAGTCTGTACCATGGAAACCTGCCATTACTGCCTTCCTGATGGCTTACCGTGCAACACCGCATGCAGCTACAGGTGTGTCTCCCTATCAACTACTGTATGGCCGGAAGATGCGCACAAAGTTGACTGTCCTGCCGCCCTCTCATGCTGACCCTGTCTCGGATGAACAGGTACGAGAGAAAGTCACACGCCATCAACACAAGATGAAGATTATACTGATGGAAAACAAGGCGCATGCACTCCACCTTTTCAAGAAGGGGATAGTGTATGGGTGAAAACACCTCTCCATGTGCCCAATGCTCACCCAAAGTTTGGTGCTCCTCTGAGAGTCACTAAGAAGGTCGGCCAAAGCACATACTTGCTGGAAGATGGAACGCCTCTCACCTCCTGATCGCTGTACAGCCGTAAAGCCACAGGACATTCCTGCTTCACCTGACCTTGCCTCTCCATCCTCTCCAAAAAAAACACGAGTCAGAAAGAAGCCTAACTGGATGCAAGAATATGTGACTGATTAGATATTGGTCTTCCTGGAATGTAGCTTGTCAACAGATCTCTTGTTTTGTTGTATTTTCAAAGGTATGCAATGTAGTGTTAAAAAAAAGAAGAAAAAATCCTACAGTTGTATCCTATTTCAGATCTGTGAAACAGAGTATTTTGTGTTCATGTTCACCTTTCTTATATTTTCTGGTTTACTAACCTGTATTCATACAGTAAAGAATAGTCAATTGAAATGGATCCACTCTCTCCAGTGTCTTATTCATTGCCATCCACCTCTACAAATACTAACTAAATAAATCAGTAACTCAACTGTATTTCATTATTCATAACAAAATTTTTAACTTTTTCATAAAAGTACATTTGTTGCTGATCATCATTATCTTCACAGGTATACAATTCCAGTTTGCAGCAGCTCTATACATTACAGTTCTCTTTAAGTGCATTTGTTCTTGGTAGAGGTAGAGTAAAATGAAGACCCACGGCGTGTCTGGTGACATAGCCATGTCTAGTATTGGTGGGTTGTAGTTCTGACCACAAAGACTTAGGTTTACCAATTTTATAAATATTAAACAAAAATTTTACAAGGCTGCATGCCAGCCTCTGATCCACTCTAAGCCAAGACAGAGCGGCATGCATTCCCTCAACACTGCTCCTCACAGAGCAGCGGAGGGCGAGACGTGCTGCTCTGTTCTGAGCGAGCTGAAGTTTCTCCAGATCCCGCTTTGAAGCACTCAACCAAATTGTTGGGCAGTAGTCCAAGTGGGATAGGACTAAAGCTTGTAACATTAGTTTAACTGTCTTCTCACTCAATAGATGAGCACACCTTCTGATCATTGAAATACTCCTACTCATTTTAGCCACTATGTTATTAATGTGCCTGTGTGTTAATGTGTTCTGCTTACTGGCCGGCGATTCCATCAATTTTACTGGCAAATGTACGTTCGCTGGAAAATAAGATGGACGATCTTCGTGCAAGGGTTAAATTCCAACGAGATGTGAGGGATTGCAACATCATGTGTTTCACGGAGACATGGCTGAAACCAACAATTCCAGATCACAACATCTCCCCTTTGGATTCCTTCTCTGTCTTCCGAGCGGATCGCACAGAAGCCTCCGGTAAGAGTACTGGAGGCGGTGTCTGTCTTCTTACAAACAACGGCTGGGTTAGCCCCAAGGAAATAAAGATACTATCCCGTTCATGCTCGCCGGATCTAGAACATCTGTCCATTCAATGTCGCCCGTTTCATCTCCCCCGAGAATTCACTGCCATTATCATGACGGCGGTGTACATTCCACCACAAGCGAATACCGCCAGGGCCCTGGCGGATCTACAGGTCCATCTAAACAACCACCAGATCAAACAGCCGGACGCAGCCCTGATCGTAGCCGGCGACTTCAATCAAGCAAATCTGAAGAAGGTGATGCCAAACTTCTTTCAGCACATCGCTTGCACCACTAGGGGAGGAAATACGCTGGATCATTGCTACACCCCGTTCAGAGCCGGTTACAAAGCAGTACCGGCTCCTCCATTAGCGGGAGCAACAAGCACATCTGATCACAACGCCATATTGCTTTTCCCTGCCTACAGGCAGAGATCATGGGACGCTGTCGTGTCACGTGAGGTAAAGAAGTGCTCTGACCAATCAGAGGCCACGCTACAGGACGCACTCGATGACGTCGACTGGGGTATGCTCGAGGCGAGCTCCAGTGACGTCAGTGAGTTCGCGGAGGTTGTTGTCAGTTTCATAACAACACTAGCAGTTAGCATTGTCCCCACGGAAAAAGTTTGGGTCTTCCCGAACCAGAAACCGTGGGTTGACAGTACTATCCGAGCGGCTCTGAAAACTCGCACCACTGCTTATAACCTGGGCAAAGCATCAGGAAACATGGAGGAGTATAAGGCTACAGTCTATACTCTGCGCAAGGCGGTAAAACTTGCTAAGAGGACATACTCTGACAAGATGGAGGCACAAATGGCCCAGAATGACGAGGTTTATGGCGAGGACTACGGACGATAACTGACTACAAAGTCAGCGCCCCCTCAATGGTCCCCTCTCGCAGACCAGCTCAACTCCTTTTACGCACGGTTTGGTGCAAACAGTAGCGACGCTAGCTCACCGGCTAACAACGTCACTGACGCGCCGGCCGTCGTGGATGGGGGGGCATCCGCAGGGGGGGGGGGGGCACTCTCTCATTGAGGGAACACAGTGTTTATGCGGGTGAACACCAGAAAGGCAGCTGGCCCAGATGGTATAACAGGACGTATACTTAAGTCCTGTGCTAACCAGCTAGCCCCAGTGTTCACCACCATATTTAATCTATCCCTGGCTGAGTCCGTTGTCCCTGCCTGTTTCAAGGTGTCCACTATAATACCGGTACCAAAGAAATCCTCCCCAACAGGTCTTAATGACTACAGACCGGTGGCACTCACCTCTGTGGTCATGAAATGTTTTGAGAGGCTGGTTAAGGATTACATTTGTGCCTCCATCCCCAGTGATATGGACCCTATGCAATTTGCATACAGGCCAAACAGGTCCACTGACGATGCGGTCTCCCAAGTACTACACAGCACCCTCTCTCACCTAGACTGCCAGAAGGGGGGCTATGTGAGACTGTTGTTCATTGACTATAGCTCAGCGTTCAACACCATAGTCCCCACCAGACTGGTGGACAAGCTGATCGAGCTGGGTCTGAGCTCCGCTCTGAGCGCCTGGATACTGGACTTTCTGAGTGAAAGGCCCCAGGCGGTCAGGGTGGGGGGTCAGACCTCCAACACCATCACCCTGAGTATCCGGTCCCCCCAGGGCTGTGTTCTGAGCCCCCTGCTGTATTCACTATACACACATGATTCTGTGGCCAAGTTCAGCTCCAACTCCATAGTGAAGTTTGCGGATGACACAGTGGTGGTTTGATTGATTCATTGATTAAAAACTTTATTAACAGATTGCAGAATGGGTACAGTACAGTACAGCTCAATACATACAATTGTTAAGGGGATGCAGACCAGAGAAAGACTTTCGTCTTGTTTACATCAGGGTCCCCCATTTTCAATTCATCATAACATATATGACATACATGACATACAGATAGACAGTACTGCTACATCTATACATTTATGACATACCAGATTTGCAAATACAGTACTGTTTGTGATACGAAAAGAGTCCAGAAAAGAGAGTATATACATTTGACGTAGAAACTGTACATTGGAGGAGGTTGGGTAGGTGGGGGGGACTGTACATTGGAGGTGGGTGGGTGGGGGGGAGGTTGGGTAGGAGGGGTGGGTGGGGGACACTGTACAACTGTACAAGCAAAACTGTACATTGGAATATTGACAAGACCATACTTGGTAATTTACTGTACATTTGAGGGGGTTGTGTTAGGACATTTACAGGGGCCAGTTTCAAATAGCAGTCTCCCGTAGGTGTTTTTTGAGAGTGTTTTTGAAAGTGGGTAGTGATTCACATTCCTTTACAGCTTTGGGTAGGGCGTTCCACATTGATGTGGCATAATTGCGAAACGTGTTTAGTCCCTTGTTTGAGCCGAATCTGGGTTTAACATGATTTGTGGAGCTCCCTCTGGTGTTGTGATCGTGGTATTCACTGACCTTTGGGAAGTATTTTGACATGTACATGGGTACCATGGTCGTGTAGTGTATCTTGTAGACCAGGCCCATTGCAAGTTGCTGTACTCTGTCGTCTACTCTAAGCCATCCTAGCTTGTCAAAGTGGGCAGGGGTGAGGTGGGTTCTAGGAGTAAGATCAAGCAGTAGTCTGACCAGTTTGTTTTGAGATGTTTGTAATTTTGTTTTTAGCGCCTTTGAGGTGTTTTGGTACCATGAGGTGCAAGCATAGTCGTAGTACCCTTGAATGAGTGCTCCTGCCAGAGTCTTCAGGGTATTCTTGTTTACCAGTGAGGAGATCCGGTACAAGAATCGAGTTTGTTGGTAGACTTTTTTTATTACATTGGATGCCATTTTGTCACAGGAAGGATTTGCCTCTAGGATGGAACCCAGGTAGGTAATATCTTCTTTCCTTGTGACAATATTGTCACCCACTGTAACTGAGAAGCCGTCGGTCTTGCTGAGTTTGTTATTTGAACCGAAGAGAATGGACTCTGTTTTGCCCATGTGTAATGATAGTTTGTTATCAGCGAGCCATATGCAGATTTTGCCTAGTTCTGAGCTGAGGGTTTTTTCAACCTGTAACTTGTTCTTGTCAGAGACCAGCAGGGTGGGGCTGATCTCTGACAACAAGGAGAAGGCCTACCGGGAGGAGGTTGCGGTACTGGAACGCTGGTGTCAGGACAACAGCCTGCTCCTGAACATTGGTAAAACCAAGGAGCTGATCGTGGATTTTAGGAGAACACAGCAGGGGACACACACACCACTGAGGATAAACGGGGCTACCGTGGACAGGGTGAGCAGCTTCAAGTACCTGGGGGTCCACATCTCAGAGGACCTGACATGGACAACACACATAGACTCAGTCGTAAAGAAGGCGAAGCCGCGCCTCTACCACCTGAGACAGTTAAGGAAGTTCAGAGTATCGGGGAAGATACTCCAGTCCTTCTACTCCGGAGCTGTAGAGAGCATCTTGACTGGAAACATCACTGCCTGGTATGGAAACAGCACGGCACAGGACAAGAAGGCCCTACAGAGAGCATACTACGGGTATTGCACTACCACCCCTGCAGGTCTTATATAACAAGAGGTGCAAATCCAGAGCCTGCAGAATAATGAAAGACCCTCACCACCCCAACAACAGCCTGTTCAAGCCTGCGAACACCAGCAACTAGGACAGAGAGACTTCGGCTCAGCTTCTTCCCCCAGGCCATCAGAGTCTTGAACACTGAACTCTCCACACACAAGCACACATGAGCACACACACAACACACACACTGTATACGCTCACACACTAGCAGTCACTTCAGCATGAACACACACACACATGCTGCACACGCTCACACTCAACGGTCACTTTACACAATGAAAGGGTCACTTTAAAAACAAGAACGGGAGTGGTTCTTGTATAGTAAACAGATGGATAGCAAGCTAGCATAAGGACACATAGTACAACTGTAGATTGTATAGTATAGCATTGTATAGTAGTGTACATAAGACCCAGTGCCTCATCCGTAGCTAACA
This sequence comes from Notolepis coatsorum, assembly GCF_963971535.1. Taxonomy (NCBI): domain Eukaryota; kingdom Metazoa; phylum Chordata; class Actinopteri; order Aulopiformes; family Paralepididae; genus Notolepis; species Notolepis coatsorum. The sequence goes on along the minus strand of NC_140171.1, from coordinate 112,248,710 downwards.
GTGTATTGCACTATCGCAGGACCTTAGCATGTCTTACCATGCTTTTTGTAAACGTATGTACATTATACCAGTTATGTCTTATTCTTATTACTTGTATTATTGCACAAATGTCTTATTCTCATCCTATTCTTATTATTGTATTATTGCACAATCGCTGCAGGCATGGCATGACCCCCCACATTTCACTGTATGCTTGTATGCCGTGACAAATAAAACTCTTGACTTGACTTGTGTGATGGCTTTTCATCAATAATCATGCCCATCTCTGTAGACCTACTTTTAAATAAAACCCCGAACTATGCAGGTATATTTGAGTCCTTCCTTGTGGAAAATGTATCAAATAAAAAGTAGTCCACTTTGAAAAAATACTGGCATCTGTAGACCTACTTTGAAATAAAACACAGAACTATGCAGCTCTATTTGAGTCCTTCCCTAAATTTTTTGTTGTTCGCAAATGTATTTCTCACCACATATCAGGCATACAGGTAAGCCTGCATCGAATTAATCTGTCCACGCTGAATTAAACCCTCTATTTTCCTCTCAGACTTTCCTTTTTTTGGATTTATCCATGGTTAGCTTACTGGGGGGTCGGAAACTCAAGATTAGCCACCTGCAGAGACTTCAGGGAGAGTCAAGTCAAGTCAAGAGTTTTATTTGTCACGGCATACGGATATACAATGAAATGCGGGTGGTCTTGCCCGCAACGATGTGCAATTGGTACAACATATAATAGAATCCAATAGAACAAATGTGTGCAATAAAATTGTGCAATAACAGGTAGCAGGTAACAATAAATTTGTGCAATAACGGGTAACAGTTAACAGTTAACAGTAGTAGTAATAGTAGTGCAATACACTGTTACTGTTGCTAATACTAATTTAAAGTGGCCTTTCCTTTTGGCAATAAGTGAGGGTGCGTGCGGCCTGAGTGTGTGCCCGCTCATGCTAAAGTGTTACAGTGGTACTCAATGTTCATTGTTCAGGACTCTGATGGCCTGGGGGAAGAAGCTGAGCCTAAGCCTCTCTGTCCTAGTAGCTGGGGTTCGCAGGCGTCTGCCTGACCTCAGCAGCTGAAACAGGCTGTTATTGGGGTGGTGGGGGTCTTTCATTATTCTGCAGGCTCTGGATTTGCACCTCTTGTTGTATAGAACCTGCAGGGGAGGTAGTGCAATACCCGTGGTACGCTCGGCTGAGCGCACCACTCTCTGTAGGGCCTTCTTGTCCTGTGCCGTGCTGTTTCCATACCAGGCAGTGATGTTTCCGGTCAGGATGCTCTCTACAGCTCCTGAGTAGAAGGACTGGAGTATCTTCCCCGATACTCTGAACTTCCTTAACTGTCTCAGGTGGTAGAGGCGCTGTTTCGCCTTCTTTACTACTGTGTCTATGTGTGTTGACCATGTCAGGTCCTCTGAGATGTGGACCCCCAGGTACTTAAAGCTGCTCACCCTGTCTACGGTAGCCCCGTTAATCATCAGTGGTGTGTGCGTCTCCTGCTGTCCTCTCCTATAATCCACGATCAGCTCCTTGGTTTTACCAATGTTCAGGAGCAGGCTGTTGTCCTGGCACCAGCGTTCCAGTACCTCAACCTCCTCCCGGTAGGCCTTCTCGTCGTTGTCCGAGATCAGCCCCACCACCACCGTGTCATCTGCGAACTTCACTATGGAGTTGGAGCTGAACTTGGCCACACAATCGTGTGTGTAGAGTGAGTACAACAGGGGGCTCAGAACACAGCCCTGGGGGGACCCGATGCTCAGGGTGATGGTGTTGGAGGTCTGACCCCCCACCCTGACCGCCTGGGGTCTTTCGCTCAGAAAGTCCAGTACCCAGGCGCTCAGGGCGGAGCTCAGACCTAGCTCGATCAGCTTGTCCACCAGTCTGGTGGGGACTATGGTGTTGAACGCTGAGCTGTAGTCAATGAACAACAGTCTCACATAGCCCCCCTTCTGACGGTCAAGGTGCGAGAGGGTGCTGTGCAGTACCTGGGAGACCGCGTCGTCGGTGGACCTGTTTGTCCTGTATGCAAATTGCATAGGGTCCATATCACTGGGGAGGGAGGCACAAATGTGGTCCTTGACCAGCCTCTCGAAACATTTCATGACCACAGAGGTGAGTGCCACCGGTCTGTAGTCATTTGGACATGTTGGGGAGGGTTTCTTCGGTACAGGGATGATGGTAGACATCTTGAAGCAGGCAGGGACCACTGACTCCGCCAGGGATTGATTAAATATGGCGGTGAACACTGGGGCCAGCTGGTTGGCACAGGACTTGAGTATGCGTCCTGTTATGCCATCTGGGCCAGCAGCCTTCCTGGTGTTCACCTGCATAAATGCTCTTCTCACACTGTGTTCCGACAACGAGAGAGCCCCCCCGCCCCCCCGCGGTTGCCCCCCCCCCCTCCACAACAGCCGGCGCGCCAGTGACGTCACTAGCCGGAGAGCCAGCAGCGCCACTGTCTACACCAAACTGAGCGTAGAAGGTGTTGAGCTTGTCCGCGAGGGAGGCGTCGTCGCTCCCCATTGAGGGGGCGCTGACTTTATAGTCAGTTATTGTCTTCAGTCCCTGCCATAATCCTCTTGTGTCGTTTTGTGCCATTTGTGTCTCCAGTTTGTCAGCATATGTCCTCTTAGCAAGTTTAACAGCCTTGCGTAGAGTATAGACTGAAGCCTTATACTCCTCCATGTTTCCTGACTCTCTACCCAGGTTGTAGGCGGTGGTGCGAGAGTTCAGAGCTGCTCTAATAGTGCTGTCCACCTACGGTTTCTGGTTTGGGAAAACCCGCACCATTTTCCTGAGGACAATACCATCAGCTATTGTTGTTATGTAGCTCACCACTGTGTCTGCGAGCTTGCTGACGTCACTGGCGCTTCCTTTGAACATATCCCAATCCGTGTCTGTAAACACGTCCTGGAGCGTGGCCTCTGATTCGTCGGTCCACTTCTTTGTCTCACGTGACACGACGGCGTCACGTGATCTTTGTTGATATGCCGGAAATAGCAAGATGGAGTCGTGGTCGCTCGAGCTTGAGGACCCTGTTAATGGCGGAGCGGCTACTGCCTTGTAGCCGGCTCTGAACGGGGAATAACAGTGGTCGAGTGTGTTCTTCCCTCTGGTGGAGCAAGCGATGTGCTGAAAAAAGGACGGCATCACTTTCTTCAGGTTTGCCTGGTTGAAATCGCCGGCCACTACCATCGCTGCGTCTGGATGTTTGATCTGGTGTCTGTTGAGGTGATCGTGTAGTTCTCCCAGCGCTTTGCCCGTATTCGCGTGTGGGGGAATATATACGGCGGTCATGATGACCGCGGTGAACTCCCTGGGGAGGTGAAACGGACGGCACAGGATAGAAAGGTGTTCCATGTCCGGGGAACACGAGTTCGAGAGAACATGCACCCCTTCGGGATTAACCCAGGAATTGTTCGTGAGGAGGCAGACCCCGCCGCCGATGCTCTTTCCTGAGGCAGCCGTACGATCTGCACGTAGGACGGTGAAGGAGTCCGAGGGACAGACGCTGTGGTCCGGAGTCGCCGGCGTGAGCCATGTCTCCGTGAGACACATGATGTTGATGTCTCTCATCTCCCGTTGGAACCGGACCCTCGCCCTAAGGTCATCCTCCTACCCTCCAACGAACGGGCATTCGCCAGAAAGATGGATGGAATTGCTGGGCGGTAAGCAGCTCTTTTTAGTCTCAGCCTAATACCTCCACGTCTCCCTCTGTGTCTCTTCCTGCCGTACCCTTTGTTATTTTCCTTGCCGCCATTCTCCCGTCTGATTTCTGCTGGCCATTCTAGGTCTAAAGTGTCTCCAAACTCCTCTTTGAGCCCGGGGTTTAGGTCCATAAGTGTCTGACGGTCGTATGACGCAGGGTGTGATGTATTTTAGTTGACGAAATATTTTTGTTGACTAAATATTTTTTTATTTCAGTGTCACAGTATCACCTCGATCTCCAAAATAAGAGCCGCGGGTTGCCGACTCCTGCCCTAGTCCGAGTCTGAGTCCAAGTCATCAAGGTTGAGTCTGAGCTGACATGCAAATAAAAAAAGTCTACATTAAACATAAATGACACTGAGGTCACCATTTCAAAGGGAGTTTATTTACTTTGTGACACATCTTGGCCTATTACAAAAAATATATACTGTATATAAAAATAACTGGCACAGCGGATGTATTACACCATGTCTTGGATGTTGGTGGAGGTGCGGCAGGGAGAATATAATGATAAACAGTGTTAGGAATAGTTGCTGAGTTACTAGTGTGACTGCTAGTTGTAACTGCTAGTTGTATATGACATTCCTAACTAATTTAGTTTGAAACACCAATTTTATTCATGAGTAGTTAAGATGTAATTTAAAATGTTTCTCTGTGAAGTAAGCTAGTTAGTAGTAACATCATGATTGTGATTTTGTTGCAGCCACTAGCTGCAGTTGAGTGCTGTAGATCCTCATAAATGTGATGTTATCTACTATCAAATATGACCCTGAATGTTTTATTGCTTTTCTACGTACACTGAACAAAAATGCTCCAAATTCATTATGAGGCCGGTTGGATGTACTGCCAAATTCTCAGAAACAAATTTGGAGACTGTTTATTGTAGAGAAACTTGCAATTCATGGGCAACAGCTCTGGTGCATGTCAATTGCACGCTCCCTCCAAACTTGCGACATCTGTGGCATTGTGCTGTGTGATAAAACTGCACATTTTAGAGTGGCCTTTTATTGTGACCAGCCTAAGGCACACCTGTGCAATAATCATGCTGTCTAATCAGCATCTTGGTATGCCACACCTGTCAGGTGGATGGATTATCTCTGCAAAGGAGAAGTGCTCACTAACACAGATTTAAACAAGTTTGTGAACAAATTCTGACAGAAATAGGCCTTTTGTGTACATAGAAAAAGTGTTAGATCTTTGATTTCAACTCGTGAAAAATTGGAGCAAAAACAAAAGTGTTGCGTTTATATTTTTGTTCAGTAGGCCTATATATACAGCATCTGATGTCATATTTGGAACAAGTTGTTCTAAAACTTTTACAGACACAAAATGTAATGGTTATCTTCATTAATTAAGTTCTGGAGCATGTACGGCACAAATTAGCACCACAGGCACTTCAACGCACCACTCACTTTCACTGCTATAGCCTGAGAATGTAGCGCGACAAGCCTGACCAGCCGCCTTGCAACACCAGACATATGCCTAGAAGCTGTGGTGGAAAATCAAACCATAGACAGTTGTGAAATATGCTTATGAATAATAGATACATGACGCTGCTGGCGGGACAAAACCTCATAACTCCCAAAACCCAACTTTTCAGCAGATGAAAAAAACGAACACAGATTTGAGGGCGAATAGAGTTAGGAGGTTTAGACAGATGATCGGTTTAATGCTTTGCCATTGTTTAAACTTTGTAAAACCCACACACACATATGGAGGATGATCTACGGAGTTGATTTATATAAAAAAAAGAAAAAAAATTAAATGGAGTTATGAGGTTTTGTCCCGCCAGCAGCGATGAGTACTCTGAGCTCAATTGGGAAGATACCGCCCCCTATCGTCTCTCCCTGTGTAACTGCACCCCATTACTTTACACCAGGGGTCGCCAATTAGGTTTTGCCGCGGGCCAGATTTTCCCCAAGCCGTTGCTTGGCGGGCCAGGATCAAAAACAATGGCTAATTTAATATACTGATATTGAAAAAAGACAAACGTTTTTCTCTGGTCTGCATCCCCCCCAACAACCGTGTGCACTGCGCCGCACTGCACTGCGCCCACTCTGCAATCCGCCAAACAAAGTTCTCACTCATCCATTCATTCATGAACAGCTCTCAGCTGTTGCAGATCAGCTTAACAATTGTGTGTATTGCGCCTGTAACTGAGGGGTACAATTCCCTGACTGTATTACTAGATATGATACTTACTACCACTACCTTTGTACTTAATATTCGGCCACCCAGTACACGGCATAAATATATTATCATAAACACTCTCACGTAGATGAAACGGATCCAACACAAATGTACGAAGTCGAAGTATGCGTTTATTACTACACAGCAATGGTGTGTAGAGCAAGCACTTAATCACTTAATTACATTTATGAATTGAAATAGTATGCACTTTTATGGCAAAGAGTATTCGTCGGTATATCAATAGAGAATGTCCAATCTCTGATGGCGCAGGTGGTAAATATACGACCTGGAATAGTTAAGGAATAACAGCGATGATACTTTAATGATTATAAGACTGGATACACTAAGGGGGGGGTTAATCCGGTCGCTTGTAAGCCGACAGGAGTAGGAGGGGGGGGGGGGGTAGAATCCGGCTGCCTCGTCCGGCCAAGGGTATCCCAGGTGAACCCACTGTAGTGCCGTTCAATGCGCCGGCGATCCTTGGACCACAGATGAAAGCAGGTGGACTCTTTGTGGGCCGGCTCTCTCCGGTCCACGGGGGAGAGACGTGAAGCGACCTCGTCTTGCAGAGCGTCTCCTCACCTTGCGTCCTCTCCAGGGGGGGGGGGGTTCCAACACACGGCAGTGTCGGGGGTCTTTATCCATGGAATAATCAAAGTATACAAAGCATAATCCGTGCCTGGGAAGGCGGGCTGTCGTCGGTAGAATAATCCGGTATACAGGTCCACTCGCTCGTCGGCTCTGGGGCTCCTCGGGTGCAGCTTCACATGGGGTCAACCACCCTGGGTAAGCAGCCAGTTCTCTGCCCGAAACGATGGGGTACTGACTACGGTAGTATTCTCACCGCACGAAGCACTATATATTAACAGACTATTATTAGCTTAATAGACTACGTCCAACTCGACGATATAGTGCCAAATATGACTATTCAAATATTAATATACACGATGTCTCAATACCGATGGTAGGCGAACTTGGCCTTACTCCCACACGTGGCGTCGCGGGGAGGCTTTACGTCTGTGACTCTATTGGAGGGTAAGAAACTGGACTGAAAAGGAAGTCCTACTTTAGTAGCGCAGTATATATACGCACTATGAACAAATAGTCCCATTAGTGGTGCGGTAGCCAGATTCCTATGCGGAACTAGGACTTGTTCGTACATGTGGAGCGGTACGTTTGAACTGGGTCTGAGGGGTATGGCAGCCTGGCACCAAGGTCTCGACCAATAGTAGAATGGAGACTATTATGGGATGTTCAGTAGGCTAGAATGGATATTCAATGCATATTGTACAAGGAATATACAAGGGATATCAGGGAATATTAGAGAATATACAAATACAATTAAATATATATATATAAATAAATATATATATTCGGTTTAATCTGGCCCTTCACAACAGCCACCCCCTGAATAGGTCCCAGACCTAATCAGTTAAACAGAGACAGATTAATCGCGTTGTCTATTTACACATAAGGGTTTGCTGTAGGGGTCAGTCAACTTCACAAAGTCATAGGGTTGTAGGGTCATGGTCATCATCGATTGTGTCTGGGAGTCGAGGCAGTTCTATGAGCCTCGCCACGGGACGGGTGTAAGTGCGACCCTGGACGAGCACTTCAGCTGCTCGGACCTTGCCGTCGGCACCGGTGATCACTTTGCTTACGCGGCCGGCCGGCCACATAGCTCTGGGCAGTGATTGATCAATAATCATGACGACTGTTCCTTCTGTCAAATTGTCTCTCTCCTTTACCCACTTCTGGCGGGTCTGTAGAGACGGTAGGTAGTGCAGTAGGAAACTGTTCCAAAACTTGTCGGCTAATACTTGGCTGTACCTCCACATTCGTCGGCCGTTCGCTTCTTCAGGCCGGTACATTGTCTGGGGTAATGCAGGATCTAGCCGCCCCATCAGGAGTGTGTTGGGGGTAACTGGGTCGATATCCGCCACATCACTGGAGACATATCCGAGGGGCTTGCACTCCGGGTGGTACCGCAGGAATGTTCTTTGTTGTGCACTCTCTATGGACGTGCAATCGTCTATGTTAGGGTCGGTGGAGGCTACGGTGCTCAATCCACAGAACACAGACTTCTTATTTTCCACCTCCTCTGGACTTGCTTCCCTCGGGATAGGCATGGGCCACTGTCCTTCCGGGAGTCTTAGGAATGCGGGGCCGTCACTGTAGACATTGCGACGGGTGAGGTCATCCAGGGGCATCCCCCGGGTGATGACGTCAGCTGGGTTCTGTTTTGTATCAACGTAGCGCCACTCTGTTTCTCCGGTTAACTCTTCGGTTAGGTCTTGAATCTCGGTGACTCTGACTCCCACGAAGACTTTGTACTTGCATGAGTCCGATTTGATCCAGGCGAGTACTGTCGTGGAATCTGACCACAGGATTGTTCTAGACACCGGTATGGTGAGCTCACGTTGGATGAGCGTGGCTAGGTGCGCTCCGGCTAGGGCTGCGCAGAGCTCTAGACGTGGGATAGATTGTTGCTTGCGTGGGGCTATTCTCGAGCGGGCGAGGACAAATGCTGTGTAGATCTCTCCCCCCTGGTCTTGGGCCCGCAAGTAGGCTACTGATCCGTATGCGACCTCTGAGGCGTCACTGAAGACGTGTAAGTCCATTTTACATGTCTCTGGCCTCACCGTGGGTGGGAAGTAGCTTCGGCGCATATTAACGCCTGGGAGTGAGTGGAGCTCCATCTCCCACTCTCTCCAGGTGGATGCAAGGTGTGCGGGAATGGGGTCGTCCCAGCCCTGGTCCTTGTCCCACAATGCTCGTACAATCATTTTTGCCCTGGTGGTGTACGGTAGAATACATCCTAGCGGGTCATATTGTCGGGCGAGTGTTGTGTACACACTCCGTCTGGTGGTCGGCGCCGCCGCCGGCCTTCCCTGCTCCGTAGTCAGGGGCTTGTGTCTGTAGTGAAGCGAATCTGTTTTGAATCGCCACACCAATCCCAGGGTCATCTCCTGGGCTTCTCCCGGGATTGTAGCCATCCAGGTCTCGCTGCTGGCTGCCTTGTCCTCGGAGGAGAGGCTGCGCAGTACTTGCGGATCGCTGCTGGCCCACTGCCTGAGATCAAAGCCGCCTTTGATCAATGAGGCGCGGAGTTTAATCAGGAGAGCCTCGGCTTCTTCCTGGGTTGAAAGGCTTTGTAGACAGTTGTCTACGTAGAAGCTGTTCTTTACGCTGTGTCGGACCTCTTCGTCCGCTGCTGGGTCCTCTGCTACATGTTTCTGTAGTGCAAATGTAGCACAGCAGGGGCTGCACGTCGTTCCGAAGGGGAGGACTTCCCATTGGTAGATGGCTGGGTGCTCATCTCCTGGCTTCTCTCTCCATAGGAACCGTAACAGGGGCTTGTCCGCCTCTACTAATCTCACCTGCAGGAACATTCCTTTAATGTCCCCGCTGATGGCCACCTTTTCCTGGCGGAAGCGGAGTAGAACGCCGAGTAGGGAGGGGCCGAGTGTGGGACCGGGCAGTAACTCTTTATTCAGATTTTGGGATCCGATCTGGTAGCTGCAGTTAAATACTATGCGGTCTTTACCGTTGTGATGGACCTTGTGGTGGGGCACGTACCACGATTCAGTGGTCTGGTCAGCCTCTTTAATGTCCATCTTTGTGACGTGTCCCGCTGTGATGAGCTTCTCAATCTCAGCGCGGTATACACTCTCTTGGGCGGGGTTCTTGGCTAAGCGCCGCTCCGTGTTCAGCAGGTACCGTTCTGTGGCGTCTGTCTTGGCGTGGAAAGTAGGCATTCCTTCTCGCCGCAGGAGTGGCGTGGCGTATCTCAACACGCCGTTGACCGGGACTCTCTTGGTCCCTGTCTCGAGGAGGTGAATGGCGTAAATGTCATCTTTAGAGCGAATGTCTTTCCTTCCGTTCTTAAAGGGCATTTGTTCCAAGGTCCATAGCCGCTCTACGTGTTGCAGGAGTGCGGTTTCTCCCTCTGTGACTCGGGAGTGGAGACATCTAGTGGCTGTACTTCGGTTGAGAGATTTGGCGAGCGGGCCTTGGAGAGTCCATCCCAAACGGGTCTCGACTGCTGCAGGACAGCCTCGGGGTCCGGTATGAACCCGGTCTATCGGGACAATGAGGTCTGCATGGTCGGAGCCTATCAACAGGGTCGGCATAGCATTGTCTATGAGCGGGATCGGTAACTTGCGCAGATGTGCATATTTCTCCATCAGCTTGGCGACGGGGTATGTGTACCGCGACAGTCCTATTTCTTGGCTGGTGAAAGCGTCTGCAATCTGGTACCGTCGCTCAGGCTGGCCGCTTGCTGCGATAGAGAATGAGACATTCTCGCCCTTTATCGTCTTCAAATCTCGTCTTATTGTCCGAATTGTCATTTGGGTTTCGCTTCCCCGCAGCCCTAGCTGGGCCGCAGCGGAGGCGAGCAGCAGGGTCTTCTCTGACCCGTCATCGAGGACGGCGTAAGTGTCCAGGACTTTATTCTGGTAGCTTAGTGTCACACGCACTACTTTTAGGAGTACTCTGGCTCCACTGCTGCTGGCGGGATCGATGTACATGACGCTCGCTTTGCGGCTGGATGGTGCGGGTGAAGGGCGCCGTCTGTTACTGTCGTGAAGTATGTCCAGATGGGCTCCATCGCACTTGGTGCACCTTTTCTTTAAGCGGCATTCGGCTGCCATGTGTGAGCGCGCACAGCGAAAACAGCGCTTGTTGGACTTTATCCATTGACCTGCTTCCTCCGCGTTCAGCTTGGGGAAGGAGTCACATTGCGCTAGCCAGTGTTCTTTCTCACAGTAGGGGCACACTATCTTCCACTTCTCCGTTCTGGAGGGGGTACTGTGGCTCCTGCTGCTCGGTACTGACTCCGATTGGTGCATCACAGTCACCGATCTTCTTCCATCATTTAGTCGTCTGGTTCCTTCTCTGGAGCCAGGGGTGCTCCGTCCGAATGTATCTAGCCGTAGGCTGCTGACTTCTCTCGCCAGGAAGTCTGCTAGATCGAGGAGGTTCGGTTCGGGGCCATTCGGGTCTCTGTGGTCCCTCTGCCGCCTAAAGCGCTCCTGACGAGCGGGCGGCAGCTTCTCCAGAATCCTTTCCACATTTGAGTTGGCGTAAAGTTCATGCCTCCCCTTCTCTCTTTGCGCTCCCAACATCCCTACCAGGGACTGCACTCTGATGGACAGGTCGTCCAGTGCTCGATTGTCTATTGCTGGGGGTAAGCGGTCGATGTGTCGGATCTCCTGGATCACGTAATCCCATATGCGCCCATACCTCTGGTCCAGTGCTACCAGCGCTGCTGTGTATGGGGTGGTGGAAGTCGCGTAGGCGAGCGCTATATTATGTGCGCGGGGCACCTTTAAGTGCTTCAGTAGGATGGCGTATTTGTGGCGTTCATCCAATACATCCACCAACATGGTCTCCAGACACATGCGGAGTTCTGTATACTGGGCCCGGTTCTCTTGGGTGAAGTCGGGTACCATAGGCGTGCCAATGTATGACGCTGACTGTGGATACATCGGCGAGCGTTGGGGGAGAGGCCTCCTAGGCGAGTCTCCTCCCGCTCCTTGGTATGGGCTGGTACCGGCAGTGTACCATGGCCCGCTTGTCCAGGTGCTGTTCCTCGGTGCGGGCCGTGCGTCGTGCTCACCCGTGTATAGAGTCGGGGGTCTGTAGCGCAGCTCCGCGGGAGTATAGCCTGGGCTGTACCGGACCTCCTGGTCCGGTAGAGTACTGTGCTGTCTTCGGGCGTGGTTCTCCTCCTCTTCCTCTTCGTCTTCAGTTAGGTCATCCAGTGCTTGTAGTCTCTGGTTTAGCCTCTCCACAGGATATGCTGCTCCTTCCCGGTTGCTAGGTCTCGCTTGGACCGGTGGGGGGAGGTGGTCTGTGGGGGGTATAGACCTCGTCTGTTGGTCAAGTTCAGGGTTGTTTACTCGGCTAGGGGATGCCGCCCTGAAGGTGTGTCTAGACGAGTTCCTGGAGCCTCTGGCGGATGGAGAGGGTGTTGTCCGTCTGATCAGCTGTTCTATTAGTTGCGACTGCTGTCTGTCGCGCGCTGCGTCCCGTTGAGCACCGGCTCGTTCTCGGGCCACATTCTCTTCCATCTGAATGCGTCTTATTTCTAGACGTATCTGCTCGTGTTCGCTTCGCTGCTGGATCTGCAGTCGGTCGCGTTCAGCAGCGGCGTTCAGGCTGATGAGGAAGGCCTGCTGTAGGGTCCTCTCTGCCTCGCTGGGAGAAGGCGGTTGTATAGGGGAGCCTTCCCTCGGGGTACTCCTTGCGGAGCCTTGGAGCTCTATCTCCACGGTGCTCTCCCCGTCTTCTTCCGTGCCGAGTTCTCTCTCGGTAGCGTTGTATTCCTCCCGGGACTCATCGGGGACTACTTCTTCAGTACTGGCGGGGTGTGAAGTCATGTCTGGTTCCCACTGGTCCCCACCGTGAACTTGGTCAGTTACATTAGAGCCCGTAGGGGCCTCTATGGTCGGGGTAGTCTGGGCGTTGGGGTTAGACATACTTTTACTTTCTAGTTTTACCGCGTTTACTGTTAGTAGAAGACTAGGTTGTTGACTGACAGCGTAAGCCTCTAAGTACTGAGGGAGCCGTCGTTTGCGCTGCGGGCGTTGGTTAGGAGGATCGTTTCGTGGAGTGTTCATCATAGGCCATTTCAATATTAATAACACTATATTAATATTACACTAATTACCCTCCGGCTCGAAGGACCAATTGTAACTGAGGGGTACAATTCCCTGACTGTATTACTAGATATGATACTTACTACCACTACCTTTGTACTTAATATTCGGCCACCCAGTACACGGCATACATATATTATCATAAACACTCTCACGTAGATGAAACGGATCCAACACAAATGTACGAAGTCGAAGTATGCGTTTATTACTACACAGCAATGGTGTGTAGAGCAAGCACTTAATCACTTAATTACATTTATGAATTGAAATAGTATGCACTTTTATGGCAAAGAGTATTCGTCGGTATATCAATAGAGAATGTCCAATCTCTGATGGCGCAGGTGGTAAATATACGACCTGGAATAGTTAAGGAATAACAGCGATGATACTTTAATGATTATAAGACTGGATACACTAAGGGGGGGGTTAATCCGGTCGCTTGTAAGCCGACAGGAGTAGGAGGGGGGGGGGGTAGAATCCGGCTGCCTCGTCCGGCCAAGGGTATCCCAGGTGAACCCACTGTAGTGCCGTTCAATGCGCCGGCGATCCTTGGACCACAGATGAAAGCAGGTGGACTCTTTGTGGGCCGGCTCTCTCCGGTCCACGGGGGAGAGACGTGAAGCGACCTCGTCTTGCAGAGCGTCTCCTCACCTTGCGTCCTCTCCAGGGGGGGGGGGGTTCCAACACACGGGGGTCTTTATCCATGGAATAATCAAAGTATACAAAGCATAATCCGTGCCTGGGAAGGCGGGCTGTCGTCGGTAGAATAATCCGGTATACAGGTCCACTCGCTCGTCGGCTCTGGGGCTCCTCGGGTGCAGCTTCACATGGGGTCAACCACCCTGGGTAAGCAGCCAGTTCTCTGCCCGAAACGATGGGGTACTGACTACGGTAGTATTCTCACCGCACGAAGCACTATATATTAACAGACTATTATTAGCTTAATAGACTACGTCCAACTCGACGATATAGTGCCAAATATGACTATTCAAATATTAATATACACGATGTCTCAATACCGATGGTAGGCGAACTTGGCCTTACTCCCACACGTGGCGTCGCGGGGAGGCTTTACGTCTGTGACTCTATTGGAGGGTAAGAAACTGGACTGAAAAGGAAGTCCTACTTTAGTAGCGCAGTATATATACGCACTATGAACAAATAGTCCCATTAGTGGTGCGGTAGCCAGATTCCTACGCGGAACTAGGACTTGTTCGTACATGTGGAGCGGTACGTTTGAACTGGGTCTGAGGGGTATGGCAGCCTGGCACCAAGGTCTCGACCAATAGTAGAATGGAGACTATTATGGGATGTTCAGTAGGCTAGAATGGATATTCAATGCATATTGTACAAGGAATATACAAGGGATATCAGGGAATATTAGAGAATATACAAATACAATTAAATATATATATATAAATAAATATATATATATTCGGTTTAATCTGGCCCTTCACAACAGCGCCGTACTGTATTGTACCCATTCTGCAATCTGTTAAATAAAGTTTTCATTCATTCATGAACAGCAGATCAGCTGTTGCAGATCACCGCGGCGGGTGATGAACAGATCAGAAGACAGAATGCATGAAAACACGACTCACCATACCTTGTTTGTTGTTCAGTCCTCCAAAATCCCTGCTAATGTTTGAAACATGTCACATATCCACTCGCCGCCCTCCAATTCCAGATTGGCGTTGAATGCAGCTACTTTATCTGCCAACTTGAACACAGTTGTAATAACAACCATTTCCTCGTTGTTGTTGTCGCCACATATTATGCAGAGAGGACGTCGGCTCGGCACGCAAGAATCACCGACCTGTTGCAATAAACCCGTATTTTAAGTATGGCTCCTGTTTATTAAAAGAAGCGTTATATTTCCCTGTTGCATTTCCCTATCCAAAGATGTTTGTTTTGTTTTTTAACACATTTTGTTACTCGCTCCATCTCGAACGCGGAAGTGAAAGTTCGTTAGGGACTATTCCATTGGTTCTCCCAGTCCACGTGACCATTTCTAGCATTTCAATTGGCTATAGTGCTATTGATGACTACCGGTAGATAGATACAGCTTCACAATAAAAGACACCCTGGCGTCCCGAGTGAATATTTCCTGCGCGTAAAATAAATATCATATTCTCAAAATAATCTGACGGCCAGAAATTATTGCTGGCGGGCCAATGTCGGCCCGCGGGCTGCCTATTGCCGATCCCTGCTTTACACTGATGCAGGGGGGGGGGGGGCCAGTTTCCTCATTTTACTTTTCCGTCAAGCCAACTGAAGGATCGATTGTGCTCGCCGGCCCGGAAAACGCGTGGATTATGTATTTACAGTACCAACACTGTAATCAATAAGCGTGATCGATATTTGGAATGGCGATCAGGAATTGGAATAATCTTTTTGGATAACATCTGATCTCAGGTAAGGAATTTATTTTACCAGTCTTAGGCCATGGTTAGACTAGTGTATTTGTGGCGTTTTTTTTATACGTTTTTGAATACGTTTCATGTCCCTATTACACAGAAATGCGTTTTTTGGCGTTTTTTTGTGGATACGGCTGAAACGCTAAATTGTGTTTGCGTTTTGGAGAAACGCTAAAATACGCGCCGACAACAGCGTGTAGTCTGCACGGAGCCGTTGTTGCGAAAACGCCCATGCGCAGTAGATACCATCTGCGTGCCCTTCCGGTGACACTGTCCCAAACCAAATAGCTGCAGCTACTATGTGTTGTCAAGTTATTGTTATAAGGACCCCAGTCCAAGCTACAACAGTCTGCATTCCCTTAACAATTGTTTGTATTGAGCCGTATTGTATTGTACCCATATGCAATATGTTAAATAAAGTTTACATCCATTCATTCTGCTAGCATTACCGATTGGCACTGCCACTGGATAACATGAGCTAGTGTTAGCCATCAAACCCTGTTAGCTCAAAGCTCCTCTTTCAACTTAACAAGCATTAAACAAAATGGCCCAGTCATCTATTCACCTTTGTTTAATACACACAGCGTTGTCTCTAATGTTATCTAACCACTGATAGCTCCCGATATCATCAGTTTGGTGCTGGCTAAGTAGCGTGAGCTAACGTTAGCTTCTAGCCACAATGCTATACTGTTATAATGGCAAATTCCATTGACGTTAGCATGCAGCTAACAATGCTACCAATCTTTTTTTAGACTAAACTATCCGCTCTTGGTGGTCACTTGTGTTGATGTTAGTTTTGTTTCATCAACAAATGACAGGCAGAACACACAGTGAATGTATCCGTTTTGTTTATTGCACTTTTATTAGGCTTTGCTGAAAAAGAATTGCTGCATTGAGTAAATAGGCAAGATGGTGGCGCCCATAGGCGTCTGCCTTGTTGACATTTTCTTTGCTGGAGCTTCCAGGAAGTGTATTGGCACATTCAAGTTCTGATTGGTTGAAATTGCCTTCATGTTCGCCACCTACTGCCACCTACTGCTTTGGCAGTGTACTACATCAGTGTGCTCAGGTGACAAAATAAAAAAACGAAAGTGTGACTCGAGGCGCAGGACGTCGCGGCGAAACGCGTATGACAATGATACGAAAATGAAACGAAAGGTGTAACCGCAGCCTTAGGATAATCAGAGCGGTTTTCACCTATATCTCAGTGTTTGCCCTATGCGTGTGTGTGTGTGTGTGGCGGTGATCGCTGATGAGGAAATGAGAGAATCGATTTTTCAGCCTGCCTCTATAGCGTGCATAAGTACACATATACTATCGATAATCTAGCGTTTATTTGAAAACGATTCATAAATAGGCCGAAAAATTACAACGTTTTTGTGTATGCTAGAATATTCCAGTAAATGCCTTTTTATCATGGAATCTATATATTTTCCTGAAAAACGAGGGCTTTTCAAAATGCTATAAAACGAAAATGAACCGATTAAAAAACAATCCGTTTCAACAATGTTGACTGCAAACAAGTCATTGATAAGCAACAGGCAGATTAGACACAGCCATAATTTGAGACAGAGATTATGCGATCACAACGCTATCATTGAAGTGGGTGCTGGCATTTAACCATGAAAATCTAATTTCCCACAACAAAGGACGAGACGTTCACCCACAGGATGTGGGGTATTTTCTGCAACAATGCAAAACAAACACACAGCCACCTGGACCACAGAGAAAGCAAGAGCTTGAACCTCAGTCTGTGTGTAAAAAAACAAACAAGAAAGCACAGAGATGCAACAAGAGTAAAGAAGCTCATTGAAATGTATGAGTCAAGTCAAGTGCTCCTTTATTAATCCCCTTATTCAAGTGTCATGGTAAATGTGTCGAGTCAAGTGCTCCTTTATTAATCCACTTATTCAAGTGTCATGGTAAATGTGTTGAGTCAAGTCAAGTGCTCCTTTATTAATCCCCTCATTAGTCAAGTGTCTGGTATACATGGTCCAAACCATAAAAGTCCTTCAGCATTATTAAAAGTCAGATATTCCTAACAGTTCAAGTTCACCAGCCGTTAGTTCTCCAGCAATTGCCAGCAGTCCGTGCCCACGGTTGTGGAGCCTGATGGCTGCTGGCACGAAGGACTGGCCGAGGTGGTTTGTGGTGTGTCATGGGGGGGATAAGTCAATGGCTGAACATGCTGCTCATCAGGCACGTGCACACATAGAGCCCAAGGGGTGCTTGAGCACCTGCCCTTTTGAGCCTCGTAAAAAAAGTGGCCTTAAAAAAAAGAAAAAAAAATATTTTTTGTTTTACCGCTGCGCATATAGACTGCCCTTCCAACTGAAAAGTGTCAGGATAGAATACAAATATTAGGTAAAGAGAGAGAGAGATGCCCCGTATTCCATTGCAGTTTGCACGGCCTCCTCAGCGTGCCTCTCCGCGGACCTATATATTTTATGCATAGCGTGGGTGGTGATGATGATGATGATAGAAACCGCTGTGGCGCATACAGTTGAATGCTGGTATTACACTCACTGAGGGACACGAATAAGTCAAGTCCGATGGGATTTGCGAATCTCAAATACAAATCGGGATTGGAATAAAAAATGCATTTATATTAAACAATACAGAATATACAGTACTTCTTGGGGTCTCTAGGGTAAGCACTTATTCCCTCCCCCCTGAACATTTATGGAGATGTATGGGCCTTTTAAGTCAGTAATAAAAGTGTCTTTCAAGGATAAGTGAGCTCCTGCACTGATTATTATAGTTCAATATTTGATCACCAAAACCCCCCAAAAAGCAAAAGGGGGCGCCCCCGCCCAAAAAGGGCCCCCAAAAATCGGGCTTGCGGGCTTCGCACGCTGGGTTCTTACATAGAATGATATAGTGCCCTTTTCAGACTTTGAGCACTTGCCCCTCTAAAGTCCTGTGCACATCCCTGCTGCTCATCTTGGCTAGCTCCTCAGAGAGGGGGTCATCCTCTCTGCCACCCAGGGACGTGCACAGGACTTTCGAGGGGCAGGTGCTCAAAGGCTGAAAAGGGCACTATACCTGTGTGTGTTTTAACCGAGCGCGCTATGTTTTTTTAAGGGCCCTTTTCGGGGCGGGGGGGGCCCCCTTTTTATGCTTTTTGGGGGGTTTTGGTGATCAAATATTGAATATTGAACTATAATAATCAGTGCAGGATCTCACTTATCCTTGAAAGACACTTTTATCACTGACTTAAAAGGCCCATACATCTCCATAAATGTTCAGGGGGGAGGGAATAAGTGCTTACCCTACAGACCCCAAGAAGTGCTGTATATTCTGTATTGTTTAATATAAATGCATTTTTTATTCCAAGCCCGATTTGTATTTGAGATTCCCAAATCCCATCGGACATGACTTCTTCGTGTCCCTCAATGAGTGTAATACCAGCATTCAACTGTATGTGCCACAGCGGTTTCTATCATCATCATCATCATCACCACCCACGCTATGCATAAAATATATAGGTCCGCGGAGAGGCACGCTGAGGAGGCCGTGCAAACTGCAATGGAATATGGGGCATCTCTCTCTCTTTACCTAATATTTTGATTCTATCCTGACATTTTTCAGTTGGAAGGGCAGTCTATATGCATAACGGTAAACATTATTAAAAAAAAATTTAAGGGCACTTTTTTATGAGGCTAAAAAAGGCAGGTGCTCAAGCACCCCTTGGGCTCTATGTGTGCACGTGCCTGCTGCCACCACCTCTAGTTTGACCAATTCAACTCCCACTACGGAGCTACTGTAGCCTTTGTGACCAGCTTGAGTTTGTGTAACCCCCCCAGCATACAACGGTGAAGAAGAGGACGCTGGCTACTACAGACTGGTAGAACATCTGCAGTAGCCGGCTGCACACC
Organism: Notolepis coatsorum; assembly: GCF_963971535.1. Lineage (NCBI taxonomy): Eukaryota > Metazoa > Chordata > Actinopteri > Aulopiformes > Paralepididae > Notolepis > Notolepis coatsorum. The sequence continues at coordinate 112,229,859 of NC_140171.1, read as the reverse complement.
GGAGACCGGAGTCTCCTCAGGAAGAGCAGTCTGCTCTGTCCCTTCCCCTAAAGTGAAAACACTGAGATAGTACCACTCACAGCTACAGTAGTAGGCGCCACAATTATATCTATGTATGTGTAACGGCTAGGGATGCACCGATCCGATATTGGTATCGGTATCGGCCGCCGATATCAGTAAAATAGCTGGATCGGGTATCGGTAAAAAAAATATATATATATCAGATTCTTTTTTTTATAAATTTTTTTATAATAAATAAAATAAGAAATAACCATTCAGTACATTTATATCTATGTGTTAATTTGTTACATTTAGTTTCACTAAGTTAGGAAAGTAATGTTTTAAGTCAAGCCTGATGTTGCCTTGCACAAAATAATTATCCCAGTCTCTTCCACACAGTGACAGTGAGGCATACAGTTTATTAATTGAATGAATGAAGTTTATTTTCTGTCTTTGTTTACAACAAATCAAAAACACACTTGTGATCCTTTACTGCTGGCTGTGACGTGGATCAGGCGACAGCACTGAACAGGCTGCCTAGTGAATGTAGTTCTTTTTTTACGACAAATTAAAAACCTTATAACTACCTTTATTTCAACCAAAAATGCTTAAACAATAATGTTAGTGGTAGAAGGGAACTCATTTTGTGCAAAAATGGAAAGCTTGCCAATGTTCATGCGGCAGAATTGTTACAATAGCCGATAATCCATTTTCCCAATGATGAATCTCTATACGGGTGGAACAACCAGTGACGTCAGACTACACCTCCCTATAGATCAGCGGTGGCATATGTGGTTCCCGAGGTGGGGGCCAATCGCTACCCCGGCTCCAGGCATCCAGCCGCTCGCCACTCCGCCTTCCCGGCATTCGGCTCCAGGCCCGTCACAAGGAGATCTCCCGAGAGACGAGCCCGGAAAAGAAGAAGCGGAGAGAAGGAGGTCAAAGCAGCTGCACGCGCCGACGTGGTGGCCAAGGCGGCGGACATCAAAGCCGAGTGACAGTACGGGTCCTGCGGGGCCAGAGAGGAGTGACAGAGAGGCTGGAGGTGTGTGTGTGTGTGTGTGTGTGTGTGTGTGTGTGTGTGTGTGTGTGTGTGTGTGTGTGTGTGTGTGTGTGTGTGTGTGTAGGTGTAGGTGTGTGTGAACGTGTGTTTGTTTAGTTTAGTTTATTAGCTATTATTCCTGGGGTCCACAAAAAACTGTGCAACATAATACTTACATCATAACGTGACATTACAAGTAAACAGGACAAAGGACTAGTACACACACACACACACATATATAATACTTACATCATAACACATGACATTACAAGTAAACAGGACACAGGACTAGTACACACACACACACACACACACACACACACACACACACACACACACACACACACACACACACACACACACACACACACACACACACACACACACACACACACACACACACACACACACACACACACACACTACTTACATCATAACATGACATTACAGGTAAACAGGACAAAGGACTAGTACACACACATACACACACACACACACACATAATACTTACATCATAATATATAACATTACAAGTAAACATGACAAGTAACATGACAAATAACTTTTTATTTTAAAAAGTTATTTTAAAATAACTGTATTTGTTACAAAGGGTCAGATTAAACCGAATATATATATTTATTGCCTGAGATCCCATGTATAATATCTGCATATCGTTTGATATCCCTTGTATATTCTTTGTACAATATGCACGGAATATCCCTTTAGTCTAGCAGGACAGACCATAATATTCGTTCCCCTATTGGAAGCGATCCCCTGGCGCCAGGTACCGAGTAAAGCCTTACCCCCTCGAGCTGACTTGAAAGCTACCGCCAGGACTTGCCCAAACATGCCCGCTTTCGCCCAAGGCTACGAGACAGTGAGCAGGCTGGCACCATCGTTTACCCCCCGCATATATAAATATAGCGCGGCGAATACAGAACCCCCCTTGCAGTTCCCTTTCAGTTCGCCTTCAGTTCAGTCTGGTTCAGTTATCCAAGCAACGTCTCACCCACTACGCAACGTGGGCAGAGCATGGGCTCGCATTGCCCCAAGATAGTCTCGTGTTATCCTAATACGTCTGTTTGTCGTATCGTTCTCTATTCATTAGTAAACCTTCATTACGAGTCAAAGACCACGTGGAGTGAGTAATTGTGCGTCTATAATAGAGCACTTATTGCCCGTGCTAATAGTATAGTAACGTCAAGGTCAACCGTGCACTACCACGCACCGGAGGATTTACACCGGACCAGCAGCACCACGGGGGATTTACACCCCGCCCGCAGTGCCACTTCTCCGGCAAGGATTATTATTCTTCATTCTTCACTAAGCTGCTGGAAGCAGAGAACCGACTACACCCACTGCTGTGGGATCCACGTGCCCGTGGGGACAACACTCAAGCCAGTCTCTGTCGAACCAGAGGCTCCACGGCTTCTACCTTCACCTGCAAGGCGCGCACCCTGGGATCAGGCTGCCTCTCCCCGCTGACCACACAGGGGTGACATCACCTCCTTGAACAATGGACTTGCATAGAGCTTTGGCCCCCTCTGCTGGCTTACAACCGGTAGTACCCCCTTTCCCAGAAGATCCCTAGATAATTACTTAATATGCACTATTGATTTACCTGCACATTCTATTTGCCTTATAAGCGCAACTAAGTAATGTAATCATACCCCTTTGTGTAATAAATATTGTAAACGAGTATTTTGTGTGGAAAACCGTGTTATTGTGAGAGTGTTCTAATCTAATAATACTTATGTACAGTATTGGCCAGAAGTACATAGACGGTAGTGATTAATGATATCAGTACTTGATTAATACAGTCAGGGAATTGTACCCCTCAGTTACAATTGGTCCTTCGATAGCCGAGATAATAATTAGCGTAATATTAATATAATATTAATATTGACATGGCCGATGACGAACACTCCACAAACGGTTCTCCTGAGCTAGATCGCCCGCAGCGCAGACGACAGCCACCTCCCTACCTAGAGGCATACTCTGTCAGTCCAATACCTAGCTTTAAAGGGAAGTTAAACGCCGAAAAAGTAGAAAGTAAAATTATGTCTGACCTTAACAACCAGGCTACCCCGCCAACAGAGGCCCTACTGGGTGCTAATGTAACTGACCAAGCTCACGGTGGGGACCAGGAGGGAACTGACACGACTTTACCCCCAGACAATACAGAACAAATAGCCCCCGATCAGCCCCGGGAGGAAGACAACCCTAGAGAGACGCGCACCCAGGAGACGGATCTCCTCGGTACGCAACAGGAGAACGGATCTCCAACCAGTACTGCCGGGAGGCGATCGCCCCGAACGGCGTCTTCCCCCAGCGAGGCGGACAAGATGCTGGCGCAGGCACTCATCGCCACCCTGGCAGCCTCCACCGAACGCGATCGACTTCAAGCGCAACAGACGTGCGAGCGCGAACACTACGCAGGTGAGCGAGAGCGCTTCCAGGCGCAACAAAGGAGCGAGGACGACCGAATAAGGCTGGAGACCAGACGCCTCCAGACAGAAGAGAACATCGAGAGAAGCCGCGCCGACGTCGCAAATGCACAGCTCCACGCCGCCCATGCCAGCGCCAATGCTCAGCGTGACGTCGAGAGAAGCCGCGCCGACGTCGCAAATGCACAGCTCCACGCCGCCCATGCCAGCGCCAATGCCCAGCGCGACGTCGCCAACGCACAGCGCGACGCTGCCCAGGCCAGCGCCAATGCGCAGCGCGACATCGCCAACGCCCAGCGCGAAGCCGCGCGCGACGCAGCCCATGCCCGGCGCGAGGCAGAGCGCGACCGGCTGCAGGCGGAGCTGATGGACAAACTGGTTGCCATGGCGACACCCCCTCACTCCGCACGGAGCTCCCAGAGATCGTCGAGACATGGGTCTAGGACACATTCCCCTACCCGACGAAGCGACCCGGGACCCCGCCAACAGGAGGAGCCTGTCCACGTCTCTGAACCCCCTCCCCAGCCGGTCCATACGAGACCTAGCAACCGGGGTACAGAATCGGACCACGCCGGGAGACTGAGCAGAAGACTCCAGGTCCTAGCAGAGGAAGAGGAGGAGGAGGAAGAGGAGTGTCAAGCCGACCAGCAGCAACGTACTCAGGACCAGGAGGTCCAGTACAGCCCAGAAGTCAGCCCCGAGGCCCTGCGCTACAAACCCCCGACTCAACTCACGGGTGAGTTTGACGCACCGCCAGCCCCGAGGAACAGCACCTGGGTACCCGACCTTCGGTACCCACCAAGTACCAGCCCAAGACGACACCCCAGAGGAGACTCGCCTAGGAGGCCTCTCCCCCAACGCTCACCGATGTGCCAGTCATCCATGACATCATACATTGGCACACCGACGATTCCAGACTTCATCCATGAGAATCGAGCACAGTACACGGAGCTCCGGATGTGCTTAGAGACAATGCTGGTGGATGTCGCTGATGAACGCCACAAGTATGCAATATTACTCCAGCACCTGAAAGTGCCCCGAGCGCACAACATAGCGCTGGCCTATGCCACCTCTTCGACACCATACACAGCGGCCCTAGCGGCGCTGGACCAGAGATATGGACGTATATGGGATTACGTAATAGAAGAGATAAGGCATATTGACCGCCTACCCCCAGCCACAGACAATCGCTCACTAGACGACCTGTCAATCAAAGTGCAGTCCCTGGTGGGGATGCTGGGAGCGCAACGGGAGAAGGGCAGGCATGAGCTATACGCCAACTCTAACGTTGAGAGGATTTTGGAGAAGCTGCCACCCGCAAGACAGGAGCGCTTTCGGCGGCAGAGGGACTACCGCGACCCCGACGGCCCCGAGCCATCCCTCCTTGATCTAGCCGACTTCCTGGCGAGAGAAGTCAGCAGCTTACGACTAGATACATTCGGGCGGAGCACGCCAAGCTCCAGAGAGGGACCCAGGAGAATAAATGATGGAAGAAGATCGGTGACTGTCATGCACCAATCAGAGTCAGTACCGCAGCACTCCAACCACAACACCCCCTCGACGAAAGAGGACCAGTGGAAGATCGAGTGCCAGTACTGTGAGGGAGAACATCGGCTCCACCAGTGCGAGGAGTTCAAGAAGCTGACCACGGATGATGTGAGCCAGTGGGTCAAGGACCACCGCCGCTGCTTCCGCTGCGCGCGCAGCCACCTAGCAGCTGAGTGCCACCTGAAGAAAAAGTGCAGCAGGTGCGGTGGCACCCACCTGGAGGTCCTGCACGACATCAACAAGCGTCACCTAGGACAACAGAGTGGGCCCGTCGCGGTACTGTACCATGCCGAGGCGGTGGCACCAGAACCAAAGTTCCACCAGACCGCTCCCTTCTGTCCCGACTGCCACGGCAAACACTGGCGGACAAGGTGCGACTCGTACCATATAGAGTCTACGTCACCACCCGAGACAGGAGTGCTCCACATAGACCCCCAGCATAGCGGGACCCCCCGTGTGCTCCTCAAAGTGGTCAGAGTGCTCCTGAGCCACGGGGACAAAGTCATGGACACTTACGCCGTCCTTGATGACGGGTCAGAGAAGACCCTTCTGCTCGCGTCCGCCGCGGCCCAGCTGGGACTGCGGGGGAGCGAGAACCAAATGACGATTCGGACAATAAGAAGAGATTTAAAGACGATAAAGGGCGAGAATGTCTCCTTCACTATCGCAGCAAGCGGGCAGCCAGAGCGACGGTACTGTATTTTGGACAACACCTTATCAGGGGTGAGCATGGCACAAAAGGTGGTCACAAAGATCAATCAGAGAATAAAATTTCTCGGTAGAGTGTCCACCTATATTAACAGGTCAGCAATGGAAGTCCTGGCAGGGGCACTGATCCAATGTCATTATGACTATGCATGCTCCTCCTGGTACACTGGCATCACAGTAGCACTGAAAGGTAGGCTACAGACAGCTCAGAACAAATTAGTTAGAATGATTTTAAAACTCCATCCCAGGACTCACCTTACACAGACACATTTTAACAGCCTCAAATGGCTCAGGGTTGAGGAGAGGGTCTCTCAAATAAAACTTAACATAACACATAGGATACTCGGGAATACTGTCCCTCAGTACCTCAGTGGATATTTTAACATGGTAAGGGATGTACACGGACACGCCACCAGGGGGAGCCCTACAGACATCGTCCCAGTGAGATGCAATAGGAAAATTGGCCAAAACGCATTCCTATATTCAGCAGCAGTACAATGGAATAGCCTACCAATGGAGTTGAAGACCATAAGCCCCTTCTCCACTTTTAAATTAGCTATAAAGAGGTGGATCATAAGTAGCAGAAGCTGGGAGTAGTGAAAAAAGGGTTTTAATATGTGTTGTTCCTTTTTTATTCTTTTATTGTCTATAAAATGGAATATTATTGTATGTATTTTTTTGTTTTTATACCACACATCCTGACATACAGACACTACAAACACCCACGTCCACACACCAGTACATAAATCCACTGACACCAATGATGAAGGACCACAATGGAAACAAGCCTATGGCTTTATTGTGTTTTTTATGAAATCCTATTGGTAAATGGAGAAAATGTATACCTGTTTTCATATTGTGATCCAATGTATATGTGTGATTTTTCCATTCTAAACCAATAAACTATTCAATCAATCAATCAATCAATACAAAATCACAAATGCTTTCACCAGCCAAGAAATAGGACTATCACAGTACACCTACCCCATCCCACAGTTGATGGATAAGTGCGTGCACCTGCGTCAACTACCTATCCCGCTCATAGACGGCGCCACTCCGACCCTGTTGATAGGCTCCGACCATGCAGACCTCATCGTCCCGATAGACCGGGTCCATACCGGAACCCGAGGCTGTCCTGCAGCAGTCGAGACCCGCCTAGGGTGGACACTACAAGGTCCCCTCGCTAAATCTCTCAACCGAACAGCAGCCACTAGTTGCCTCCACTCCAGAGCGACAGAAGAAGACACCGGCCTCTCCCCCGTACAGCAGAGGCTATTGACATTAAGCGAGAGGCCCGTAAGAGAACCGTGGGTACCAGAGGGAGTTCGGAACTCCACCCCCCTCAGCTGCGCTCCAGACGTAGCTGACCTCGAACCCAGCACCCCAAGCGACTCCTTGACGGGGCGGCCGGGACCGGCCCCTCCTCACACGGGGTACAGAGCGAACAAGAGAAACAGACGGAGGAGGAGAAAGCACAGCCGAACACAGATCAAAGCAGTCTCAGGCCCGCTTCCTCCTAAGCCCCCCTTCATCCCGTCCAGTTGTCATGACCATAGACCAGTCACCACCCCGAGCTGCGTGGCCGGCCGGCCGCGTAAGCAAAGTGACCACTGGTGCCGACGGAAAGGTCAGAGTGGCAGAAGTGCTCGGCCAAGGGCGGATCTACAACCGACCCGTGGCGAGGCTGATAGAGTCGCCAAGGCTCCCCGACTTGCCTAATGACGACCATGACCCCTGACTTTGTGAACTGACCGACCCCTCACAGACATTGAGTAGTGGACAGTGCGGTTAATCTGTCCCTGCTTAGCTAATTAGGTGGGACTAATTAGGGGGCGGCTGTTACAAAGGGTCAGATTAAACCGAATATATATATTTATTGCCTGAGATCCCATGTATAATATCTGCATATCGTTTGATATCCCTTGTATATTCTTTGTACAATATGCACGGAATATCCCTTTAGTCTAGCAGGACAGACCATAATATTTGTTCCCCTATTGGAAGCGATCCCCTGGCGCCAGGTACCGAGTAAAGCCTTACCCCCTCGAGCTGACTTGAAAGCTACCGCCAGGACTTGCCCAAACATGCCCGCTTTCGCCCAAGGCTACGAGACAGTGAGCAGGCTGGCACCATCGTTTACCCCCCGCATATATAAATATAGCGCGGCGAATACAGAACCCCCCTTGCAGTTCCTTTTCAGTTCGCCTTCAGTTCAGTCTGGTTCAGTTATCCAAGCAACGTCTCACCCACTACGCAACGTGGGCAGAGCATGGGCTCGCATTGCCCCAAGATAGTCTCGTGTTATCCTAATACGTCTGTTTGTCGTATCGTTCTCTATTCATTAGTAAACCTTCATTACGAGTCAAAGACCACGTGGAGTGAGTAATTGTGCGTCTATAATAGAGCACTTATTGCCCGTGCTAATAGTATAGTAACGTCAAGGTCAACCGTGCACTACCACGCACCGGAGGATTTACACCGGACCAGCAGCACCACGGGGGATTTACACCCCGCCCGCAGTGCCACTTCTCCGGCAAGGATTATTATTCTTCATTCTTCACTAAGCTGCTGGAAGCAGAGAACCGACTACACCCACTGCTGTGGGATCCACGTGCCCGTGGGGACAACACTCAAGCCAGTCTCTGTCGAACCAGAGGCTCCACGGCTTCTACCTTCACCTGCAAGGCGCGCACCCTGGGATCAGGCTGCCTCTCCCCGCTGACCACACAGGGGTGACATCACCTCCTTGAACCATGGACTTGCATAGAGCTTTGGCCCCCTCTGCTGGCTTACAACCGGTAGTACCCCCTTTCCCAGAAGATCCCTAGATAATTACTTAATATGCACTATTGATTTACCTGCACATTCTATTTGCCTTATAAGCGCAACTAAGTAATGTAATCATACCCCTTTGTGTAATAAATATTGTAAACGAGTATTTTGTGTGGAAAACCGTGTTATTGTGAGAGTGTTCTAATCTAATAATACAAAAGCTGACTTATGTACAGTATTGGCCAGAAGTACATAGACGGTAGTGATTAATGATATCAGTACTTGATTAATACAGTCAGGGAATTGTACCCCTCAGTTACAGTATTTGTATAGCACCTTTCATACAAAGATTGCAGCTCAAAGTGCTTCCCAGCAGTAAAAAGACTGCATAATAAAGTGCATACATACTGTATAAAAAAAGATGATGTAAAACAAGCATAAAATAGATAGCAGCAAAGTGGACAAGGTATAAGGCAAATCACAGTTTTTCACATTCGAATCTAACATCCCAGTAGGCCTCTTTGTTTACGGTTTAAAATAGACAGAAATAAAAATCAAATAAATAGAGTAAAAGGTTAGAGTATTATGAAGTAAGTGAACATGTTTGAGAATGTACAGGGTGGATATAGTTGCAGTCATAGAAGCATGCTCACAAACACATACTGTACACGCACATGCATGGGCACACGCATGCACGCACGCACACACACACGTTTGTTTATGTGAAATATGGGGACATTACATAGACTTACATGCATTCTGTAACTACCAACCATAACCATAACCATAACATAACCTAACCCTAACCCTATACCATAACCATAACCATAACCTACCACAAACACACACACACACACACACACACACACACACACGCACGCACACACGCACACACACACACAGTCCTCAGGGGTAGGATGTGACGCAGCGGATCTGTGGAGAACACCATATGTTATATTAATGGTTTCAGCCCCAGTCCCATTACCCAGATGAGAGATGGACCACTGCCTTGATCTTGAAGTCTCCTAATGGTGACGACAACCAACACGCTTTTCATTCTCTTTAAAGAGAATATATATATATATATATATATATATATATATATATATATATATATATATATATATATATATAATAGAATAGAATAGAATAGAATAGAATAGAATAGAATAGATCTTTATTTGTCATTGTTGGTACAACGGAAATTTGTTAGGAACATCACCACTGGCATACAAACAAAAAATATAGCATGTGCAAAATAATAATGTCAATAATAATAGTAATATAATAATAAAGTCCCAATGTCCTCAATAATAATAACATACCATCATTGTCCCAAGTGCATTTAGTGCTAGTGCAAATAAATAAATCTAAATCTTTTTTGTATTTTATTTTTTTATAATTTTTTAAACATAACATAAAATTAGACATACAAGCATTAACAGTTTCATTGGATGTTTACTGTTAATGTCTAATGTGTATGTCTAATTGTATGTTATGTTTAAAAAAAATTATAAATCTAAATATTTCAGTGAGAGTCCAGTGAGTTAATGGAAGGAGGGGGGGGGCATTGACTTGCAATGGATGAAATAATGTATAGTGCAGCAATGCAAGTCCGGTTCACAGTTATTGTTGTAATGTGGAAGTGGGAGTTATGTCACCGGGGGTTGGGGACGGGGTGTGCGGGGGGGGGGATGCGGGGGGGGCAAGTTGATGTTGATCGTTGAGCAGCCTGACAGCCCGTGGATAGAGGCTGTTGGTCAGTCTGCTGGTTCCGGACTGGATGGATCTATACCTTCGACCAGAGGGCAGCAGTTGAAAAAGATGGTGTGCTGGGTGGTACTGGTCTTGTAAGATGTTACATTTACATTTACATTTAGTCATTTAGCTGACGCTTTTATCCAAAGCGACTTACAAGTTCTGTACGACAAGCCATCAGGAAGGGCACAACTCTATCAGCTGAGCAACAATGTTCATCAAAGTGTTGAGTGCTACAGTGTAGGTTAGTTTATTAGGACAAGTGCATGACAGTACGGTTAGTTAGGGTTAGATTTTTTTTTTTTTTTTTTTTTTTAATTCAGATAATGGTTGAAGAAGTGCGTCTTTAGTCGACGGCGAAAGATTGGACGTGATTCGGCTGTCCTAACTGGGGTGGGTAGTTCATTCCACCATTGTGGGGCAAGGACTGAGAATAGGCGACTTCTCTTTGATGACCCTCCCGGAGCTTGGATAGGAGTAGGTCTGAGGCGGCCAGAAGATGCAGAGCGTAGGGGTCTTGAGGGTGTGTAGTTAGAGACCATTGACCGGAGGTAGGCGGGAGCGGTTCCCTTTGCCGCACGGTATGCTAATGTAGGTCGAGGGCCTTGAAGCGGATTCGTGCAGCAATGGGGAGCCAGTGCAGGTCCCTAAGAAGTGGGGTGACATGGGCCGACTTCGGTAGGTTTGAGATCAGGCGGGCCGCTGCGTTCTGAATGAGTTGAAGAGGCTTAGTGGCAGTGGCCGGGAGGCCAGCGAGCAGTGCATTGCAGTAGTCGAGGCGGGAGATGACTGTTGATTGGACGAGGAGTTGGGTGGCTTCTTTTGTCAGGAAGGGGCGTATCCTTCTGACGTTGCTCAGGAGGAATCGGCAGGTTCTGGTCGTCGCTGCGATGTGAGCAGAGAAGTTCAACTGGTCGTCGAGGACAACACCAAGGTTCTTGGCGGTCGGGGACGCAGTCACAGCTGCATTCTCGACTGTGATTGAAAGGTCGGTTAGGGGGGAGGATTTGGCCGGCAGGTGGAGCAATTCTGTTTTGCTTAGGTTCAGTTTGAGGTGGTTGGACGTCATCCAGGCTGAGATGTCGGACAGACAGGCCGAGATCCGCACAGAGACGTGGATATCTGAGGGAGGGAAGGAGAGGAAGAGTTGAGTATCGTCGGCATAACAATGGTAGGAGAAGCCATGAGACGTGATAATGTTACCCAGTGATTTAGTGTAGAGGGAGAAGAGAAGGGGTCCTAAAACCGAGCCCTGGGGGACACCCGTCCGCAGGGGGCGGGTGGCCGACAGGGTCCCTCTCCATGACACTTGGTAGGAGCGGTCATTGAGGTATGATGACAGCCATGTCAGCGCAGAGCCAGCCACTCCCATTCCTGCGAGGGCCGCAAGGAGGATCTGGTGGTTGACTGTGTCGAAGGCTGCAGATAGATCTAGGAGAATCAGGACAGAGGAGAGGCCTTTCGCTTTTGCTATGTTATTTACACGACGTAGGCAGTGGGAGATAAAGACTGTGGAGATATCTGGGAGGCTAGCTCCAGTGATCCTCCTTGCAGCCTTGACCACTCTGTGGAGGGCCTCCTTCTAACCTAACCTAACCCTAACCCTATACCATAACCATAACCATAACCATAACCTACCACACACACACACACACACACACACACACACACACACAGACACACACACACACACACACACACACACACACACACACACACACACACACACACACACACACACACACACACACACACACACACACACACAAGCACCCCCCCTCCCCCTTCCATTATCTTCCTCCCTCCTCTTCTCGTTTTCCCATTATCTCTTCATCCACCCATGACATCCTCCAGTCTGTTCAGCTGGCTGGGGTCCGGTGCGGTGCTGCCAGCTTCACCACCAGTGCCAATGGGCCGTGCTGCGGACTTGGATGGTGATAAATGCTCAGCTGTTGCCACCATGGTTTGGCTGGTCGGAATCAAGGTTTATTTGAGCAAAGAATTTAACCGTGTCAGAGATGTGAAAAAACTAAAAACATTTCAGTTAACTGAAATTAAGATAGAAAATAAACTAAACTAGATTTTTTTTTAAACAATACAATATAAACTGAAACTAGCAAACCCACTCTGGAAACTAACAAAAGATAAACTAAGAAGTTTAACTAAATATTAACTACTCTAGGGGGGGAATTGTCTCTCCAATTAATGTAAGAGTTGGAAAAAAAACATTTGGAATAATTCTCTATAGAGTTTCATTCTATTTCACAGATTAATTTCGATTGAATTCTGAACAATATAATTCTTTGATATCTGACATTGACATTTGATTGTTCTACCCTGTTTGCTTTACTCAGCTATCTGTTATGCCTGGGGGGAGTTTATTCTGGGGCGTGAGGTAGACGGGAGTCAGAGCAAGGAGAGGTGGTCGCTGTGATGATCTGTACCTCTGGGAACATCACTAACCTTATGAGAACGAACCCAGCAGTTTCCCTGGTGGTTATTCCTGCAGTACAATTAGCACCTACGACGATTACACTAACACCAGGCTACTTTGAAAACGTAGTTCAATGGTAAATATATATGAAATGATAAATGTAAATGGTGCATTTATATCGCAGCTTTTATCCAAAGCACTTTACAATTTGTTCCTCACATTTTACCCATTCACTCATTCACACACGACACAAAGAGTATATTTCGTGACTGTTGGGAACTAGGCTACACTGGCACAAGTACTTCCAGTGAATGACGCTAAGCTGTGCGGCTGTTCCCTAAGCCTAATGCATGCACAGATAAGAAAATGGTATGTATCTGCTTGTCTAACTCCAGGATAGATGGCAAATAAGCAAATTTCCCGAAAAGTTTGCGTGTTTCTTTAAACTAGCCCTGCTCAGCACACGCTTGAGTCCCTGAGCCGCCGAGGAGTGGAGAACGAGAAGCACCAAGAGGCTGTTCTCCCTGGAACCTCAGCAGAGGACAACCTGAAGACCGGTCCACTAACACACACGGTCAGCTGTAAAACACCACCGTGGGAGATCAAAGCCTAGAGCGTGAATCTGTGAGTCAGAGAGAGAGAGAGAGAGAGAGAGAGAGATGGGGGGGAGAGGGAGAGATAGAGGTAGAGAAATAGAGAGAGAGCGTGAGAGAGGGGGAGAGAGGGAGGGAGAAAAAGAGGGAGATAGAGAGAGAGAGAGAGAGAGAGAGAGAGAGAGAGAGAGAGAGAGAGAGAGAGAGAGAGAGAGAGAGAGAGAGAGTTGACAGTAACAACACCCACCACACATAAAACACACCCATGGAGCCGAGTGTGTTGCCCACTGTGGATGGAAGCAGCGTTGCTCACTGGCACAAGTAATAAGGAGTCCTGGGAACTGAAGGTGGTCGCTTTTTCTCTCTCTCCTCTGGGCCCTGTAGGCAGCTCGCTATGGGTGAAAAGTGTACGTGTATTTTAAGAAGCTGGGAATTCAATGACCTTTTTTCTCTTTAGAACGGTTCAAGGGCGTCTAATACAAGTCCTCTTTGGGAGGGCTCTGCCCACTTCCATCAAAAAGCCTCTGCACGCCTGAGGCAGGTGTTAAAAAAAGCTGCTACGGTAAGGTTGGTATTCTGAGTTGCGTGCTATAGCCATGGAATCTAGGCAGCCCCATAAGCCCGCGATTCAGGCTTAGCTGCGGCTGAGCCGTACTCAATCCCTCTCCATGGGTTTTAACATTCATACCAGGCTGAATACTGGCATGAAGGCTATTGTACCACTGTCATCTTCAATATGACATATCAGTGTATTGAAGAATCCTTAAGGTATGCAGAGCTGTGGAGCCTCCTGAGACCTAGGACTCGGTAAGCATTTACTTTATTATAATGTTTAAATATGTGTGTGTGTATGCTTGTGTGTGTGTACATATCCCTTACCTGCTGGCCTCTATGGCTTACTACCATTGTAAGGGTTCGGTGTGAGAATAGGTGAGGAGACCCCAAATGCAGAACACGAGCAGAGAGAGTAGAGGCAGAGACGACGGGATGAAAATGAACATGCTTTTACTATAACAGTTGCAAACAAGGATACACGTTGAAACGGTTACAAACAAAAGCAAACTGTAAAACCCGGAAATAAAACTCAGCAGAGCTGGAAAAATGTGGACTAGGGATAAGGAACAGACTCACAGGAAAATACCGGAGTGAACAGAGTGAGTGACCGAACACAAGGTTGCAAAACAAAACAATGACAATGGCGCGACAACGAATGTGAGAAACGGGCAGGAATAAATACTGCCCGTGATTACTAATGAGTGCCAGCTGGCTTAAGGCCAGGCATGGCCAAGACAGGTGAACACAAAATATTAGTAAAAAGAAATCTCACCCTATAAACAAAAGCATGTGTAAAGGAATTATCTTACTGGAAACATACATATAAAGAGATAACCTCTTCTGGAAACATATGTAAAGGATTAACCCTTTCAGGAAACATATGCAAAGGATAAACCTTAATGGAAACATATGAAAAGATAAACCTTTTAAACACAAGCTAAACCGGGGAAACACAACATGAATAGAGGCAGCACAGCATTAATCATAGTATTAATAGTATCCAGCAAACCTAGGAGGTTAAGTATCTGGAGTTGCTGCGTTTGGCCACTAGAGGGCGGCAGAAAACCACTGTTCATATTGTTTACTATGCACGCAACACTGCAGCACCCAAGTTTCAACACAGTTTGATGAACATTGTTACTCAGCTGAAAGAGTTGTACCCTTCCTGCTGACTTGTCGTACAGAACTCGTTTTGGATAAAAGCATCAGCTAAATGACTAAAATTTAGTCATTTAGCTTTAATGTAAATGTAAATGTATATACAGTATTAATACTACAACTCTGTACATACATCTGATTAGCACTATGCTCAGTAGTACTACTTTATACATGTTATATCTAGTTTAATCACCTGTACATTGTATATTACTGTTGCACTTTACTGTTATATTTGCACTCTGGTTAGATGACAAATTTATTTCTGTTGTACTGTACTTGTGCTATATAATGACAATACATTTTTATCTAATCTATATTTATATACTAAAAACATAAAACAACATGGAGGAATCCTATCTCATTAGCACTACATCATTTGACAGGGGATTAGAGTATGCTGTACAATATTTGATAGGGCTAGGATTACAGGTGGGTGGCGCCAATAACTAAGCATGTTAGCCATACATCTAAACGATGGACAAC
Source organism: Notolepis coatsorum (assembly GCF_963971535.1). Classification (NCBI taxonomy): domain Eukaryota; kingdom Metazoa; phylum Chordata; class Actinopteri; order Aulopiformes; family Paralepididae; genus Notolepis; species Notolepis coatsorum. Next base: position 112,214,361 of record NC_140171.1, on the reverse strand, counting down.
AGAGGCAATTGGGATTATACAGGATTGTCTAAACACCACAGATTGGAAATCCATGCCCCATGAGATTCCATAGATTTATATTTGCTTTTCCATCTCCTTCTGTGAGCAAACCTGTATCCCCACCCACACAAAACTGTGATGAAGTACAACAGTAAACCTAGGTTTACTTATGCCTTGTCTCCACTAGCCAGGGTCTAGCCGCACACACTCCATTGTCATTAGAACCTGGCCAAATCTGGCTAGACCCTGGCTGAGCCACCTTCCACAACTGGGCCAAAGCCGGCTGGGACTGTTGTATCGTCACGGTTTAGTTTGTGTACCACAGTTGTGAATTTTTAAAGGTTGTCTAGCAACATGGAGTGGCTACGTGGTGCAGTGGGCAAGGCGCTCACCACGAATACTGGAGACGCTGGGTTCGCCTGTTCGAGCCCAGCGCTCCACATTGCTTTCAGTTTAGCTGGTCATCCGTACTAATACACATTGGCAGTATTAGGGGGTGGGAAACTGATGGGTGGGGATCGGGCGTTGTGGACAGCGACTCCTACAGGTCGGTTGGTGCGCCTGCGCAGTAGAATCAGGAAGCGATGGGGGCGGCGCCCCTCCAAAGCGCAGACCCCTGACGCTGAAAGATCGCGCCGTGCAGGTGGAAAGATGCGACTGCTGTTACCTCGAGTATCGGAGGGGACTAGTGCTATGTATGACTAAGGTCGCTTTCACACAGGGGCTGTTTGGTCCGGACTATGACCATAATCTGTTAGGAACCTGAATGACTATAAAAATAAAGCTCAACAGACCAGTCCATCTATTAAACTGACCAATGACCTTAATGAGTTCTACCAGCTTGACCCACTACAGTTTGCATACAGAGCAAACCGCTCAGTTGATGATGCAATGAACCTGAGCCTGCACTGCATCCTGGACCACCTGGACAAACCTGGCTAATACGAGAGAACTCCGTTTGTGGATTTCAGTTCTGCATTAAATACAATCATAATAGCGAACGGCTACAGGAGAAGCGAGGGCTGTTGAGTGTGGACCCTTCCATAGGCTGGTGGATCACTGGTTACTTAAACAACAGAACTCAACATGTGTAGGTCCTCGTCTGATCCCCACTCCGCCAACATAGGGGCACCTCGAGGGTGTGTTAACTCCATTTCTCTATACCAACGACTGCACCTCCAATAACCCCACCATCAAGTTGATCACGTTTGTGGATGACACAACCCTTGTGGGCCTCATTAAGAACAATGGAGAATCAGTCTCTCAGGTGTCCCATCTGGCTGGGTGGTGCTCTGATAACAACCTGGACCTCAACCCACAGAAGACGATAGAGACGGTCATTGATTTCCGCAAAACCTCTCCCCCCACAACCACCTCGTCGTAAATAACACGGGGGCCAAGGAGGTGGAGGCATTCAAATTCCTAGGTACCACCATCACAACCACCTCAAAAAGAGGACAAATATCATCCACCGTCAAAAGGGCTCACGTGGAATGTTCTTCCTCAGACAGCTACGGAAACCCAGGCCGGCCAAGGGGCCGGCCAGTAACCCAAAGATCGCCGGTTCGATCCCCGTCCTCGTCCCGATCAGGAGGGTTTATTCCACAGGAGGGTGTGAGCCTGTGACTGAAGGGTGGCTGGTGTTACACCTACGGTGTCCACCATTCTGCCTAAGTTCCCTTGAGCAAGGCACTGAACCCTAAAACTGCTCCAGGGGGCACAGCACTGCAGACGACCCTGCGCTCTGACCTCTCTGATGAAGTTTCAAGTTTCAAGTTTCTTTATTAGTTGTCATACAAAAATACAGAATACTTTTATATGAAATGCTTTTTCCTGTTTTGCTAGTGTGCTAGATAAAAAATAGATAAAATATAAAATAGAAGTCAAAAGTACGTAAACAAGTGTAAACAAAAGTGTTCAATATACATATATACAATATACAATACAGAGTATAAAAAATGTGTAACTGAGTTACAATACAATATACAAATTGTTTACACTGCCTGTGTTGTCTTTTACTACCTGTATACTGTGTTGTTTTACTACCTGTACCCCTCCCCCCCTCCCCCCCATGCTGCTATGATGCCTGAATTTCCCCAAGGGGATCAATAAAGGAATATCTTATCTTATCTTACAGTACAATGCAGAAATGGGATGAGGTACAGCTTAGGGTAAGGTGCAATGAGGTATGAGTTGTAGTGCAAATCTCTTTACCAATAAATATTAAGTGTGTTAAAGTATCTAAAGTGGGTAAAGTGGGTGTTACGGTGAGTGTTTATTTAAAGTGAGTGTTGTGAAGGATCAGATTAAACCGAATATATATATTTATTTATGGATATATATTTAATAGTATTTGTATATCGTTTGATATCCCCTGTATATTCCTTGTACAATATGCACTGAATATCCCTTTAGTCTACTAACAGCCCATAATAGTTTCATTCTACCATTGGACGAGAACCTGGCGCCAGCAGCCATGCCCCTTGGTTCAAGTTCAATCGTGCCGACCAACATGTCGTGGCAAGCCCGGTTCCGCGTAGGAATACGTCTGGCGAAATACGAATGGTACTATTTGTTCACAGCGCATATATATATGGCGCAAGTAAAGTAGAACTTTCTTTTAGTCCATTAGTCCTTTACCCTCCAACCTAGTAACAGACGTGAAGCCTCACCCACGACGCACGTGTGGTGCAGTATGGCCTACTTGGCCTCAGAATAGGCATTGAGACATCGTGTGGATTAATAGTTGAATTGTCATAGTTTGGCACTATACCGTCGAGTGGGACGTATTTCTATTAAGTTAATAATAGTCTATTATGTATGGTGCATCGTTCGGTTAGAGTTATAAAGTGAGCAGTACCCCCATCGTTCCTGACGTTATCTGGAGTCTTAACCAGGCTGGGCAGACCACGTGTGGTGCTTGCATCCGAGGAGCTCCGGGCCAGGACGAGTGGACCTGTACATTGGATTACTTTACCCGGACGACGGCGAGCCTTCCACGGCTTGGATTATCTACATGCTTTGGGTGCTTTGATTATTCCATGGATAACGGCCAACACTGCTGAGTGTTGGAACTACCCCCCGGAGAGGAGTCCAGGTGAGACGGCACTCTACCCCGAGTGAGGTCGCCTCACGTCTCTTCGTTGTGGACCGGCAGCTACCGTCCACCAGAGGGTCCAGCTGTATTCATCTGTGGACCGAGGTTCTGTGGGCACCGTGTTCAGAACTCTGAATTCTCCCAAGAAATCGTCGGCCAGATGGGATACCGCCAGCGGCTCTTCTAACCCCCCCCCCTACTGTCTTACAACCAGCGGGACCCCCCCCCCTTAGTGTATCCAGCTATAATCATTTAAGTACCATCGCTATAGTTCCCTAAAGAACCAGGTTGTATACTTGCTCCCTGCGTAACCAGAGATTGGACATTCAATGTTGATTTACCTACGAATACTCATTTGCCTTACAAGTGCATTTCAAATCATAAATGTCATTAAGTGAACGTTGTATATACCCTTTGCTATATAAAATATTCGATTTATACATTTGTGTGGACTTCGTTTCATCAGGTGGGAAAGTGTTCATCATATCTATATCATGTACTGGATGGCCAGAAGTTAAAGTACAAGCGGTAGTGGTTTAATAATACCATACTTATCAATACAGTCAGGGAATTGTACCCCTCAGTTACAATTGGTCCTTCGAGCCGGAGGGTAACTAGTGTAATATTAATATAGTGTTATTAATATTGAAATGGCCTATGATGAACACTCCACGAAACGGTCCTCCTAACGTAGAACGCCCGCAGCGCAGACGACAGCCACCTCAGTACTTAGAGGATTACGCTGTCAGTCAACTACCTAACCTTCGACAAACGGTAAACGCGGTAAAAGTAGAAAGTAAAATTATGTCTGACCTTAACGACCAGGTTTCCCCGACCACAGAGGCCCTAGTGGGTTCTAATGTAACTGTTCAAGCTCACGGTGGGGACCAGGAGGGAGCTGACATGCCTTTACCCCCCGCCAATACCGAAGAAGTAGTCCCCGACCAGCCCCGGGAGGAAGACAACCCTACAGAGAGAGAACTCTGCACGGAAGAAGAGGAGGAGAGCGCCGAGGAAATAGAGCTCCAGGACTCCCCAACGAGCGGCTCACCCAGGAGCGGCTCACCTCTACAACCGTCTTCCCCCAGCGAAGCGGAGAGGATGCTACAACAGGCGTTCCTCGTCAGCCTGACAGCCTCTGCCGAACGCGATCCACTTCAGGGTGAACGCGATCGACTTCAGGGCGAACGCGATCGACTCCAAGCACAGATGCTTATCGAGCGCGAACAACTCCAAGCGCAGCAACGGAGCGAAGAAGAGCGCATACGCCTGGAGATGAGACGCCTTCAGACGGAAGAGAATATGGCAAGAGACCGGGCCGACGCACAGCGCGCCGCTGCCGGTGCCCAAAGAGAAGCAGATCTCACCAAGCGCGAAGCCGAGCGCGACAAGTTACAAGCGCAGCTAATGGAGCAGCTGATCCTCAAGGCAACACCCTCTCCCTCCGCCAGGGGTTCAAGGAACTCGTCGAGACAACAGTCAAGGGCAGCGTCTCCCAACCGAGCAAGCGACCCTGAACTTGACCAACAGACCAAGCCTATACCCCCCGCAGACCCCCTTCCCAGACCGGTCCAAGCGAGACCCAGCTACAAGGAAGGAGCGGCATACACTGCGGAGAAGCTAAATAAACGACTACAGGATCTAGAGGACCTGATAGAAGAAGAAGAGGGAGAGGAGGAGAACCAAGCCCGACGACAGCACAGTACTCCACCGGACCAGGAGGTCCAGTACAGCCCAGGCTATACCCCCGCGGCGCTGCGCTACAGACCCCCGACTCTATTCACGGGTGAGCACGACGCACGACCAGCCCCGAGGAATAGCACCTGGACCAGCGGGCCATGGTACCCTGTCGGTACCAGCCCACAGAGAGGCGCAAGAGGAGACTCGCCTAGGAGGTCTCTCCCCCAACGCTCGCCGATGTATCAGCCATCCACGGCGTCATACATTGCCACGCCGACGTTTCCAGACTTCACCTATGAGAATCGAGCACAGTACACGGAGCTCCGGATGTGCTTAGAGACAATGATGGTGGACGTCGTTGATGAACGTCACAAGTATGCAATATTACTGAAGCACCTGAAAGTACCGCGAGCGCACAATATAGCGCTAGCCTATGCCACCTCTACGACCCCATACACCGCGGCTCTAGCAGCGCTGGACCAGAGATATGGACGTATATGGGATTACGTAATCCAAGAGATAAGGCATATTGATCGCCTACCCCCAGCAACAGACAATCGCTCATTAGACGACCTGTCAATCAAAGTGCAGTCCCTGGTAGGGATGCTGGGAGCGCAACGGGAAAAGGGCATGCACGAGCTATACGCCAACTCTAACGTCGAGAGGATTTTAGAGAAGCTGCCACCCGCAAGACAAGAGCGTTTTAGGCAGCAGAGAGACCACCGTGATCCTAACGGTCCCGAACCATCCCTCCTTGATCTAGCCGACTTCCTGGCGAGAGAAGTCAGCAGCTTACGACTGGATACGTTCGTGCGGAGCACGCCAAGCTCCAGAGAGGGACCCAGGAGAATAAACGATGGAAGAAGATCGGTGACTGTCATGCACCAATCAGAGTCAGTACCGAGCAGTAAGAGCCACAGTACCCCCTCGAGAAAAGAGAAGTGGAAGATGGTGTGCCCCTACTGTGAGAAAAAACACTGGCTGTCACAATGTGACCTGTTCACAAAGATGAATGCAGAAGAAGTGAGTCAATGGATAAAGTCCAACAGGCGCTGTTACCGATGTGCGCGCAGTCACATGGCAGCCGAATGCCGCCTAAAGAAAAGGTGCAGTCGGTGTGACGGAGCCCATCTAGATATACTACACGACAGTAACAGGAGAAGGCCTGCACCTGCACCATCGAGCGGCACCAGGGCAAGTGTCATGTACATTGACCCCGCCAGCAGCAGCGGCGCCCAAGTGCTCTTAAAGGTAGTCCGTGTGACATTGAGCTACCAAGATAAAGTCATGGACACTTACGCCGTCCTTGATGACGGGTCAGAGAAGACCCTTCTGCTCGCGTCCGCTGCGGCCCAGCTGGGACTGCGGGGGAGCGAGAACCAAATGACGATTCGGACAATAAGAAGAGATTTAAAGACGATAAAAGGCGAGAATGTCTCCTTCACTATCGCAGCAAGCGGGCAGCCAGAGCGACGGTATAGGATTACAAATGCTTTCACCAGCCAAGAAATAGGACTATCGCAGTACACCTACCCCATCGCCAAGCTGATGGATAAATATGTGCACCTGCGTCAACTACCTATCCCGCTCATAGACGGCGCCACCCCGACCCTGCTGATAGGCTCCGACCATGCAGAACTCATAGTCCCGATTGACCGGGTCCATACAGGACCCCGAGGCTGTCCTGCAGCAGTCGAGACCCGCCTAGGGTGGACACTACAAGGCCCCCTCGCTAAATCTCTCAACCGAACAGCAGCCACTAGCTGCCTCCACTCCAGAACGACAGAAGAAGACACCACTCTCCTGCAGCATGTCGAGAGGCTATGGACACTAGAGACAATGCCCTTTAAGAACGAAAAGAAAGATATTCGTTCTAAAGAAGACATTTACGCCATCAACCTACTCGAGCAAGGGACAAAGAGAGTCACAGTCGGCGGAGTGATGAGATACGCAACTCCACTCCTGAGGCGAGAGGGAATGCCCACCTTTCACGCAAAGAAAGACGCCACAGAGCGCTATCTATTGAACACAGAGCGGCGCCTAGCCAAAGACCCCGCTCAAGAGAGTGTGTACCGCGCTGAGATTGAGAAGCTAATCACAGCGGGACACGTGACAAAGATTGACATTAAAGAGGCCGATCAGACGACCGAATCATGGTACGTGCCGCACCACAAGGTCCACCACAACGGCAAGGATCGCATTGTGTTTAACTGCAGCTACCAGATCGGATCCCAAAATCTGAATAAAGAGCTCTTGCCCGGCCCCACACTCGGCCCCTCCCTACTGGGCGTGCTACTGCGCTTCCGCCAGGACAAGGTGGCTATCAGCGGGGATATCAAAGGGATGTTCCTGCAGGTGAGACTAGTGGAGGAGGACAAGCCCCTGCTGCGGTTCCTATGGAGAGAGAGGATCGGAGATGAGAACCCAACCATCTACCAGTGGGAAGTACTCCCCTTCGGAACCACATGCAGCCCGTGCTGTGCTACATTTGCACTACAGAAACACGTCGCAGAGGACCCAGCAGCAGATGAAGAGGTCCGACACAGTGTGAAGAACAGTTTCTACGTGGACAACTGTTTACAAAGCGTTTCGACTCAAGAAGAAGCCGAGGCTCTCCTAATCAAGCTACGCGCCTCCCTGATCAAAGGCGGCTTTGATCTCAGGCAGTGGGCCAGCAGTGACCCGCACGTATTGCGCAGCCTCTCCCCCGCGGACAAGGCTGCCAGCAGCGAGACCTGGATGGCGACCATCCCAGGAGAAGCCCAAGAAATGACACTAGGACTAGTCTGGCGCTTCAAAACAGACTCGCTCCACTATAGACACAAACCCCTGACTCCAGAGCAGGGAAGGTCGACGGCGACACCGACCACCAGACGGAGTGTGTACAGAACACTCGCCAGACAATATGACCCGTTGGGATGTTTCCTTACACCACCAGGGCAAAGATGATTGTACGAGCACTATGGGACAAGGACCAGGGCTGGGACGACCCAATACCCGCACACCTTGCCTCCACATGGAGAGAGTGGGAGACGGAACTCCGCTCACTCCCAGGCGTCAATATACGCCGCAGCTACTTCCCACCCACAGTGAGGCCAGAGACATGCAAGATGGATCTACACGTCTTCAGTGACGCCTCCGAAGTAGCCTATGGATCGGTGGCCTACTTGCGTGCCCAAGAGAGGGGAGGAGAGATACACACTGCTTTCATCCTGGCTCGCTCAAGAATAGCCCCACGAAAGCAACAATCTATCCCGCGTCTAGAGCTCTGCGCAGCCCTAGCAGGAGCGCATCTAGCCACGTTAATCCAACGTGAACTCACCATTCCGGTGCACAGAACAATCCTGTGGTCAGACTCCACGACAGTACTCACATGGATCAAGTCTGATTCATGCAGATACAAGGTCTTCGTGGGAGTCAGAATCACAGAGATTCAAGAGTTAACAGAAGCAGCGAGCTGGCGGTATGTGGACACCAAACACAACCCAGCTGACGTCATCACCCGGGGAATGTCCCTGGATGACCTCACCCGTCGCAACATCTACAGTGACGGACCGGAATTCCTCAAGCTCCCGGAAGAAGAGTGGCCTACGCCCACCCCACGGGAAGCAAGTAAAGAGGAGGCTGAGAACAAGAAACCTATGTTCTGTGGACTGAGCACAGTCGCCTCCACAGACCCCAACATAGATGACTGCATTACCCTACAGAGTGCGCAGCTAAAGACATTCCTGTGGCACCACCCAGAGATTCAGTCTACCACTGACATTTCAGCAGCTGACTACGAAGAAGCAGAACTTCTTCTACTACAACGAGCCCAGAGAGACTCGTTCCCTGATGAGCTAGACTGTCTACAGGGAGGAAAGCCCGTCCCATCAGACAGCAGACTGCTCCACCTGGCACCCGAGAGTGACGCCCATAATCTCATCAGAGTGGGTGGTCGCCTGCGGAGAGCCCCCGATCTACCGGATGACGTTAAGTACCCGATAGTCTTGAACAGCCGACACAAGGTCACAGAGCTGATCATAAAGAAATACGACGAGGATGTACACCATGCAGGAGCAGAAAGAGTCTTCGCGGAGATCAGACGTCGCTATTGGATACTTCAAGGAAGAGAAGCGGTGCGACGCTTCCAGCGAACCTGTCTAGACTGCCGAAAGTGGCGCGCGCAGCCCAGCATACCCCGGATTGCTGACTTACCCCCCTGTCGCCTCCGACTCGGCGACAAGCCATTCCACTCCACAGGCATGGACTGTTTTGGCCCGTTGTATATAAAGAGAGGAAGAGGAACCGAGAAGCGGTGGGGTATTGTATTCAAATGCATGACCACCAGAGCGATCCATATCGAACTCCTTCCGACCATGAGCACAGACTCATTCCTTATGGCCTTCCGAAGATTCACATCACGGAAAGGAAAACCGTCTACATTGTTGTCTGATCACGGGACAAACTTCAAAGGCGGAGAAAGAGAGCTGAGAGAGAGCTTCCAAGCTATGGGCCCAGAACTTAAGACCCACCTCGCTCCATCCCAGATTGACTTCCAGTTTAATCCCCCGAACGCACCCCACTTCGGTGGAACCTGGGAACGAGAAGTACGTTCTATAAAGACAGCCCTGTACGCCGTGCTTGGGGCCCAGACTGTGGCGGAGGAAGTCCTAATGACAGTCCTCACGGAGATCGAGGGAGTATTGAACTCCAAGCCCCTCGGCTACGTCTCCAGTGATGTAGCAGATGTCGACCCAGTCACCCCCAACACACTCTTAATGGGGCGGCTGGACCCCGCGCTACCCCAGACAATGTACAGGCCTGAAGAAGCGAACGGCCGAAGAATGTGGAGGTACAGTCAAGTGCTAGCTGACAAGTTTTGGAACAGCTTCCTACTCCACTACCTACCGTCTCTACAGACCCGCCAGAAGTGGGTAAAAGAGAGAGACAATTTGACAGAAGGAACAGTCGTCATGATTATCGACCAGTCACTACCCAGAGCTATGTGGCCGGCTGGCCGCGTAAGCAAAGTGATCACCGGTGCCGATGGCAAGGTCCGAGCAGCTGAAGTACTCGTCCAAGGGCGAACCTACACACGACCCGTGGCGAGGCTAATAGAACTGCCCAGACTCCCAGACACTATCGATGATGACCATGACCCCATGACTTTGTGAGTTGACTGACCCTTACAGCGGACCTTGAGTGGTAGACAGTGCGGTTAATCTGTCTCTGCTTAGCTAATTAGGTGGGACTAATTAGGGGGCGGCTGTTGTGAAGGATCAGATTAAACCGAATATATATATTTATTTATGGATATATATTTAATAGTATTTGTATATCGTTTGATATCCCCTGTATATTCCTTGTACAATATGCACTGAATATCCCTTTAGTCTACTAACAGCCCATAATAGTTTCATTCTACCATTGGACGAGAACCTGGCGCCAGCAGCCATGCCCCTTGGTTCAAGTTCAATCGTGCCGACCAACATGTCGTGGCAAGCCCGGTTCCGCGTAGGAATACGTCTGGCGAAATACGAATGGTACTATTTGTTCACAGCGCATATATATATGGCGCAAGTAAAGTAGAACTTTCTTTTAGTCCATTAGTCCTTTACCCTCCAACCTAGTAACAGACGTGAAGCCTCACCCACGACGCACGTGTGGTACAGTATGGCCTACTTGGCCTCAGAATAGGCATTGAGACATCGTGTGGATTAATAGTTGAATTGTCATAGTTTGGCACTATACCGTCGAGTGGGACGTATTTCTATTAAGTTAATAATAGTCTATTATGTATGGTGCATCGTTCGGTTAGAGTTATAAAGTGAGCAGTACCCCCATCGTTCCTGACGTTATCTGGAGTCTTAACCAGGCTGGGCAGACCACGTGTGGTGCTTGCATCCGAGGAGCTCCGGGCCAGGACGAGTGGACCTGTACATTGGATTACTTTACCCGGACGACGGCGAGCCTTCCACGGCTTGGATTATCTACATGCTTTGGGTGCTTTGATTATTCCATGGATAACGGCCAACACTGCTGAGTGTTGGAACTACCCCCCGGAGAGGAGTCCAGGTGAGACGGCGCTCTACCCCGAGTGAGGTCGCCTCACGTCTCTTCGTTGTGGACCGGCAGCTACCGTCCACCAGAGGGTCCAGCTGTATTCATCTGTGGACCGAGGTTCTGTGGGCACCGTGTTCAGAACTCTGAATTCTCCCAAGAAATCGTCGGCCAGATGGGATACCGCCAGCGGCTCTTCTAACCCCCCCCCCCCTACTGTCTTACAACCAGCGGGACCCCCCCCCCCCTTAGTGTATCCAGCTATAATCATTTAAGTACCATCGCTATAGTTCCCTAAAGAACCAGGTTGTATACTTGCTCCCTGCGTAACCAGAGATTGGACATTCAATGTTGATTTACCTACGAATACTCATTTGCCTTACAAGTGCATTTCAAATCATAAATGTCATTAAGTGAACGTTGTATATACCCTTTGCTATATAAAATATTCGATTTATACATTTGTGTGGACTTCGTTTCATCAGGTGGGAAAGTGTTCATCATATCTATATCATGTACTGGATGGCCAGAAGTTAAAGTACAAGCGGTAGTGGTTTAATAATACCATACTTATCAATACAGTCAGGGAATTGTACCCCTCAGTTACAGTGAGTGTGAGGGAAATGCGGAAAAAACACATTTCAATTTCCTTGTGTACAGTGACAATAAAATGATCTTCAAACTCAACATCTCTCGCCCCGTTCTGTCCAAGTTCTACATGGCCGCCGCTGAAAGTGTTCTCTCTTCGTCCATCGCTGTGTGGTTGGGCTCAGTCTCCGCTCCCCTGGTGACGGGCAGACGGCGGTGCATTGTGCGCATGGCAGAAAGACTGACAGGACAATCAGCCAGTGTTGTAGGGTTAGGGTCAGAGTCCTGGACTGATCTTCAGGACTCGTGATTCGACTTGGACTTGAGCACTGATGACTCGGACTTGGACTTGGACTCGAGCATTGACTGCATTCGGACCCTGAAGGTGCAGACGAAGACTTGTTAATTGATAAATACCGTTTTATTTGTATAAAAAAAAAAAAAAATTGTAATAGGCCCTAATAATTTGGCATAAGCCATTGATGGCTAGTGCATTTGTTTGGCTATTGTGTCACAAAGTAAATAAACTCCCTTTGAAATGGTGACCGCTGTGTCATTGTTTAATGTAGACCTTTTTTTTTATTTGTATGACAGCTCAGACTCAACCTTCATGACTTGGACTCGGACTCGAACACTGGGGACTCAAGACTCAACTCGGACTCGAGATTTAGTGACTCGACCACAATACTGCAATCAGCTATATGGAGCCAGGGTCAGGAGGAGGCGGGCAGGAAAGATAGCAGCTGACCGTCTACTGTACATCCAGGAGACGACCTGGTCACAAAACTCTGCTCCATCAGGGCAAGAACTATGCGCCACCTGAACAGTTTTTTCCCCAAAGGCAATCTCCCTCCTTAATAAGCCCCGATAAGCCCCACCCCCGTTCAGCACTTTATTTGTATTCGGACTTGAATCATATACAACATATTATTATAACATTTACTTAACATGTCTTTTTTTACTGACCAGACTGCTTGGACTATCACCACCATGATACACGACTACATGACAATGCAGGTGCACTTTGGGCATGTGTTTTTAATAGAAGATGGGATATCTTATCTTTTAATTTGCACAATGCAATACTTGGCCTACATGTATGTGCATTTTATTTGTTTTGTTTATGTCTTGCTCTGTCTTTTGTGGTATTGTGATGGTATTTTATGTCACACTGATGTGTCAAGTCAAATTCCTGTCTGTCCATTATGATCCAATTATGATTCTGATTGGGGTATGCTGTACAGTATTTCATAGGACTAGGATTAGGGTATGCTGTACATTATTTCATAGGACTAGGATTAGGGTATGCTGTACAGTATTTCATAGGACTAGGATTAGGGTATGCTGTACAGTATTTCATAGGACTAGGATTAGGGTATGCTGTACAGTATTTAATAGAACTAGGATTAGGGTATGGTGTACATTATTTGATTGGACTAGGATTAGGGTATGCTGTACATAATTGCATAGGACTTGGATTAGGGTATGGTGTACATTATTTGATTGGACTAGGATTAGGGTATTGTTGTGGAAAATGTGTATACGGGGGGGGAGGTAGGAAAGGGGTTAGTCTTGACTAGTTTAATATAGGTCAACTAGCAGGGCTCAAAGACACTAGGGCGACAGTCTGGCTGATGTTCTTAAAACAACCTCAAGATAGGCAGATGGACATTTCAGTACATCATATCGTGTGCTCTAATCTTGTGTCTTTTCTCTCTTTCACACATACACAGCACACACACACAGACACAGCACACACACACAGACACACAGACACACACACACACAGACACACATACACACACACACACACAAACACACACACACACACACACACATCTCACTCTCTCTTCGACACACACACACACACAGACACACACAGTCGTACAGACATACACACCGACACACACACACACACACACATTCCCTGTGTCACAATACACACATACAATACACACGTCTGTACACAGACGCACACACACACAGACACACACACACAATACACACATACAATACACACACGTCTGTACACAGACGCACACACACACAGACACACACACACATACACACACACACAAACACACACACACACACACACATCTCACTCTCTCTTCGATGTTCTTAATGTTTTACATCATATCGTGTGTGTACATCATATCTTGTTTATCTCTTATCTAAATCTATGTTCTTCTTAATGTCTTTATCTCTCTTCGATGTTCTTAATGTTTTTATCTCTCTCCGATGTTAAATCTACGTGTCATACGTCATGTCATATCTGACATGATATGACACGTCATCATATCTGTCATGTGGGGGCAGGACTGAGAGGGGATTTAGGGGACAAGCAGAGGGATTGAGGGGTAGAGTGTTTTTTGTTCAAGCTGTGGTGATCCTCTGCTCGATCCATAGCTCTGCTGTTGAAACTTATTTTCCTAAATAAATTACCTACTTATTAAAATTGGAAATATCGTCTCCTGCTGTGTTAAACAACCATCAGCCACAACAGTATGCTGTACATTATTATATTAGATTAGATTCAAATGTATTATGTCATTCATTATACAGCACAAGTACAGTACAACAAAAATATGTTTGTAACAGTAAAGTGCAATAGTAATATACAATGTACAGGTGATTAAACTGGGTATAGAATATATAAATTAATACTATTGAGTAATAGTGCTAATCAGATGTATGTACAAAATTGTAGTATTAATATGTACAGTGATACAGGTATAAAGACACTATGGTAGTAAGTCATACTGGCCAGCAGTGTAACTAAGAGTAAATATGGGATATGTACAGATATAGATAGTATCTACAGATATGTAAAACGGATTATATGCAGGTACAGTATGTGCAAATAGATATATAGGGGAGAACGGGGACGTTGTCACACGGGTAGGTTGTCACGTTCATTATATTTCACCACCAGAGGGTCCTGTCTCCCATATTTTCGTATTTAAATGTCCAGGGGTCAGAGTTCACCTACATTGTCATCTTTGGAGTGAAACAGCTGAATTTGAGGGGAGAGGACTTTTTATGTTTTTCATGTCCATTTGTAAATATTCCGCTCCTCAGTATTTTTCTTCTAGGCTTTTACACAATTGGTTTATAATGAAACAATTATTACCCTTAAAAAGTGTGAAGGGATAGCTATAGTTTAGATTGTTGTTAGCTAGCTAACTAGTTGTTAGATGGCTGTTAGCCTGGATGCTATCAAGACATTCCAGTTGGGGTTGGTCGTCACATTTTCTTTGGGGTTGGTTGTCACATGTTGTGTGTAGGCTATTATTGTTAGGCAGATATATTGTGTTCTTATTTTGTTATATAGCATGGCCTAAAGATGTGTTTCCTGTTTATGTTCATGTTAAGATGCATTAAGTTATGTATTTGTCAATGCAATTAAACTTTCAAATTTAGTTCTGCCTTCTTGTCTTATTTTTAAGATTTTTCGCATTAAAACACATGGGGACAACCAACCCCATAGTGTGTGACAACCATCCCCATGATGGGGTTGGTTGTCACAATGTGTCAGAGTGTCTTTGATAGGCGATTAACTCTTTGTTATAATACGTTGGAAAATGAGAGGGGTACACATTTCAAGCCAACATCTTAAGCTTCAATTTAATGTAGGAATGACTATTGAAAGATGTTTTGATGATGAGCAATTCACACTAGAGTAAAAAGTGTGACAACTATCCCTGTTCTCCCCTATACTGTATACGGTAAGAATAAATATAGTATATATACGGTATATACAGCATTATTGTACATGCTATCATGCAGAGTTATATGGGTTAGATGCAGGTGTATACTGTAAGTAGGTATATTGATAGGGCTAGGATTATGGGTATGTAGTACATTATTTGATAGGGCTATAGGGTACAGTATACTGATTATTTAATATGGCTAGGATTATGGTATGTTGTACATTATTTGATAGGGCTAAAGAGTACGATATGCTGTACATTATTTGATAGGGCTAGGATTAGGGTATGCTGTACATTATTTGATAGGGCTAGGATTAGGGTACAGTATGCTTTACATAATTTTATAGGGCTATAGGGTACAGTATGCTGTACATTTATTTGCATAGAAAGATGAGAGTGAGAGTGCTATTAGTTGAGAGTTCTACTCCACAGATCCACAAGGGGGCACTACTGAGACACAATGAATTATAGATGCAACAAGACAGGAGACTGACAACACACAGCTCTTCTAGTCCAGTGTCAGGAGATGGGGGAGATGGATTCTGGTCACTCGGAACCAAACATACATGAGCATGAAAATGTGCTATTATACGATAACATTTACTGACTTTTTTCTACAGAGAAAGACGTCACTGACATGTGTTGGCAAACCAGGCGAGCGTCCCTACGGACAGCAGGCCTTTGTTGTGCTGATACATTCATTCATTCAATCTTTAATTAATCTCCATAGATCAGTGAAAGCAAGATCTCATTTACAGTGATGTCGAGAACAACAGCACACGATGATGTGAAAATACAAAACAACAAACATAAGAAAAGTCGATCAATTGAACATTAAAGCGACTGCAGACTGGGGTGAAATGGCTGCTTATTAAGGATTTAAACTGAATAACAATGAATACTAATGTATTCAGTCTTAAAGTACATTGTAGAATGATCCACAGATTTCCTCAATTCAATCCAAACTGTGGTGTAAAGGACCAAAGTAAAAGTACTTTGTTACAGTACATAAGTTGTTTTTGGGAGTATCTATCATTCACGTGTGAACTGGCACTCTCGTCAGGCACAAGACCAAACAGATGGCATTAGCAGTTCTGTTCCACACTAGCTCACGCTCAGCGTTCATTGCATATATCTCGCTTCAGCATATATACACTGAATAATTTCACAAATGTACCTTTAAATGCCAGCATTCATCTGGCCACACCCCATCCGCTTACCTATATAAGCAGGGGTGGTGCCACACACTCATCTCCTTCTCAAATTTCATCACAAGCAACGTGTTGCTCATATGCCCACTTGACGTGGAGAAAAATATTGTTTACAAGGAAAGGAAGAACAAGGAGATACGTTGACATCATATCTTTATTTTCTCTCTCACTATTTTCGAGAAAATACGGCAATGTTGTCTTCGTCACTGGAGTGTCTGGAAGATGGTGATCATTCTAAAAACCCTCCACCGGTTTTCGTATTGGGAGCACGCCGCTGCATGCTTCTCAACTGCAGTTCCTTGCTGTGTTTGTTGGGGTGAAACCTGTCAGGCCACAGCTGAACTGTCGGACGCGCCGCTGTTGTGAGAAGCGGTGGGTTTCAGGTTGGGTGAGTACTGTTGCTGGCGGGCTTCACTTGTCTGTTAGTGCTATGGGGGCTACTTGACAATGTTTATGGAAACCGGCCCCAGGCTAGGGTCCTTTGTTCAGCCACCTAGGAGACAGAAGACCTTTGGTCTGAAGACCATTGTAGTTTTAACTAGTGGGCCGCGACCATTAACACTGGTGATCCCTGTGTGTTCTGGACGAGTGGATATCTCTCTGTCCCGTGTTAAGCCCCTTCTTTCATATCCGAATGAGAGTATTCCTTCACGAGGAGATATGTGCATGGATGTGCGATAGCGGCAGATCCATGTTCAAGTCAGCTACACAAGCCAGTTTGGTATTGTGCTGATTCCGTCGGGTGTTGGTAAAATCACCGTTGTAAAGCTGTGTGACATCTTGTTTCTCTTTTCGCTTAAAAAGTGAGGAGAGTTTCAGAACGGCGGCCTGTCTGGGTGAGTGTTATGTCATTGTGTACAAAGTTCAGGTGATAGCTGCTTAGCTTACGGTTAGCCAGTCAGCTGTTAGCTGCGGCGTTAGCCTGCTGGGATCACTGCGTGGCCTACAGAGGTGGGCCTACTGTTAGCCAGTCAGCTGTTAGCTGCGGCGCTAGCTGTTGTGATCACTAGGAAACGTTAGCTTGCTGCTATCGGACAAGGCCAGCGCGAGGTAGCTTCTGCTACTCGCGCGCCGCCGTGAGCTCCCCTCTGGTCGCGTGCGCCGTTCGCTCGGCGTCTCGCGAGCAGGGGTAATAGCGACCGACGGTTGGAGCGGCCGTTAGCTTAATGCTACTCTGTTGTACGTGCTTTGATTGTAACATGTTTTACACTCTTGACTACGACGTCATCCTTGACAGGGGATGTTCGTCGACCCTGCCCTGAGCCTGGACGGGGATTGCGTCAACAAAGAGGACTGTAGCGACTGGTTGGAGCGGCGACGCTGCCCGGATCGAACAACACAGGACGGCTGTGTTCTACGGTGTCTTGTGACTGCACTTCGCTGATCTACGTTCCGGGTAGGACAAGGTTTGACCAGACCTTATAACACGTCTTCTGGTTTTACTTTTCTAAATGTTTTGTGAATGACGATGTTTTCCCAAAACGTGTGTTGCTGCAATGCATTTAGGATACGACGCGAGTTATGTGTGAACTGTCTTTGTCACTGGCAGTTAGCTTCTCCGTGCAAATCGGGTTGTTACAGATGTGAAAATGATCTGGTTGTTGTGTGAGAAACATCATGTGTGTTGTTATGTACCGTGTACTCACAACTAAGGTAACTAACCTATGAAGCTATGCTTAGTGACAAGTGAGTAAAAGAATGTTCTTTTCTCAGCCTGTGATGACAATGAACAGTGTTCACATATTAACAGGTTTTCCTGTTTTAACTGGCCGTATTAAGGGTAAAATAAGAGGTTTGTGTTTCCCCCCGGTTCCCTGGGGACTTTTTCATCCTCCTATCAGACATGTTGCACTACGTTGTGTCTTTTGTGTGGTAGGGATGCGATGTAGCCCTTAGCTTGATTGCTGAGGTTGTGCTAAAACTGCTGGAGAAACTTTATTTTCCTAAAAGAAAAGATTGTTTGGTCGCTGTCGTGTGTGCTTAGCAAGGCCTGTGGCCGATACTAATCGAGAATTATGTGTTCTCTCATTATGAAAAACGGCGTTCCTCTGTAGAGTGTTTTTGCCATTTTTTGTAGGTGATGATGGGTTGTGTGTGTCATGTGACCTACAACTGGGTTGGACTGGCCACAGAAGCACATGTGTATGTTGGACCGGGGCTCTTAGAGCCCTCTCTATTCTGTGTTTTTTCCTTAGTAAAAATCAGATAGCAGGTTAGCTCATGCGCTGTGTGGAGCTGTCAAACGCTTCATAGAGCTGACTATGACTGTGTCATATTCTCTTTTTGTCATTACATCGTATCATGGGTGTGGGGTCGTAAAGGGGTGAACTGGTAACCTTTCCTCTCCCCCTTGTTTCTGTCGGTCAGGGGTACACCCCCTGTCCTTCAAGGTTCCCGTCACGTTACGGTTCGGCACGTTACGGGGGGGGGGGGGGGGGGGGGAGTTTCCTGGTCCCACGGCCTGGTATATTGGGCGTGTGCACCGCAGAAATTCCCCCGCCATAGAGTACGTCACCGTGCGCGTCTCTGTTGGTAGGACTTCCGTGTGCTGTTCAGGTCCATGTGATGGATCTGTTTCAGGGGGGTGGTCAGGGCTCCTCCTCACCAAGCGCCTATTCGGGCCTTCTGTGAGTTCGGACTCCTTCTTCCATGTGAGGGAGCCTCCATCAGAGTACAGAGCCTTCCTCCTCAGATTGTCAAAGTGAGTGGACCCTCTAGAAGGTGTCCTATTCTATTGTATATGTATTCGATTCAATTCGATTATTGAGTGTGTATGGGTTCAGTGCCTCTTCCCCGGAGAGCCCTAAAACCAATTTTTTACATGGCTCAAGGTGCAATATATTCTTTTCAATCTGTACAGCTCGCGTGGGAAGTCTCTCTGGGGATCCCTGTCTCCTTCCTATGGGAGGGTGGTGGGATGTAAAAATGTGAAAATGTTTTACCCCCGGCTGTGTAGACTGGGATACATACTGTTGATGCTTCCTTCTTTTCTATTCAAAAAGTGTTGGAGTTAGGAAGTGTCACACCCCTCTTGTCGTTCCCCTGGGCGCCTTGGGGATTCAATGACAGGTCTAAATAGCCTGTTCATTGATGGGGGTGTGTCCCGACGCACGTATAGTGCTAGCTCGCTGTAAACAGGCGACTGACTGGCACGCCTTGGTTGCTTGTGGTTAAAACAGCGTTTTTATAAAGCGACTGAGATGGGGGTTTTTCCTCTTCCGACGACCACATCCCACGACCTGGGTTGGTTATCGACGGATTCTCGTTCATGTCTGGGGGATGATGACGGAATGGATCTGAACATATGTAGAGGGGTCTCACGCCCTTGGGGTGGGCCACCAGGCGCGGTTCGCCCGAACGTCTGGGTGGCGCCTTCTTTTCATGTTAAGGTCGACACGCATATCTGCCCTTTCTCCTGGAGTAGGCATGTCGGCGTGGTTAGGGCACGGGACTGGTTCTGGTCACGCTGGTCCGGATCAGTTGAACCCGTTGTCCGCCGGGGATGCAGATCTGCTGTTCTGGTACCCTGAGGGACTTGGGCTTTTTTCAGGGGGAAAAATGCCAGGTCGGTCCGGGTGTCACAGGGTTAAGCGCTATGGAGACCCTGGTTGGGTACGTTTTTACTCAGCACTGTCGTAATGGCTTACGGCCATGCCAACCTGTACACGCTCGATCTCGTCGGATCTCGGCCGCTACACAGGTTGGTCCTGGTTAGTACTTGGTTGGGAGACCGCCTGGGAATACCAAGTACGGTGTGCTTAGGGGCTGGTTCTCCATTCTTTTTCGCTCCTCTCTCACGCATGGCGAAGAGGGGCCTGTTGGGGTGGTCTTTGACCTCCTCTGGTGACCCTGTGCTTCCCGTAATGCCAGGCCCGGTCCGAGGTAATGTTTCGTCGACCCGTAGGCCTGGGTTAACCCTTTTTTGAAAACTGAAACACTTGTACTGCGGTATAGCCGGTGTATACCCGCAGGTGTGTTTTGGAGTTTTTTCTTGAGGGGTTATAGGAACAACCACCGCATTGGGTAACGCCAAGGTGGTTGATTCCCTGGTGTGTTGGAGCAGTGTCAACTCTCGGGTTCACCGGTTGAGGGTGCCCCTGCACGTTCATGACGTCTGCCAATCGTGTCAGCCTTCTCTGCCTCAACCCCTCTGGATGGGGGTTTTTGAATGGAGGCTTGGTCATGCAACGCCGCCAGCTTCCGCTCCTTCCGCCGGTGCGGCTGTGTTCAGCTGTCCCCTCTGGCGCCTGTCTCGTCCGCAGTCTCCAGGCTAGGGTTAATAGCCTGTTGCCTGGTTTTTCCCCGGTGCGCTGCCTGCTTCCGTTGGTTAACCTTTTTTGTGTGCTTACGGCCATGCTGACTGCCTGTTGCAGGGTCAGTGTGCCAGGCGGTGTACTATTGGGGGGACAGGGCCCGCTCGGCTGAGGGGCTTTTGTCCGAATACGCTGGCGATGTGGGGGGCGCGGCACTACGTGCCCACCTGGTGGGGTCTTGATGCTGGCATCATGGACTTCTCCGGGCCCCCATTCCAGGGAGTCCAGTCCTCTTGGTGGGTCTGGGTCTTCCTTCGCGCTCCGCTGCTACGGCCTTGCCACGGGGTTGGGTTTGCCCTTGACCCCGTGATTCTGGGGGCAGTAACGAGGTTGTTTCCCTCCGTTCGTTCCCGGGTGGCATGCGGGTTGTGCGTGTGTGTAGTCGTGGGGTCAAGTCACGGTCACGGTCTGCTCACCCTGTGCGTTGAGTTGCTTGAGTGCCTCTTCGCACGGTCGGGTCCGTCGCCCTCCCGTGAAGCCACCAATAGGGGGGGTGCCCTCCATTAGGGTGGGTCGGGGGGGCTCGGCCCTCCCTGGTCTGATGGTTGTGGGGGGCCTCAGCAGGGTACATTTGTCGAGCTTCTAGCTCCCGCTCAGCTCCTATTATGCAATGAACGCTGAGCGTGAGCTAGTGTGGAACAGAACGTTAGGTTATGACTATAACCAAGTTCTGTCAACACTTAGTGAACGCTCAGCGTTTAGACGACGCTGCAGGCCCTTGATTTTTCATTCATTCATTGTGATGAAATTTGTTGGGAAGGAGATGAGTGTGTGGCACCACCCCTGCTTATATAGGTAAGCAGATGGGGGTGTGGCCAGATGAATGCTGGCATTTAAAGGTACATTTGTGAAATTATTCAGTGTATATATGCTGAAGCGAGATATATGCAATGAACGCTGAGCGTTCACTAAGTGTTGACAGAACTTGGTTATAGTCATAACCTAACGTTAATGTCACAAGAATTTAAAATATGATATAAAAAATTACTTCATTACCGATGGATGTGCACAGAGAATCTAATAATAATCTTTAGGAAGGCGTCTTCAGTTTACATGGTCCTAATGCTAGGCTACTATGATACAACCTATATCAGTTTACCAGTGTTGGGACTAACGCGTTACAGTAACGTGTTACAGTAACGCTGTTACTTTTGGCGGTAACTAGTACTCTTAACGCATTACTTTAGAAATTCAGTAACGCAGTTACCGTTACTGAATGGTTCGTTACTGCGTTATTTTTATGTAGATTCCGCACGGCGCATTTCTTATTACGTCGGGACTCTGGACAACATTTGTGTTTGTGTCAGATTTGTGTTTGTATAGACCACATTGCTTAGCAGAGTTCAGTGATGTGAATGCAAATTAATGGAAACTGTCAAGTTGATCAACAGATTTTGAGTAATTATTATTTTTTTTTAAAGTAACTAAATAGTTACTTGTCACAGTAACACATTACTTTTGGGTGTACGTAACTAGTAAAGTAACTGAGTTACTTTTGAAATGAAGTAACTTGTAGTTTCAGTAACTAGCACAACACTGCAGTTTACATGGTCCTAATGCTAGGCTACTATGATACAATACAACCTATACATCAGTTTACATGGTTCTAATGCTAGGCCACTTTGATACAACCTATACACCAGTTTACATGGTCCTAATGCTAGGCAACTTTTTTTTTTATCTACTTTTCCTCCCATCCCAATTTCGTATCGTCAAATTCTACCCTCCCCTGTCTCGAACGCTGTTAGGCCATGCCTCCCACAAGCCGGCTGCAATGTGGACGAAGCCTTACATCACGTGTCCCCTCCGGTACTCGAGGAAGCAACCGTCGCATCTTTTCACCTGCACAGCGCGATCTCTCAGCGTCGGGGGTCTGCGTGGGAGGGACACGCCGCCCCCGTCGCTTCCTGATTCTGCTGCGCAGGCGCACCAACCGACCTGTAGGAGTCGCTGTCCACAACGTCCGATCCCCACCCATCAGCTTCCCACCCCCTAATACTGCCAATTGTATTAGTATGAACGACGAGCCAAGCTGATAGCAATGCGGAAAGCTGGGCTCTAACCCAGCGTCTCCTGCATTGGTGGCGAGCGCCTTGCCCACTACGCCACCTAGCCACAATGCTAGGCTACTTTGATACAACCTATACATCAGTTTACATGGTCCTAATGCTAGGCTACTTTGATACAACCTATACATCACACATACATCCGGGTATTTCGGCTTTTCTCGCAGTCACACCTACGGACGCCATTCCTATAGATCACTATTGTATACGGTATATAAAAACAGTTGGCAGGATTGCTTGCATAGTTTGACATTTTATTTTGTTAGTGCATCAAGTTATGTCAATTGCTTTCCATCCCTGGCCACTATTGACTGCTATTTTGAAAAGGGCATGCAGGGGGAGAAGGAAGTTGAGAGGGAGGGAGGAATATATTTAATAAAGTACTGGAGCGAGTATAATGAGGTCCAGAGGTTCCGTCCAATAATGGCGTTATATAAAGGGGGAAGAATGAATGGCTTTACAGTATATAGAAATAGATCACTTCACATCACTTCTCTCTGCCAGAGAGGACCACCCAACCTTGTTGTACAGGATACAGTGATGAGTACCATAACTATTGACGGTGATAAATCTGAGGGCTGAGGGATACACATAATCAACCTTTTAACGTTCGGGGGCCCGCACACACTTCGCGGCACCTTGTCCTCGTCTGTTGGCCTAGCGCTGTATTTTTTCTGATCAACCAATACATTGTTGGAAACTTGAATTTGCCGCCTTTCGATCGTCACCCTACTCGACCTATTGCATGCTTCCAGTCTCGGTTTACAAGACGAATCATTTGACGAGCTTCATTTGACAAGCCATTTGGACAAATTACCACATCCGGTTTGGCCCGGCCCTGAACGGACCAGTCACCGCTGATAGCGAAAATGATTGACCACATAAGGGCTGCTGATTCCTACGGTAAACGGAAAGAAGAAGAAAAAAAGGTTGTTTGTTTGGAGAATTCCTGACTCACCGTCCAAATGAATGCCATTTTGGACGAATTATTAACGATACAAGGATTACAAAAACACAAATTGTCCGTGGGATTGTTATAAACTTTGGACCTGTACTGTACATAAGACTTCAGGCTATGGAACCGTTTTCCAGCTCCTACCTCTCAGCTGGAACTCAAAAACAGGCATCTGGCAACAAGTAAACAAAACGTGCGTAACTTTTATTTCAGTATGTTCAAACCTCTAACTCTAGAGTGATTCTTCTCCTGTTGTGGAAGAAAGTTCAGAATGTTTCCTTTCAAAAGAGACCAGACCCATGCATGTGCTATAAGTTGTTCAAGTAATACATCGCAAATTACTTTGGGTATTGCAATCGTCAGGCGTTTTATGCTAAATATACCCTCAGCATAAGAGTAGCATTCAAGATTGACAGGAAAACTGCTTCAATGATGCTCTTTCTGCTAATCATCAGGAACCTGGTTCTGTTTCTGTACCAGAAGCCAATTTCTTTCCGCAGTTTACTGGCAAGATTGTCTAAATGGTATTTAAATGTACATTTAAATGAGAGTTTGTTGTATGATGTTCCATGTGTCACAAGCACAGAAGCTAAAAGCAGACTTCCCTCTTCAGTACAAACTCTAGTTCAAGTTCAAGTTCTTTATTTGTCAAATACACAACAATACAGAGGGCATTGCAACTAATGAAATTCTTGTGTTTCGAGCTCAGACTCAACAGTGCACAATTAAGAAACATCAAGGAATACAAGAATGGTAACAATAGGTAGTAGTAGTAACACAAAATAAAGTATAAAAATAGGTAAGATAAAATAGTAAATTATTTTGTGTCTTGCGTGCAGTGTATGTGCATGATAAGGTGCAGTGCAGGGTGTGTGTGTGTCCGGAAATAAGCTTTCGTGCATTAGTTTCAACACTGACGTTTTCGGTATGACCCCTAATTCATTATACAGTAGTTCATTGTAAAATAGCAACATTAGTGTAATTATTGTCAAACCCTATAAATAGCATTTGGAATAGGTCTTTCCGAATTAATGCATGTTTATCATTGCATTTGGCTGATAAGTCATTGCCGATGGCCGGGAGGAACGCACAACCCAGGCCTAATTTTATTTAATTAAATTGTAATGTTATTACTGGGTATCTGTAATTAAAATATCACTTAAATGCAGGGGATCGGGGCTATCTACTGAAGCCATGGCTGATGACTCCTCTGATCAACCCCAACAGGAGCGCATCTACAACCAGGCACACTCGTGCACAAGAGTCACCGTGGAGCGTGCAATTTGCCTGCTGAAGGGTCGATGGCTCTGCCTGTCTGGCACAGGGGGCACACTGCAGTACCGGCCTGAAAAGGTTTGCCACATCATCATGGCTTGCAGTGTGCTCCATAACTGGCCATCAGAAATGGCATCCCACTGCTGGAACCCCCAAGACCTGACACATGTCAGACATGGAACAGCCACCTCCAAAACGCTGCAGCAATACAGACAAGAGCTAGGAACATAGAGTAGTTTTATGTAAATCTACCCATGCAAGGTAATCAGGGATTAAAGCAAAAACATATTGTTGACAGAATCCGGCTATAGGGCGACAATAATGTGGTCAAGAGGCATGGTTTCTATCTTTCGCCTTTAACGTACGGTTATGTATATAACCATAGTTATATGAGTATAGTGACGCTCTGCGTCATATTGCAATACTCCCCATATCCAGTATTAGCACTGAATAAATTCTCACATGCACCTTTACATACCATCATCTGTCTGGCCACACCCCCATCCACTCTCTACATAAGCAGGGGTGTGGCCATACCATCAGCTCCTTCCCAAGTCTTTCACCACAAGGCAAGACCACGGGGTCCTCAGTGAGTCCGATGCAGAGCGTCACTATACTCATATAACTATGGTTATATACATAACCGTACGTTATACATCGTATAGCTCCGCTCTGCGTCATATTGCAACACAGGAGCTGAGCAGAGCGGAGCTCGACAAATGCACCCGCTGAGGCCCCCCACAACCATCAGAACCGGGGAGGACCCGAGCCCCCGGACCCCCCTAGCAGAGGACGGGAGGGTGTCGGATCCGACTGCGCGAAGAGGAGACTTCAGCAACTCAACGCACAGGGTGAGCAGACCGTGGGGCGTACCCACGACTACACAAACGCGCAACCCGCATGCCACTAGGGAACGAACGGAAAGGAACAAACCCCCGTTACCACCCCTAACATCACGGGGTCAAGAGCAAAAGCCCAACCCTGTGGCAAGGCCGTAGCAGCGGAGCGTGAAGGAGGACCCAGACCCAGGAAGGGACTGGACCCCCCTGGAAAAAGGGTGCCTGGAGAGGCCAATGACGCCACAGCATTGAGACCTCACCAGACGCCCCCCACATCGCCAGCGTATTCAGACAGGGCCCATCCAAGAGCAGGCCCTTCCCCCCTATAGCACGCCGCCTAGCTCACTGAACCTGGTATACCCAGGCAGTCACCCATCCAAGTACAAACCAGGCCTGAACCTACACAGCTTCCGAAATCGAACGAGATCGGGCGTGTTCAGGTTGGTATGGCTGTAAGCTCGAAGCACTCAAGAGGCTACACCCACAGCGGGAGCAGGCAGCGCACCGGGGAGACGGCCCCCAAAAGAGGTCGATCCCTCAATCCAGGCAACAGGCCACTCGACCTGAGCCTGGAGCACTGCGGACTAGACAGGCGCCAAAGGGGTCTGCTGAACAGCACCCCGGCGGAAGGGGCGTATGCTGGCATTGTTGTGCACCATGTCACAGCCTCCACAAAAACCCCTCGACACTCTAGAGGGGCCGAGGCAGAGAAGGCTGACATGATTGGCAGACGTCATGAAAGGTGCAGGGGCACACTCACAGGTAGACGGGGCCAAAACCGGCCTACCCCGAGAGTTGACTACGCTACCAACACACCAGGGAACCAACCACCCCCTTGGTTCTAACATGAGGCGGTTGTTCCTATAACCCCCCCAAGAAAAAACTCCAAAACACAACTGTGGGTATACACTGGCTATACCGCAGTACAAGTGTTTCAGTTTTCAAAAAGGGGTTAACCCAGGACAACGGGTCAGCGAAAACAATTTCGAACCCGGGACCGGCGGACCGGGACGTACACAGGCATGCCAGAGGAGTTCTATAAGAATCACCTCAACAGCCCGCTCCCAGCCCTGCCTAAGCAGGAGAAGAGAGGGGCAAAAAATAATGGAGAAGGACCAGGCTCCCTTAGCGCAGCGCAAGGTACAACACAACATGGACCAAGCAACAGTGAGGAGTAACACGTAGTAACACAACCACGAACATCTCCATAATGTCAAACCCTGCAACGCCCGGGCCGACCCCGCATTTCCCCCCCCGAAAAAAGCACAAGTCCCTCAGGGTACCAGAACAGCAGATCTGCGCCCCGGCGGACAACGGGTGAACTGACCTGGACCGGCGCGACCAGAATCAGTCCCGTGCCCTAATCACGCCGCCATCCCCAGTCCCAGGAGGGGGGTAGGTACGCGTGTCGATCCAAAACATTATAGAGGGCGCCACCCAGACGGTCCCTTTCGTACCGCGCCCGGTGGCCCACCCCAAGGGCGTGAGACCCCTCTACCAATGCTTTGATCTATTCCGTTAACATCCCCCAGATATGTGTCACCAGACCCCCATGGGAAGTATCCAGATCTAGGGTTAAAGTGTGCAAACGCACGGATACACTTCCCAAAGGGCTCAGCTGACCTACCACACATGAATTTCCCCAAGACCACAAACAGACATGGGAGAATGCTTAAGAAACAATAAGAAATACTTTATTACAGGAAATATATATATATATAGCATACAAGTTCATAACCTAGATAAATAACTACTAACTAACCTAATCTAAAAGACAAGTGCCCATAGGCCTAGGGTGGATAAAAGAGGAAGCGCTTCTCTGCACTGTAGGCCAACCCCAAGCTGCTACTCCCACCCCCACTATCTGTTCTGCCCCTAAAACACTGCACACGTGGGAAATGGTGCTGATACTGCACCCAGGTCTGGAAATGGTCTCGAACTAATCCAGAATCACACGGCACACTACACTACAAACATAGCCTGAGAATATAAATACCACACATCTGGTCTCAGGGAGTCACAGCACATAATCAAGTACTATTAAGAACAATACACACTGGTGGCACACAGCAAAGATAAGGGGGCATGTTTAGGTCTGGGGCCAGAATGTTCCTCCCACATCCTAGCCTAGGTTGGGGCAGTGAAAAGTGCTGGTCATAGTTGGTAGACAATACGACAAAAAGGATATAACGCGGCCCGGAGGCGCATGGGCGGCTCCCTCTCGCTCCCACGGCCCCGGGCTGAAAAGCGTTCCGACTGGGACCGGGGAATAGGGTAATTCTTAGTACAGAGCAGACCAGGGTAATGCGGTAGTGTCCTCCTGGCGGCAAGGAAATAGCACAGTTAATTACACACGTCGAGCTCCTACGTTCGTTTGTTTAGTCAATTGGCTGCCCCGTTGTACTGCTCTCCAACGAGCGGGCCCGTGTTAATAGTAGCAGCGTTTCAGCATGCGGTGCTCTCAATTCTCTTCAGTTTGTAATGTCAGTTTGTATTATCCAAAGTTCCTTATAGCACAGTTCATATATTCCATTTACTGATAGCTCGGGAAACAGTACATTCATCCGGCGCAGATATACCGATACTTTGTGTTTACTCACGGCATGTAGCGTGGCTACAATGTCTCTCTCTGGGTTTCGGCTCCACTCGTTCCCCAGAGAGAAAGTGAACACAGCAGGCTTGAGCAGTAAGTGTCTTCCGTGGGAAAAGGCACGAGAGAAGGGTAGCGTGTCCTCGTATCTCCGCAGTTCCGCGTTCCTCGTGGCGTCCGTGCGACTCTGTTCTGTTTACTGCCAAACACAAATCCTCCTTTCAACTGCACCCGTCCTTCCGGGCACCGCCCCTCCACGCCAGCCAGCCAATCCATCTCTTGCTCCCTCCAGCGGCACACCCCAGCTGCGTAAGAAAGAGGGACCACATGTGTAGACTGTACGACTGTAATTAGGTTATCCCCCCCTGGTGGCCCCGCACTCGCCTGCTGTCACTGGCCTCTGCACAAATCACCATCCCCACAGGACGGCTCCCCACGCTCCCACCGGGACTCCATGGACCTCACCTAAGAGGGAAGAAGGGACAGCATGGCGCAGTACTGCGATAGGAGAGTCCAATACACAACACAGTCGGAATTACACTTGCCTGTTAAAACGGCGAGGTAAGCATCTAGGTCCTCATCAGGACCATCACTGGGCGTGTCCTCCTCTTGGGGTCCCGCAGGTACATCAACACACATACATACAGACACACACATACCCCCCACCCGCGACATTTCCCCCCCCCTATTTCGATGGCCTTCCTGGTCATCACAGCTGGACCAAGCGGATGGGTGGCTTGCCCAGGTTGCTGCGCCGGGATTGTCGAGGCGGTATCACCTCCAGGGGGAACACTGCAGGCTCTGCTTCAGCCCCTGCATTCCCTCGGCTGCTCCCTCCTTCCCTGGGATCGACAGGCACCTCGATCTCTTCAGGGCCTCCTTCAACTTCATTCGACTCAAGGCCTGCTTCCTCTAGCTGTGCAGGTAACCTTGGTTCCTCCACAGGTCTTGGTACAGCAGGGCCAAGGTGAAGCTCTGGGACCGGGGGGATGTAACCGCCCTGGGGAGGTCGCCGGGAGCGGCAGGAAGGGGAAGCGGGGACCCTGGGCTTCTAGGGGTGCCCCACCTTCTGCCGGTCCCTCCAGCAAGTCATCTGGGTGTGGAGGCATTCCTGCTGGGCAGGGGCGGAGATTGTTTCGATGCAAGGTGCGACCAGGCCCCTCCTGGCCCTCCGGCCGGACCAGATACACGGGTTGGTCGGGTCGGTACTGCCTGATAACCACATGGGGTCTTGGTACCCACCGTGGTGCCAACTTCCCATTGGCCCGCCGACGAAAGTTCCTTCCTTAGGCTTCAGTCAGTGTCTGGTGATGGCTGTGGACCCATCCCTCCAGGGTGGCTCTCTGTTGCGGGGGCGAGACGTCGTGTATCAAGTCCACTGGTAACCTGGCATGGCGACCAAACACCACAAAATGAGGAGTCATACCGGTACTACCATCTATGGCATTATTGTAGGCTTGGACTAGGTATGGAAGCTGATGGTGCCAGTGTGGTTGGATGTCTGGGTCGAGGGAGCCCAGCAGAGAGAGCAGCGTCTGATTAAAGCACTCACAGGCCCTATTGCCCTGAGGGTGGTATGGAGTCGTGCGGCTCTTCATGCACCCATACACGTCACACAACTGCTGCATCAGCCTGGACTCAAAAGCAGCTCCTTGATCCGTCAAAAACCGCTCTGGACACCCAAAGGGCTGGTTCAGTGTTGTCCATAGCGCCTTGACCGCCGTCTGATCCTTGGTGGGAACGGCAAAGGCGTAGCGAAAGAACAGGTCGGTCATCACCAGGATGTAGGGGTAGACATCGGCCGGCCAACCTAATGATAAGTAGTCCAGACCCACCACCTCAAATGGGTAACTACTCCTGATGGAGCTCAGAGGCGCCCGTTGTTCTGGTCCAGCCTTTCTTACTGCACATGTGGGGCACTCCTTGGTCCAGAGCTGTATTGCCTTGCCCATGCCTGCCCAGAAGAACCGCCGCCGCAGCAAGGAAAGCACCTTCTCTGCACTAGAATGGCCAGTTGCCCGATAGTACTCCTTCCAGAGACCCTTGGCCCGACTGAGGGGTACAACCAGTTGGTCAGCGGTCAGGTGTGTATCAAACTCCATCACTCTTCTCACAATGAGCCCTTTGTGGAAGTTCAGGCACTCCCACTCAGCCAGCAAGCCTCGTAGGCCCGGAGGTAATGGATAGCGGCGGTCTAGAGGTGGCGGTGCCCCCTGGGTCAGCCATCGATGGACTTGTCGCAGGTCCGGATCCTCCCACTGGCTCTGTATCCAGTCCAGTACCTCTGGGGCTGCTGCCTCCGTGTCCGCAGCTTCCTCCGCCTCCCTTCCCAGCGAGTCCTGTCCTTCCACTGCCTGGACCGTCGTGCTCCCAGCCTCTGGCAACCAAGACAATAGATCGGCATTCTGATTGACAGCCCCTGGCCGGTATTTGATCATGTAGGAGTAGTTCGCGAGCTGGGCCGCCCAGCGCTGCTCATGTGCCCCCAGCCGGGCCGTTTCCAGGTGCACCAGCGGATTGTTGTCCATGAAGATAGTGAACTGGGCCCCCCAGAGGAAATCTTTGAATTTTTCGGTTACTGCCCACTTCAAAGCCAGCAGCTCCAACTTGAAGGAGCTGTAATTCTGGTTGTTGCGCTCCGTCTGGGAAAGGCCATGGCTGGCGTATGCAATGACCCACTCCTGGCCCTCCTGGACCTGGGACAGGACTGCCCCTAGCCCCTCCAAGCTGGCATCCATGTAGAGCCTGAACGGCTGGCCGTAGTCAGCGAAGGCCAAGATGGGGGCCTCCAACAGGTTCCTCTTCAGCTCCTCAAATGCCTGCTGACAGGACAGCGCCCAGGTCACTGGCGCAGACGGTCGTCCAGCAGTACCCTGGAGCAGTCGGTCAGAGGGGCGGCGATCCGGGCAAAGCCAGGCACGAACCGCCTATAGTACCCCACGAATCCCAAGATGACTTCACCTGTTTGGCCGTAGTGGGCACGGGCCAGCTGCGGACGGCCTGAGTCTTATCCGGGTCAGTCGCCACCCCTTGGCCGCTGACTATATGTCCTAGGTACCTCACCTCCCGGTGGAACAACCTGCACTTCCCCGGCTGTAGTTTGAGACCATGCTTCTGAAGCCGATGGAACACCATCTCCAGATGATCCAGGTGGCTCTGAAAGTCTGGGGAATAGACAATCACGTCGTCCAGGTATATCAGAAGATGTTCATTCACCTGGCCACCCAGGCAACGCTGCATCAATCGTTGGAAGGTGGCGGGGGCATTGCACAGACCAAAGGGCATCCGTTCGAACTGGTACAACCCCAGTGGTGTGGCGAAGGCTGTCTTCTCCTGGTCCTCCGACGCCACTTCCACTTGCCAATACCCACTGGCCAGATCCATGGTACTGTACCAGGTCGCCTGGGTCAAATTGGTCAATGACTCCTCTATCCGGGGCAGCGGGTATGCATCCTTGTGGGTCACGGCGTTCAGCTTCCGGTAGTCTACACAGAAGCGCCAGGATCCATCCTTCTTGCGGACCAACACCACTGACGCCCATGGAGTGGAGCTCTCGCACACCACCTTGCTGTCGACCATCCCCTGCAGCAGATAGCTTGGGTGGAATCGGACGGTACCTCTCCCGAATCGGTGGTGCGTTTCCAGTGGGGATATTATGTTGAATCACTTTGGTACGTCCGAAGTCCTCCTCGTGTGCAGTGAATACATGGGTCCATCGGCGCAGCAGGGCAGCAAGCTGTGCTTCTTGGTCCCCTGTCAGTCCCTCCCCCCTCAGATCTAGGGCCGGGTGGTCGGCCAGGGGGGGTTCAGCTACCCGACGCACATCCACTTCTACCACCCCGGGGCCGGTGTCTCTCAGAATCAGATGGTTGGTCCCATGGATATCCTGCAGGGGGACCAGTGACACTGTGGCCAAGGAGCACCGCTGGGGGATTAGCACAGAGGAGAGGTAAGGGTTACAAATATGCAGTGGCACCTTACCCCCCGTACCCAGCTGAGGGACCGAGCCACTCGCCAGCCACGCTCTCCTACCACCAGGTCAGTGTGGTCTTCCACCAGCACCGGGCAGTCCAGGCGACCCATCCTTGGACTAACATCTGCCCAGACCACGATCTCAGACTCTGGGGGCACCAAGACAGGGGGCTGCCACCGCAGTCTAGCCGTGCCACTGGCCACGTCGGCTGGGGGGGTGCTTTGTACCTGCTGGCAAAGGGTAAACGCCTTTTCCCACACCCTCCGGGCTGCTGGAGGAACAGTGGATTTGAAAGCTTCCTGTCCCGGGTGTTCCCTATGAAATATGCCCTCCCAGCATTCTGATATAAAATTCATGCCCAACAGCCCATACTCCGTACTAATACAGTCATCGTTTACAATCACCACTCCCCGACCCAGTACCTTAATGCCGCCAATGGTGAAATCCAGAACCACGTAGCCCACAAACGGAATCTGTAGCCCATTGGCAGCTCGCAGGGTCAGCCATGGTAGTCCTCCGGCTCTCTGGAACCCTTCGCCACCGAAATGGCGCTGAAAGAACGATTTGCCAAACATAGTCACCTGTGAACCCGTGTCCAGCACACAGGGTATCTTCTTGCCCCGAATCAGGACCTCTACTTCTACCCACCACGGTCGGTCTCTGCAGGGCCTCCATCATACCTCCTGGACCGGTCACTTGCCCTGCAGTGACCGGGACCGCTGAAAATCCGAGGGAGGCGCCGTCCTATGCGTGCAGTACCTCTCGATATGGCCTGCCTCCCCGCAGTTCCTGCAGATGGGCCGGCCCTACTCATCCCACTGGTAGTCACGTGGCTCCCGGTTGTCAGGGCGCCGGCGTGGCCTGGCAGAAGGTCTAGCTGGAGGGCCTGGCTGTCCCCACCTCTGCGCCGGCTCGGGTCCACGTCCAGAACCCTGCATCTGGCTCCGTATTTCCTCTGCGAGGGTGCTCCCCAGCAGTGCTACCTGGTCACGTAGTTCTTTCTGTAGCTCCATACGTAGAGAGTCTTTCAGCTGTTGTAGGCCGCTCTGGGGTAATGCTTCCATGCCGGGAGGTGGGATCGCTGGGGAAGCTCGGGTCTGGCAAGCCGCCACCACTTCAGTGGAAGCTTGTTCTTCTCGCTCGATGGAGCTCGCTTCCTGCCGAACCTCCTCAAAGGTTGTCTCTGTGTTCCGTCTCAGGTGGCGTAGGAGCTCGCGCTTGATGGGGCCTTCCCGCAGGCCTTTAGTAAACTGCGCCCTCAGCCTCTTGTTTTCCTCTCCTGCACTATCGGGATCACTAACTCGCCACGTGTAAAGGCACTCTCTAAGGCGCAGGGTGAATTCCTATCCCTTCCTTCTCAGCCTGCCTACAATTGAAAAACCCCTCTTGAAGGGTATCAGAAGACCTATGGTCCCTGTACGTCAGGGTTAATGCCTTGATTACTTCCTGGGGGGAAGATTTAATAGCTTCTGAGAGGAGCATGGCTTCTCTATGTGCAGGGCCATCAAGGGAGCTAAACAGGAAGTCTATTCCCTGTGGGGGTGGTAAAGTTTGCGCTCGCAAAAAGGCCTCCACCTGGGTTAGCCACTGACTAAATTTAGTGGTCCCCTTTTCTCCACTAAACTTAGGAACCCAATGCGACCCCAAGTACCAGGGCATCATGACTGCTTGCACCCTAGTTTCGCTAGCATTCTCATCTACCATGTTTGCTGTGGACTATGGGGAAATCCTACCGACTATGCCAAAATATGTCACCAGACCCCCATGGGAAGTATCCAGATCTAGGGTTAAAGTGTGCAAACGCACGGATACACTTCCCAAAGGGCTCAGCTGACCTACCACACATGAATTTCCCCAAGACCACAAACAGACACGGGAGAATGCTTAAGAAACAATAAGAAATACTTTATTACAGGAAATATATATATATAGCATAATATAATAAGTTATATATATATAAGTTCATAACCTAGATAAATAACTACTAACTAACCTAATCTAAAAGACCAGTGCCCGTAGGCCTAGGGTGGATAAAAGAGGAAGCGCTTATCTGCACTGTAGGCCTACTCCCACCCCCACTATCTGTTCTGCCCCTAAAACACTGCACATGTGGGAAATGGTGCTGATACTGCACCCAGGTCTGGAAATGGTCTCGAACTAATCCAGAATCACACTGCACACTACACTACAAACATAGCCTGAGAATATAAATACCACACATCTGGTCTCAGGGAGTCACAGCACATAATCAAGTACTATTAAGAACAATACACACTGGTGGCACACAGAAAAGATAAGGGGGCATGTCTATAGTAGTGGGTATGGGGTGCTACAAGGTTTAGGTCTGGGGCCAGAATGTTCCTCCCACATCCTAGCCTAGGTTGGGGCAGTGAAAAGCGCTGGTCATAGTTGGTAGACAATACGACAAAAAGTATATAACACGGCCCAAAGGCGCGTGGGCGGGGAGGGTCTCTCCCCCCTCCCTCTCTCTCCCACGGCCCTGGGCTGAAAAGCGTTCCGACTGGGACCGGGGAATAGGGTACTTCTTAGTACAGAGCAGACCAGGGTAATAGCGGCAAGGAAATAACACAGTTAATTACACACGTCGAGCTCCTACGTTCGTTTGTTTAGTCAATTGGCCGCCCCGTTGTACTGCTCTCCAACGAGCGGGCCTGTGTTAATAGTAGCAGCGTTTCAGCATGCGGTGCTCTCAATTCTCTTCAGTTTGTAATGTCAGTTTGTATTATCCAAAGTTCCTTATAGCACAGTTCATATATTCCATTTACTGATAGCTCGGGAAACAGTACATTCATCCGGCACAGATATACCCATACTTTGTGTTTACTCATGGCGTGTAGCGTGGCTACAATGTCTCTCTCTGGGTTTCGGCTCCACTCGTCCCCCAGAGATAAAGTGAACACAGCAGGCTTGAGCAGTAAGTGTCTTCCGTGGCAAAAGGCACGAGAGAAGGGTAGCGTGTCCTCGTATCTCCGCAGTTCCGCGTTCCTCGTGTTGTCCGTGCGACTATTTTCTGTGTACTGCCAAACACAAATCCTCCTTTCAACAGCGCCCGTCCTTCCGGGCACCGCCCCTCCACGCCAGCCAGCCAATCCATCTCTTGCTCCCTCCAGCGGCACACCCCAGAGCTCTGCGTAAGAAAGAGGGACCACATGTGTAGACTGTACGACTGTAATTAGGTTATCCCCCCCTGGTGGCCCGCACTCACCTGCTGTCACTGGCCTCTGCACAAATCACCATCCCCACAGGACGGCTCCCCACGCTCCCACCGGGACTCCATGGACCTCACCTAAGAGGGAAGAAGGGACAGCATGGCGCAGTACTGCGATAGGAGAGTCAAATACACAACACAGTCGGAATTACACTTGCCTGTTAAAACGGCCAGGTAAGCATCTAGGTCCTCATCAGGACCATCACTAGGCGTGTCCTCCTCTTGGGGTCCTGCAGGTACATCAACACACATACATTACAGACACACACATACCCCCCACCCGCGACATATGAACGAGAATTCGTCGAGACAAGCCTAGTACACTGGCGCTCGGAAGAGACAAACTCCATCCCAGTTGCCCCATAAAAACGCTGTTTCAATGATGAGCAACCAAGGCACGCAAGCCCATGCGTGGTTCCTATCAGAAGCACCCAGGGCCAGCACTATGTACACGTCGAGACCCAAAACATATCAATGGACATTCTAACAAGAACCCAGATACCGTTCCTCCAAGCCGCCTGGGAGAACGACAAGAAGTGATAGCTTTGGCAAGTGTTAATTCACTATCTCTCAACAGAAATGTTCTCAAAGCGTCCTGTGTGATGCCACACACGATCACAGATAAGCTCTTCAGTCAAAGTTCCAAACTGCCAATTTTTTGCTTTGATCTTCAAGTCACTGATGAAGGATTCAATGCTCTCACCTTGTTTCTGGTTTCTCAAATGAAATTTGTGTCTTTGCATCGTCCTGTTGCTTTGGGGATTGCATATCTCCCTGAATTTTCTTTTCAGGCAGTCTGCTCCGTTGTCACCGGGCGCGCGCACCTCAGCTGCATACACAAACGAACGCTCCCGCTCTATGGCTTCAGGTCCAGCAATGTTGAGGAGTATGTAAGCCTTTGTCCTTGCAGGTTTCTCTGAGTGAGCTGTGGCAATAAAAATGTCATATTCCCCTTCAAAAATCCGCCAATTCTCTGCGACATTTTCATCAAACACAACAGGGTCGGGTCTGCGAAATCCATCCGCCATAGTGTCCGCCTACTAGCGCGTCCGTGGCTAGGTTAGCTAGGCTAGGCTATCACAGGCTAGTAAAAACACGACGAAAAAACACGTTACTCACGGGCGAAAAGTCCGTACTGTCTTCTGACACCATGTAAACCGTGTTAATATGTACCTCCGTTGGGTGTGGGTCAATGAACACACTTGGGTTTACCAAACCGTAGGTTTATTTAACATCTAGATATGACGTGACGGCAAGAGCAGGTTCACAGTAGCGAGGCAGATTGTAAGCAGTAGCACTACCGGTACGGTGGCTCGTAGTAGTCATTAGTCAAACTGGATAATCATTTAGCCAATGATCTACACCTGACTGTCAGGTATAGCAATGTGCTTCAGCGACTCGTTCATTTCAGACATTACAGTGCAAAATGTCGGGTCAGCTTTTAATTTATGTGCTGGTTCTGTAGGACTGGGTCAGTCAACATCCTTGCCTGCCGGCGCACCGAAGCTCCCTCCTCCTTAGTGGAGTTGTCTGTGAAATTGACAACTTCATTGGATTTATTTATTCTCAAAAAATATCTATAATCATACAATTAAATATTGTTTAAAATAAAACGCTAAATACTAGGGATGTCCGATATGATTGGCCTACCAATATTATCGGCCGATATTGGCATTAAAATGTGATATCGGAAATTATTGGTATCGTTTAAAAAAAAAAAAATTACATTTATTTAACCTTTATTTACCCAGGCAAGCAAGTAAGAACACGTTCCTATTTTTTTATTGTCAAAAGTATGCATAATGTTGTGTTAATTTCACGACAAGAGATATGTAATGTTAATTACCTGTAATGATTCCGTTTTTTGGGGGGGGGGAACCCTGCATAGCGGTATCGGTTGATATCGGTATCGGAAATGAAGAGTTGGACAATATCGGTATATCGGTATCGGTAAAAAAGCCAATATCGAGCATCCCTACTAAATACTATTATTCTGTGTGTCATGTTTCTAAATAAGATTTTTCATAACGGACAATGCTGTATACGTTAAATTTGTTGCTTAGACCTCTGTGATCAATCTCGCTCTCAGTGAAGTTTCTCATAGTTCGCTCAGCTTAGTCCATTATTTCACATTCAATGGGGGTGTTTCATTACCATATATGGTTAATTAGGGGCAGTTCTGCATGCAAATCCATGAGCATAGACGGTAAGAACAATGGGATTTATCAACATGGAGTGTGCATACGGTTGATAAATCCCGATTTTTCTGTGCGTAGAGACATTCTAAATTCCGGGCTTAGGAACAAAAATAGAACACTTTCTACGCATTATTGATAAATAAGGACCCAGGTGCTTTACAGTACGTGTGAGCCATTGGAACGTGTACTTTAGAGTCCAGATGTCCACTCCAGATAGGCTATACTGTATGCAATGTATTGTAAATATCACTAGAGACAGTGGCGTGCACAGATAGGGCAGAAGGATGGCTGAAGTGCCCTTCCCCCCAAAAATGTTTATGTATACTACTATCCACGAAGAAAATAGACCATCAATTTAGAAAGTACCCCGCATGCAGCCGCACCCTCCACCCCCTGCTTGAGCCCCTGCCCCCCAAATTGTCTGTGCACACCCCTGACTAGAGAGGTAGCTCTATGGAACAGCATGCATTTTGTTTTGTTGGCAAAACAATCCCAGTTTAAGATTAATAAGCACATCTTGTAAAGCATTACATGAGTTACAGGTCGTCAGTAGCTAGTTGTACAGAATCAGCAATACAATAGACAATAGTGGCATCCACATAAAGATGAACTTGACAGCCACTTAGAGATGAGACAATATTATGAATAATAAATGATAAATAAGACAGGACCATGATTGATCCCTGCGGGACACCTTTTGTGATGGGTAAGAACTCTGACTGGGCATTCCCTGATTACACACACTGATGTCTCTCAGACAAATAGCTCTGAAACCATCTGCAAGTATTTGTATAAAAGCCAACTCTATCAACTGTATCAAATGCTTTTGACAGATCTAAAAATAGGTCAGCACAATTTCTTCTTTTGTCTAGGGCGGATACTATGTCATTTACAACTAATGTAGTGGCTGAGAGAATGCTATGTTTTTCTCTAAAACCAGATTGGTGTGAGCTTAATACAGAGTGTTTTGAGATAAATTAAATAGTTTATTTACCAATGACTCTTGGTAAAAAAAAAAAAGGTTACTACTAACCTCCTTGACTTAATTAGAAATATGAAATGCATCCTGATTTTAGACACGATCTTCGCAGGATTGCTGTCATTTCCTGTGAAGTGGATTGAGAACGAAAGAGAGAGAGAGGGAAATAGAGAGATACAGAGAGACAGGGGGGGGGGGGGGGGGTAGAAGAGGGGAGTGAACAGGCACAGATGAAAAAAAAACATTACAGATCCAGCACTGAAAAATCAAACCTCTGCTGCTCCTCTGCTGCTACTCCACCACTCCACGGGCCAAACAGATTTTGTGACTCCTATTGTTCTGGACCGGGCCAGATTTTACACCTCCACTGCCTCCCACTGGGGCGACTTTTTCATCTTTTTTTTTATCCACTTTTTCTCCTTATTTTCTATTTTTCTCCCATCCCAATTTCGCCTCGCCAATTCTCCCTTCAATTCTCCCCTCCCGTCTCGAACGTTGCTAGACTATGCCTCCCACTGGTCGGCTGCAGTGAGGACCAAGCCTTGCATCACGTGTCCCCTCCAGTACACGAGGAGGCAGCTGTCGCATCTTTTCACCTGTACAGCGCGATCTCTCAGTGGCGAGGAGTAACGCGTGGGAGGCTCACGCTGCCCCCGATGCTTCCTGATTCTGCTGTACAGGCGCACCAACCGACCTGTAGCAGTTGCTGTCCACAAGTCCAATCCCCACCCACCAACTTTCCCACCCCTAACACTGCCAATTGTGTTAGTATGAACGACCAGCCAAGCTGGTAGCAACGCCAAGAGCTGGGCTCGAGCCCAGCAGGAGACTTTTTCATCTTAAATTTGTATTCGTCCCAAACGCCCCAGCTCCATCCGATTCCTTAGTTTACTTATCATGCATTGCAACACTAATATATGGGCAGTACCCCAAGTCAGACTGCCCATATATAAATGATCTTGGTGGTCTGAGGGCAGTAGCCCCCAACCCCCTCCCTGGGGGAGCACTTAAGTTAAGTACCCTCCCTTTGTTCACTTTGGGAGCCAGCCACCAGCCCCCGAAATATAACACCTGAGTGCTAGTTCTAAAGTGGCAGAGGAGCAGCAGAACAGCAGCAGAAGGGATCTGAATGTTCAGTGCTGCATCTGTATCTTTGACCATACCAGTGTAAAACACTTCCTCAAGCAAATCCTCTTGAGAATGGAGAGCTCTCCTCTCAACCGTAATCAGAGAGGTAGATAAAATTGGTCAGGAGCCCTTAATTAATGCCAACAACGCAATACATATCTGTTATCCACTCCCCCTCCTTCACTCATTTCCTGTCCTACCACTTATTCCCTTGTGCAGTGCTCCCCCCCACCAACTCTCTTTCGTCAGATAAAAGAGGAAGAGGTGAGTCAGATGTGCCGTGCTGAGGAAGAGGAGAGAGAGGCCACCCAGAAGGAACTCTAACCAGATGGAGGATGAGGAGACTGAGGTGTAGAGGGAGAGACGCTGGGCCTGGAGGGAGGCGGGGACACACAAACATACAGACACACACACACACACACACACACACACATACACACGTACAAACACACAAATACACACACACACACACACACGTACAAACACACAAATACACACACACAAACATACAGACACACGTACACACACACACAAACACACGCACAAATAAACACACCCACAAACACACAAATACACATACACACGCACAAACACACAAATGCACACACACACACACACACACACACACAGAGAACAGAGGCAGAAACATGAACTGTCTTGACAGTATGACCCTAGTCTGACCTCTTGTTCAGAATCTTCCAGGAGACAGGAAGTTAATTCAGATACTTGTTGTTTTTGTTTCTGTGTCTGCTGGTCTCGAAGCTGGTCTCGGCTGGCAGGTTGATTTCTCTGAGGAAGAGAGAACTATGGTCCCATATTCTCCCTTCATTACACCGTAGCTGTGGCTGCTGCCATGCGTAGCAGCTAACAGGGATCTTCATAAACAATCAATAATAATAATAATAATAATAATAATAATAATAATAATAATAATAATAATAATAATAATAATAATAATAGATAGATAGATAGATAGATTTTGTAATGCACTTTTTGTTCGCTCGGATCCCAAAGTGCTACACTACAGGGTTAAAACAGTTAAAAAAATTTAAATAGTTATTAGTAAAACAAATAAAATAAAATACATAATAAAAATAAGATAAAAATAGAACATAGTTAATTAAAAACATAGTATAAACAGAACATTTTAAAACAACAGCACAAGAAAATTTAAATAACAGTCAAAAGCCTTTTTGAATAGGTAGGTTTTCAGTCCTGCTTTAAAAGAGTCCAGGCTCTGTGGTGCCCTCAGCTGGATGGGGAGGCTGTTCCACAGGCGTGGTGCAGCCGTGCAGAAGCCTCGGTCACCCATGGTGCAGAGCCGGGTATTGGGGACCTGAAGGAGCAGGCTACCTGCGGATCTGAGGGTGTGGGTGGAGGATTGTGGAGTGATGAGTTCCTGAAGGTAGAGGGGTGCGTGTCCGTTTATGCAGTTATGGGTGAGCATGAGGATTTTGTAATTGATCCGGGATGAGACGGGGAGCCAGTGTAGTGAGTGGAGGATGGGGGTTATATGATCGTGTTTATGATCCTGGCAGAGCTGTTCTGGATGTATTGCAGCTTTTGGATGCTCTTGCCAGGAATCCTGATGAAGAGTCAGTTACAGTAGTCCAGTCTTGAGGAGATAAAGGCATGAACAAGCTTCTCTGCATCTGACAGGGTTAAAGTGGGATGGAGTTTTGATATATTTTTGAGGTGATAGAATGAGGTCTTGCAGAGGTGTTTTATGTGGATAAAATAAACACTGAACGGAGATGCTGAATGATATTTTAGATGAACATTGTTACAATTATTATTATATATATATATATATATATATATATATATATATTTTTTTTTTCAATAACAGTATTCTTTGGTGTGTGATTGTGAAACAGGAATGCATGGTTTGGCACTTTGTTAATTTTAATTCAATCATCCAGGCTGTTAATGTTAACAGAACTCAGCTATAGGGCGACAATAATGTGGTCAAGAGGCATGGTTTCCAGTATTTAGCCTTTAACTGGCTTGGTTTGTTTATTCACATGGTAGAAGCAGTAACACATGAGTCCTCTCTTATTGAGAGACTGAGGGGGAGAGAACAAAATGGGTGTATACCTTTGCTTTTATAGTTGCCATAAGGTAGAGTACCTGGGTGGCTCCGCCTAGAGCGCCCTCCAGTGGGAACATATATATATGCAATTAGGCAATCACAGGTGGAGACAATTATATATGCAGGTAAACAGTTATTAGTGTAAACAGCCATATGTACAGTTAGACAGTTACTAACAATCCTACACAGAGCCTCTGATCTCAACACAGGCAATGCTGTGCTTCATACTACATAATAAAATCAGCAACACATTTGCTGTACGACTGTTACCAAAGAACCAAAATGTGAGTTTCCAATTCCACCTGGTTCCTATAGTCTCTGGCCAAAACAACAACAACAACAACAAAAATGTACCACATGAATAAAGCACACGTCATCCATTTTTAAAGAGAGGGAGTTGATATGCCAGTATAATCAATCGTGCCAACGGCCCGGCGCTTGCTCTTATATTTGCCCGAGCTGCTGTTGGTGGCCCATCTGATGCGTGTTGGTGATGGATGAGCTAAAAAGTTTGTGTCACATTAATACGTGTCCCCGGAGTGACGGATGGGAGGCGCAGGGGCGGCGGCAGGGAGGTCAACAGCCCGGGCGACCGAGGGGAGTACACGGAATGCCCATTTCTCACGGCGCCCCGGACGCTCATGCTTTCTGACACCGTGCGCACTTAGCGGTGCTCGCCCGCCCCTCCGTCTCCCTCTCTCTCTCTCTCTCAGAAGTTGTGTCACCCCCCCCCCCCGCATTTGTGTCCCCCCTGACTCCTTCTTCTCTTTCTCGCTGTTAGGGCAGCGGTAGCGGAGCCCAATAGCAGAACACAGGGAGAGAGAGAATGGATTTAATTCCTTTGGGTTCCGAGCAGACAAGGCAATAGAGAATATACAAGAATGTGCGACATTGGACGAGTAGTGACTCTTGCTTGAGTCTCTCAGGAACGTCCGGGCGGGTGGTACGTCGGGAGACAGCGTCGGCCGAGAGTGGTGGTCCTGGGCACAGGGAGAACAGAGGTTAGGACATGGCAGGCAATACAGACAGAGCAGGCAAGCTGGGTACGTCCTCGTACCTAGGTTAGATGGAATAACACTGAGACGATCAGGAGCAGGATCCGCAGGGTTGATATCCGGGCCGGTGATGAGCTGACGACTCTCAGCTGGGCTGATTGTTGCCAGATCACAGCACGGGGAAGATAGCGTCCGAAGCTGCCCATAATTATAAGGGCGTGAGAGATGGAGGCTCTCGCCGTGATTGTGACACTTGCGGCTCACTGTGGTTGTTTATTTGTCTGCCTCTACGTGTTTGTTGTCTCGCACTTTATTCCACTTTCTCTTCCTTTTTTCTTTTGAGTTTCTGTACTCAAATTCTGAAATGATTCTGATTCCCCTTGTCTCTTTGACTTCCTCAGGTTCTCTCACGCACACACACACACACACACACACACACACACACACACCTTTCTGTGGTATTATGTGCTAAATTGACAACCGGTTGGAACATACAAAATCTGCTTCTGGGGTATTAAACAAAAAAACATCTCCTGTAAGACGGCCAGCGATAGACACTGAACAAGACCGCGCTAACCGCTTGGCCCTCTTCCCGGTATCACTACTAGCCATCTGAAGAGCCCCACACAGTCAGCCTATATGCACATGACACAGGCACCACATAGGCACCTGCCATGGAACAGCAATATCTTAGATATCTTCATTTCACTACGTTTCGTGTATGTATGTGACGAATAAATCTCTTGAATCCTGAATGATGTCCAATGGGATCAAAGAGAGACGGAGCCAGGCAGCCTGGAATGTGAGTGTTAATGTGAGTTAATGTGAGAATTATTCTATTATACACACACCACACGCACACACACACACACGCACGCACGCGTACGCGCACACACACACACACACACACACACACACACACACACTCTCTCTCTTTCTGATTCTGTCATGCAC
Source organism: Notolepis coatsorum (assembly GCF_963971535.1). Classification (NCBI taxonomy): domain Eukaryota; kingdom Metazoa; phylum Chordata; class Actinopteri; order Aulopiformes; family Paralepididae; genus Notolepis; species Notolepis coatsorum. Next base: position 112,170,444 of record NC_140171.1, on the reverse strand, counting down.
ACTCTCATCATTTACCTCCAGACATGAAAATCGTAGGCTTCTTCTCACCAGTGTAATATTTCATTCAGACCTGACCCGATGCCCTACATCCACGTAGCCATTTAAAATAGCACATTAGCAGTCACCTCGCTGTGAAAGAAAAAGAGCCATCGTCAAAATATCAATAATAAATTGGGTTTGACCATATGTCCCCCACCCCCCACCCGACCTCCAAGCTCCACGGGAAGCGAGCGGAGGTTGATGAGAAATGCGCGGGTGAGCAAGGCGTGCTGCTGACTGTGGCCCGCACGATGCCATCAGATAGAGCAGCAGTGGGGAGCATGTATGCATGAGCCTGTCACTTCTGTTCACCTGTTTCTGTCAAGAGCCCAAATAGAAGACGCCTCCTCCATCCCGGTTTAAAGGTCACCCCCTGTGGCACCAGGACACTACTACTCCACTCCCGACAACATGTACCCGGCGCGGTATGACACGCACAACATCACGTGTCACATTTCATATCGTCCAGCCACGCTGCGGCATAAATGTTGAATGTAACCTGGGATTACATGCAGGTATTCGCATGCTCGGCATTCATACGGTATGAGTTTGTATTATGTCGAAACACGTAATGTATACTGCCGTCTCGCAGATGAGGATCATGTGAGACGATGGCCTGTTTGATTGTGATTCTTGTACCTCGCTAGGTAGCTAGCAGGCAGCTATGTATTAGTAGCAGGTATTTTTGTACACGTACAACTGGTATGTGCCTAACAAGCGCGTGTGTCTCTAGAGGGTTTGATAGACAACGCCAACACGCCATTTGTTTGATTGGATGTCGTGTTTTAACTGATTGATTGATTTCATTTATTTGATCATTCATAAAAGATACATATAAAACTGTCCAGCAGGAATACATACATTTAAAAAATCATAGAGGTTAAAAACACAATAAAGCCAAAAGGCTTATTTCCATTGTGGACCTCTGGGAGTAGGGGGTGGGGTGGGGTATGGTGGGCAGTTGGCTGGCAGAAACAGTATAGACCGTAAGCTACTCTGAAGCCCCAATACAAAAATACAAAACAAACCACACAATTTCACTACATTAACACTTTCAGCGGCAATCACAACTATAGTCGCGTTATCTCGCCATGCGTTGAGCGCCAAAACCCGAGTATAGTCGAGTTTTCGATTGTTTTCATAGTTTTTTCTTTTATTCAATTTTAATATTCTATACAGTCTCACGGACCTTGGTGTATCATTGGGACGCATTCTGAGACCTCGAGATTGCAATGCCGGCCGAATCCTGCTAGGTGGCAGTATCGCCTACCCTTTGAAACCTTATTTCACACTGTGTGTTACATTTTATATGGTCCGGGCAGAGAAATGGTACCCGGGCAAGTGAAAGGCTTCATTCGAGCCACTTGGAACGCGTCCAGCACACTTGATGCATAGTTTGTCCCATATCATGTCAGGGACCCGATGGACATCAATACTGGAAATCGCGATCAGACAATTGGAATATTCATTTTGTAATACCTCCTAGCAAAGGTAAGGTATATATGACATCAATCCTACTTTGATCCTACAATGATTTCACATCGATCGCAACAATCATATGTCACATACTCCAAAACGTATGCCGTTGCTGATGATCAGAGCATCACAAAACGACCGCCCCCCCCCTTTGATACCTTCATGATGAAACATAATACCTATTATATACCTTTGATTTGGAAATAGTATCGTGTCCAGGCGAGCAACGCGAAAGACTTTCGCAAAAAAAAAAAACGCGAACGTATACATATACATTTTCTCTCCATAGCTATAATATAGAATATAGATATAGCTCTGCAAACATCGTGACGCACCGTGAAAATGCCTATATTTTAAAGCGTACATGCTGGCGCTGAATGAGTTAAACAAGTCAAAGCCAAATACACAATCAAATTAAATGAATCTACAGCATTCCCCTTCACTCCGTCTAATTCATAATAAAATCGAAGATCCATCGGTAAACACACATTAAACATCAGTTTTAACAGGTCCTGCCCCTTACCAAAACAATGTTTAATTTCGGTGTCAAACGTCAAACGTTCTTTTGAGTACTATCGATTACTGTCAAGATATAATAAGAAATCTCAAATGTCGCCAACAATTGGCGGCAGTCTATTCATCCTTTATTAACCAGCAGAGACCTAGTCCTAATTGCTCCTCACTGCTCTCATCGTGAGATGTAAGGAATAGGAGTGTTCCTGTCACTGATGATAATGTGGTAAATATTGTATTGTTGTTGTGTATAAGGAGATGAGCGCCCATTCATATTTAATGGGCGTTGGCAGGGCTGCTCCACACGCTAGCATGCTACACACAGGCCTGTGTCAAAATGCTTCTGACAGCAAAGTGCTGCGATTTAGAGAGAGAGGAATAACTGTTTTCCAAGGGACACAAATATATATATATTCAAGGGGAATGAGATGCTACACAAGGAGAAATGCGGGAAAGATGGACATTAAAGAGGCTATGAAGTGGAGAATCAGCGTGTTAAAGACGAGATGATGTTTAGTTAACCTCGGAATATTAAACAGTCATCTACTTAGCTTTTTCTCTTTTTGTCTACAGGGTCACAGCGTTCCTGCCGGAGGTCACGGCGTTCCCTCCAGAGTGTGATTCATTTGTCTGTATCAGCTTCATTAGACATTCAGGTCCAGAGTTATATAACATTATGTGGAGGATAATTGTGAACAAATATTGTTTGATTGTTCAAATTATTTTATCTACCAGCCAATCTCTCACCCTCTCTCCCACTTTTTCATACCTGTTGTGGAATATTTTAAATGAGCCAAGACAGTGAACTGTAGAAATTCAGATAGTATACGTTTATTTTCTGTGGCCACAGAAAGTATCCTCAGTTTACAATCAGAGACAAGTGTAACACGAGCGTCTGACCAGAAAAGTGAGAAAGAGCTCTGGTCAGACTTACAAAAAATACACAGTTTGACATGACGACAAAAGATGACAAATTAATTACAGATATGACAAAAATGGAAAACATAGATGAGATTAGGGGTGTTGTCGTATCTGACACAAGATTGATATGAAGACAACAAGAAAAGAACAAGATGTGATTTTCTTGGACATGTCATACTGTATCTAATTCCAGCTGTCCTGGGCCTTGGTCGTGAACAATGTTAAGATTGTCGCCTAGTGTCTTGTCTAGTTAAAACTAGTTAAAGAAATATGTATTTAGAACAGAGAAATATGAAATGTTTCTATAGCATACCCTAGAAGCATAATACTACTACTACTACTACTACTACTACTACTACTACTACTACTACTAATAATAATAATAGTAGTGCCTCTATAGCTCTAGCCTGGTGTGTGCTACATTATGTTACTATGTGTTTCATCCATCGCAGCCCACTCAATACAAACTGCAGCACAACCTTTTACCAAACCCTGAACAGCCACGGTATCTTCTGTTAAAGCCCACAGATTATGTCCTTTAGCTTTGCTTCTCTAAAGGCACTTAGCATTAGTCACTCTTTGTACAGTTTATAATTCTGAAAGTAGGTTATATTCAATAAAGTTTTGGTTCAAAATGTGTTTAGCTGCCTCTACAACATAATGCTATTTATTATATACTAAATGTATTTATTATAAAATTAATTATAACTATTTATTATAAGTATAGACAACTATTAGGTGACATACTGTAAATAAATTGTATTATGATACCATATACAAGTTCAGCAAAGTCTTTAGCAGAAGTGATCTTAGGATATAGGAGTAAAAATGATGAATAAATAATTATCTTAAGTTCAGTTTTACATGGAGAGTTTAGTCATTCCACAGGAATTTGTTTTCTTTTTTAACATTGTGTGTATTGAGCCATACTGTATTGTACCCATTCTGCAATCTGTTAATACAATTTTCAATCAATCAATCACTGCGCAGGTGATTGATTGATTGCAAATTTTAGTAACAGATTCGGTCGGTTTGATTATAGTTTTTTTTACGTTTTACCAGTAGTGCTGAGTCCAACATAGTCCAACATAGTCTGGTGGAAATGCACCTTATCGTCCATAATCATCATCCATATAATCCATTTAGTCTTTTTCATAATATCCAATAGTTCGCTCTAGGTGATCGCGTCCTGCTCACAGCTGCTCGCAACCTACTAGTAGATTCCCTAGTTGTTTGGGGGCTGTGGTTGTTTGAGGGCTGTGGGGCCCATGCATGTTCATAAGGTAGGCGATACTACCACCTGGCAGAATTCAATCGTCATTGCAGGTCCAATCCACACGCACAAGGCCCGCGCGAGTGCCTAGTATGATAAAATCGAAGAAGAGGAAACTAAACCCGAGATATCTTGGGTTTGGCGCTCAGCGCTTGGATTTGAAACACGAGAAATCTCGAGTTTGGCGCTGAATGAGTTAACTCACTGGGCGCCAGCCATTAGCCTTATCCTTATAGCTAATGCGCCAGGTTTCCATAGCCTACTTTCACTGTGCGTCACTATGTTTGGAGAGCTATATCTATATTCTATATTATAGCTATGGAGACAATACTATGGTCATTTGACAGTGACTTTCTTCCGGCGAACATGCAAAAAAGAGATAATTTTTTCATGTATACATTTGCGTGTTATCCCGTGGTGAATATTGTATAGTTTAGGAGTGATCCGGGCTAATTCCTGAAAAGCTGAGTTATAGGGCGCTACATGAATTCTGCTATAAGCGTTGGAGTTTCTTGCCTGGACACGCTATTATTTCAAAATCAAATGTATATAATAGGTATTATGTTTCATCATGAATGCATGAAGTGGGGGGGGGGGGGTAGTTTTTTTATGCTTTGATCGCCAGTAACGGCATTCGTTTTGAACACCACACACGCTGATCAGCTGGATCGATATGAAAACATTGTAGGATCAAGGTGGAATTGACGTCAGATAGTCCTTACCTTTGATCGGGGTTATTCCAAAAAGAATATTCCAATTGTCTGATCGCGATTTCCAGTATTGATGTGCATCTGGTCCCGGACATAATTTGGCACAATTTATGGATAGAGTGTGCTAGATGCGGTTCGAAGTGGTCGGATGAAGCTATTTACTTGGCTCCGTATAAATTCTGCGCCCGGAGGGGTTTAAATGTAACACAGGGTCTGGAACAGGGTTTCAAAGGGTAGGCAATACTGCCACCTAGCAGGATATGGCCGGTACTGCACTTTTGGCATCTCAGTATGGCTTTCAGCTGTAACATATAGGTCTGTGAGTGTAATATTGATATTAAAATCAAAAAAAAAGGAAAACGATCCAAAAACATATTATCCTCTTCCGCCCGTGCGGTCCGTCGGCGGACCGCAAATGATATGGTCATAAATCAATATTTCCAGACTGTTCTATAAAACTAGGGATTTTATTTCAAACGTATTCAAGTATAAACATCATAAACATGTCACAGCATTTAGAATGTATATTATCATTAATACGTTAGATTTTCCTCTTCGGAATGTCTGTATATTCCACGAGAGATGACCATTTTGTAAAACCGGGGGAATGGGAATTGTAGTTTTTTGCTGCCATTTTGTAGCGGTCTTCCAGAGGTCTGGTTCTGCTTTGGAGTTTTTCAAAACTACACTTCCCTTAAAGTTCTATGGGGTTCAAGGTTCAGAGTTCTGTATGAATTATTTCAATAACTTTATTTATTATTATTCGGGATAATTCTACCACAAAAGGTAAAGTTTTTGACAAATATTGAAACAGTTAGTTTCTCTTCCCTATTGTTAGCATGTAGGAACCATTAGAGCTGAAATTAGTTTCAAAACGGTTGCACTGTGGGGAAAATAAAAAGGTACAGTAGATTACAGTAGATTTCATTATCTGTTCTTATGCACGCCTGGTGATACTAAATCCAACTTGAACTCGGGCATTTGAAAGATAATATATGTATGTATATATAAATGTGCGAATTGGCTATAATAAGGTAATTTATAAGCCTGCTATTCTAATAATATTTCAAATTGCATTGGTCCGGATGGGAGAATTCAGTACTGTATCTACAGAACATTCTGTTTAATCATCTTCCCTTTATTCATTTCCTTAGATCTTTTGTACACATGATCTCAAGAAGGTACTGAACGAGATCAGTGGCAGTTTTTAATGTTTGGTCATTATTAGCATGGTGTTATTCACTGTCAAAGATGCAAAGAAAAATCATAATTCATATTCTCCTTTGTTTCATCACAATCTAAGCAAGCCTAGTAATAGACACAGTATTTCTGACACTGGGAATACATTCACTGAGGTCCATAGATGTCCCTAGATACCAAGAATATGCAAATGAACCTTGTAGAAGTGGAGCAATATTCCATTTACTTTTCCATTTATTTTAGGCGAAAATAGGCTCCGGGTGAAAGAGGTTATTACGTGTTTGGCGCCCGCACCAAATATAGCACAGAATGCCTTCCAAAATCTAGCAGTAAACTGGGGTCCACAGTCCGACACCACGTCCTGGCAGATGCCATGAATTTGGAAGACATGGTCAACCACCAGTTGAGCGGTCTCCTGAGCAGATGGCAGCTTGACCAGCGGAATGAAGTGAGCTGCTTTGGAGATCCTATCCACCACCACCATGATGACGCTGTGACCATCAGAAGGAGGCAGACCAGTCACAAAATCCATGGCGATGTGGCTCCACGGACGACTAGGAATGGGCAAAGGATGAAGCAGCCCTGGTGGTGACTGTTGAGAAACTTTGTTCCATGCACAAACGGGGCAGGCTGCCACAAATTCCCGAATGTCCTTCATCATACCAGGCCACCAGAACCTTCTGGCCAAGAAGTCACAAGTTATGTGCACTCCGGGATGTCCTGTCAGCCGAGAGGAGTGGCCCCACTTCAACACCCGAGAACGAATGCTGTTTGGTACAAATAACCGACCCGGGGGCACCCCACCCGGATCTGGTTCCAAACGTTGTGCCCTCCGCTCAGCAGAGTCAATGCTCCATGTCACAGGAGCTAGGATCTGTCCTGCAGGAACAATGGGCTCAGGAGGACGGTCCTCTTCTGATCCATCATATAACCGGGAAAGAGCATCCGGCTTGATATTTTTAGACCCGGGACGGTACGTCAGGAGGAAATTAAACCGAGAGAAAAACAGTGACCAGCGAGCCTGTCGCGAGTTTCTCCTCTGAGCACCCTGGATATATTCCAAATTGTTATGGTCTGTCCAGACTGTGAATGGGTGTTCAGCTCCCTCTAGCCAATGGCGCCACTCCTCCAATGCCAACTTGACCGCCAACAGCTCTCTGTCCCCAACATCATAGTTTCTTTCAGCCGGCGAGAGCCCACGTGAATAGTACGCACATGGGTGTACCTTACCGTCGGACGATGAGCGTTGAGACAGAATAGCTCCGACTCCAAGCTCAGAAGCATCCACCTCGACGATAAATGGCAGGGATGGGTTAGGAGTAATGAGGATAGGCTCAGAACTGAACCTTCTCCTAAGCTCAATGAACGCTGCCTCAGCCTTGGGAGTCCACTGGCAATGGGAAGGTGCTGTCTTTCTGGTGAGTGCGGTGATAGGTGCTACCACTGAACTGAAATTACGAATAAATTGACGGTAGAAGTTTGCAAATCCTAGGAATCGTTGCACCTGCTTGACCGAGACGGGTGTAGGCCAGTCTGTCACTGCTGACACCTTCTTGGGGTCCATTTGAATCCTCCCCTCAGATACAATGAATCCCAGAAAGGACACAGCGGACATGGAAGGCACACTTCTCAGCCTTCACAAACAACTGTGCATCCAAAAGGCACCTCAAGACCTGCCTGACATGTTTGACATGGTCAGAAATGGACTTGGAGAATATCAGAATGTCATCTAAGTAGACGAAAACAAACTTTTCCAACATCTCCCTGAGCATGTCATTGATTAACGCCTGAAAAACTGAAGGGGCATTAGTAAGACCAAATGGCATCACCAGGTATTCATAGTGACCATTATGAGTGTTGAACGCAGTCTTCCACTCATCCCCTTGGCGTATGCGCACCAGATTGTAGGCATTGCGGAGATCAAGTTTGGTAAAAATGGATGCCCCCTGGAGGCGTTTGAACGCCGAGTTCATCAGGGGAAGGGGATACCGGTTTTTTACTGTAATGCTGTTCAGACCTCTGTAGTCGATGCAGGGTCTCAGTCCTCCATCCTTTTTTCCCACAAAAAAGAATCCAGTACCCGCAGGTGAAGTGGAAGGTCTAATAAAACCGGTAGCCACAGCCTCCTTGATGTAGGTGTTCATAGCTGCGCTTTCGGGGACCGACAACGAGTACAAGGAACCACGAGGGGGAATAGAGCCCGGCTGCAATTCGATGGCGCAATCATAAGGTTTTTGAGGTTCTCTATTCAGTTCAATACCTCTCTATTATTCTTGGGTTGTTTTAACTTACACAAGTTCGTATAAAATGTAAGTGATTATAGTATGATATTTGAAGCTTATTTTTATTTTATTTTCATTTTTCCCTTTTATTTAGCGGGAGAGTGGCCAAGCCACAGTTGACATTCTACTTATGGTAGAATTTAGAATGTTAGATCCTATGACATACATAGGAAAGTTAAGGATGAATATGTATGGGTGTTTGTTATCATGCTCAAGCTCTGCTCTCAACAGGACCTCAATAATTGGATATATATCTATTGTGAATTGCTTCTCCATGACGACTTGCACACAAGAATACAGCAACATGTTTAGATTATGGCTAGTCTGAATATAATGATTTGGAATACTAGGGGACTGAACAAACAACATAAACGCAAAAGCGTGCTTACATTGATGAAAAGCAAACAGGTTGATGTGGCTCTTTTAAGCTAAACGCACCTTTTAGAGGCTGAAAATGTAAAGCTGGCGGACAAAATATATCATAATATTAGCTACTCATCTTTTGGAACTAGATCCCGTGGGGTAGCTATAGTCGTGAAAAGGAACTTGAATATTAAATTGTTGGACATATGGTCTGATACAGACGGCCGAGCAACTATTGCTAAGATAGAATACAGTAACAGGAAAATTGCGTTGGTAGCGGCTTATGCCCCTAATCTTTACGACGCCAACTTCTATGCAACACTCACTAATGCAATGTTGGACATCCCAGAGTACTCATTTATAATTGGTGCGGATTTTAATGCCATTTGGTATCCCTCGATTGATAAATCTAATCCCACCACTTCCAATGATCATAAACAGGCATCTAATGCACTAAAGGATTGGGCCAAAAATACGGGAGTAAATGATCTATGGCGACTACTCAACCCAACGGCCCGAGAGTACTCTTTTTTCTCAGCAAGACACAAGTAATTTTCCAGAATAGATTATGTTTTTGCATCCCCTAGACTATTTGATAGATTTGATGTGAAATTGGAACCCAGTGCATTATCAGATCAAAGATATTTACTCCTGAAGGGCTCATTTGGGAGACTGACATCCCGAGCCCCAAGATGGCGCTTTAACTCGACACTGCTGAAAAACACTGAATACATTCTACAACTCAACGATAAACTAAAAAAAATAAAATTCCTGGAGACTAATGTGGGTTCGGTACCGGACCCCAGAATGTTATGGATTTCGGTAAAGAGTTTTATCAAGGACAACACTACAGCCTTTTCCTCCAACCTCCGTAAGAAACGGCAGTCCAAATTGGTAGAGCTGGAAACGCTTTACTCGTCGTTATTCTCTTCTTTACAACGCAACTACTCGGGTCAATTGGAGTCTCAAATTAATGTGTTAAAAAAAGAGATGAACTCCATTTTAAGACAACAATCTGAATTTCAAATACGCAGTACAAGACAACATTATTACTTTCATGGCTCTAAACCAAGTCACCTACTAGCTACTGTATGAAGATACGATCCAACGCACAATTAGCTGATATCCCTACTATTAAGGACCAACAAGGGCTTGTTACAGACCCCAAAAAAAACAACAAGACTTTCAGAGAGTTTTATTCCAACTTGTACAAATCAGAAGTGGTTTTCGATCATAATAAAATGGATACATTTCTTGATCAAATTAACCTACCTAAACTCTCAGAGGAAGACGCTAAACAGTTAAATACACCTATCACACTAGAGGAACTTAGGGAGGCTATATCTGAATTGCAAAGTGGTAAGGCTCCTGGATGGGATGGTATCCCACCAGAACTGTACCTCTCATGTTGGGATGTAATTGGACCCCTATTACTGGATATGATTTTATACTCAATCAAAGAGGGGAACTTCCCCAGGGACGTCAATATGGCACTCATATCTGTCCTCCTTAAAAAAGACAAAGACCCCACCGAATGTGGTAGTTATAGACCCTTAAGCCTCCTCGGAACCGATCTCAAGCTGTATGCTAAGGTACTAGCCATCAGACTTCAAAAGCATATGACATCTCTAGTTCATCCTGATCAGACAGGCTTCATAAGAGGCCGCCTGATCACGGATAATATTAGACGGTTACTATATGTGATAGACGCCAGCAAGGATGCCGTGCCTCCTACAGCTATATTATCCTTGGATGCGATGGAGGCCTTTGATAGGTTGGAATGGTCTTATTTATGGGCAGTACTCGGAAGGATGGGGTTAGGAGTAGGGATGGGTACCTTTCACATTTGAACCGATACCGGTACCTGTGAATCGATACCGGTACCCAACGGTACCTTTTTTCTGTACTTTAGTCTCAAGAAATTTTATTTACCTACCTCAGTCGTAAAAAAAAAATCCAAACTTCAAATAACTACAATTTCGACAGTTTTCGGCTCGTCATTACTCCGACTGCTTTGTTGTTGAATCAAGTCAAATCCTAGGTAAGCATATATTGTGCGTGTGAACGTTGACATGAAAAGAAAAAAGTAAAAAAAAAAAAAAAAAAAAAAAATTTCGGTTTCTCACTTGATTCGATACTCGGTAGTACCGACGTGTTTCGGTTCGGTACCTCAAAAGTACAGAATTCGGTACCCATCCCTAGTTAGGAGTAGGATTCATTAATATGATAAAAGTACTATACACAGAGCCATCGGCCATGGTTATAACAGGTAAATTCACCTCCCCTCTCTTTCCTGTTTCGCGTTCGGCTAGACAGGGTTGTCCTTTTAGTCCTGGATTATTTGCTCTATCCTTAGAACCTTTAGCACAGTATATAAAACAATCCCAATCCATAGAGCCGATCTCAATTAGGGGCACACAGCATCATATTAGTTTATATGCGGACGATGTAATATTGTTCAGGCAAAACCCTACCACCTCACTGCCTCATCTTCTCAAGCTGATAGACGATTTTGGCAATCTATCGGGATTTAGGATAAACTGGCCAAAATCGGCCTTCCTTCCACTTAATGTCACTGCGAAGGCTACCTTCCTTCCAGGCAATATACAAATGGTAGAACACTTTAGATGTCTTGGAGTTGAAATATTCCCCACTATATGCCAAACAGTGAAGTATAATTATACAGGAATCCAAGAAAGGATCACAAATGACTTTGACAGGTGGTCAAAACATAAAAACTGTTATGGTTTGTAACCGACCCCAATCGCACAACACAAGACAGGTATGAGAGTAAGCCAAGAACTGGGCATTTATTGAATACAACAGAAAAGCGGAACTGTCCCTTTAAGGGAGAACACAAAAATACTGGAACAAGGAAAAAGGGCAATGTGCCTTTAAGAGGCGAGCAGGCTAAGGGAGAACACAAAATACTGGAAACAAGAATTAGGGAAAATTGGCACTGTGCCTTTAAGAGGCGAGCAGGCAAAGGGGCTAAGGCTAAAGGAGAACACAAAATACTGGAAACAAGAATTAGGGAAAATTGGCACTGTGCCTTTAAGAGGCGAGCAGGCTAAGGGGCTAAGGCTAAAGGAACAGGGCCAGGGCAAAGGACAGGGCAGGAACAGGGGCACTGGAGAGGGGAACAGGGACAGAGGCCCGGGGAGGCGGGCTGGAGACAGGGACAGAGAAAAACAGGGTTAAGGCCTTGGACAGGGCGAGGGCCAGAGCTGCTTACAGGGATGGAGTAGGAGCGCACAGGCTAGACGTCTGGAGTGGTGCGCGTCGGCTTGAAGAGCGCGCCGGCTCGGAGAGACTCATCCTCCCGTAGAGAATTAGAGAGCGATGCGCGTCTGGAGAAGTAGCGCGCCGGCTAGAAGTCTGGAGTGGTGCGCGTCGGCTTGGAGAACGCGCCGGTTCGGAGAGCGCGCCGGCTCGGAGAGACGCATCCTCCCGTAGAGAATTATAGAGCGATGCGCGTCTGGAGTGGAGCGTGTCTGCTGTAGGAGCGCGTCTGCGCGGGGTCTGGAGTGGAGCGCGTCTGCTGTAGGAGCGCGTCCGCTGTAGGAGCGCGTCTGCTGTAGGAGCGCGTCTGCGCTGGGTCTGGAGTGGAGCGCGTCTGCTGTAGGAGCGCGTCTGCGCGGGGTCTGGAGTTGAGCGCGTCTGCTGTAGGAGCGCGTCCGCTGTAGGAGCGCGTCCGCTGTAGGAGCGCGTCTGCTGTAGGAGCGCGTCTGGCGCGGGGTCTGGAGTTGAGCGCGTCTGCTGTAGGAGCGCGTCTGCTGTAGGAGCGCGTCTGGCGCGGGGTCTGGAGTGGAACACTGGAATACCTCCCGTAGAGAATTAGAGAGTGTCCCACTCCAGGCAAACGGCGACAGGTGGCGAAGGCTTGCACCTCGTCTCACGCCGGAGATGAAACAGCATACAGAATACAGAAACAGATACAGATAGGGAATCTCCCGTAGGAGCTTACAGATAGAGAACGACCCGACGAGGACTGGGGGGGAGATCGAGGTATTTAAAGCCCACAGGGGCGCTAATTAGAACACACATCAGGTGCGTGATGGTAATTGATACTTGACTAAGAAGTGTGTGTTCGGCACGGACCAATCAAACACATAATGAAAGGTAGTCCAAGGGTGTGGGCTGCTGAAGAGCAGACAAGAGTAAACGAACGCGAGGGTGGGGGCTGGAGAGGTGAGGAGACAGGGAATTAAAGGTCCAGGGAACAGGAATTAAAGGTCCAGGGAAGAGGCGAACCTCGCAGTAATGACAACGCGAGGGTGGGGGCTGGTGAGGTGAGGAGACAGGGAATAAAAGGTCCAGGGAACAGGAATTAAAGGTCCAGGGAAGAGGCGAACCTCACAAAAACTCAGTACAGGCCCGAGTATCAATAGTTAAAATGGATGTTTACCCAGAATCAACTTCTTCAGCTCAATGCTACCATTACCCCCCCCCCCCCCCCCCCCCTGCTGGTTACTGGAAAAAATTACACTCCGCCGCATACACATTTATTTGGAACAACAAACCTCCACGAATTAAAAGATCCACCGCACAGAGAAACAAAGCCGACGGAGGTTTAGCATTTCCAGACTTCTACCACTATTTTAAAGCGTACTCTTTAAGACCACTGATCACCTGGTTTGATTCTCAAGCATCTGTATCCTGGAGAACATTAGAAGAAAACATTGTGACACCACATAGACTGCAGGATGTAGTATACACCAACCTATCAATTAAGCAATGCAACTTGAAATTTTGCCCTCTTATTACCGGATATGGCGTGAAACACAATTTTTTTTTACTAACCAACATAAATGACATAGACACTCTCCCATATTTAATAACAATACACTCCTTATTGCACAACAACCTATCAGATTTCCCAAATGGGAAAAGAATGGCATACATACATTGGGAAATATCTTCAATGAACAGGGTTTCTGTAGCTATCAAGATATACATAACAAATTTAACCTCACCAGTTCCACATATTATTTCTACAGACAATTATTAGCATGCTTGAAGGCTCATGGAGTCCCATTAAAGGCACCACTTGAGCACCACAGATATCACAAGTTCTTTTATGAAAGGGAGACATCGAGAGGATTTGTCACAGACTTTTACCGTCACTTACTTACATCTTCGTATGAAGCCCTTCCCCTAGACTCCCCTCTCCTCACCCCAATTTATCTGTGGCTTGTGTTTACTAAGCCAAGAATGACCCAGCACAATGGGATACGTGGGGGAATCCACCAAAAATAATTGAATGCGCTCAGAATGGTTCCCATAAGCAACCCGCATAGATAAATAATTGGTTCTTTTGGTGACACTGCCTGTACCCAATGGCCGTCCATCAAGCGCTGTGACACTACAGGGCTTATGGAGGGAATGTACAGGTATTTTAGAGTCCTCAGCCCATCTGGAATCGATGAAACTGTCCACTGCCCCTGAGTCTAAAAAGGCGTCAACCTTAACAGACTGCCTATTCCAGCCTAAAACCACAGGCAAAGGTTCGAAAGGAGGTGATGTAATGTCTCACTAGTGTCTCTCGGCCCACTAGCGAGACTGACCGTTTCCCTTCAGTTTCGGACACTCCACCCTCGTGTGACCTTTCTCCTGCAGTACCGGCACCAGTCCACATGAGAACCAGTCTGCCTGGAGTCACACACAGAAGTTCTGTCCACCTGCATAGGTTCAGACGAGCTGGCCACTGAAGGTTGTGGAGGAAAGGATGGAACTTCCTCCAGCGGGACACGAAAAGGTTGGCCCCGCCTCTCACACTCACGGTCTCTGATCCGGTTATCAACGCGTATGGCAGTAGTGACCAGTGTGTCAAAATGGTCTGGAGATCCCACAACCGCCAAAGCATCTTTAACCTGATCAGATAACTCGTTGGTAGGCTTGGGCGGTATGACGGTATTAAGGTATACCAGGGTATTTAGAAATACCTACGGTATTGATTTTCAATACCGTCCGTCACCGTCAAAATCACAGATGCGCTTCAGTTTCTATAACAGTGAAACGGAGTTTTGAGTGTAGTGCACACACTGAGTGTAGTGCACACACGCGCCAGCAGAGGGCGAGACCGCTCTAGTGGAGCGAGTGGGTCACAGCGGTGTTCACGTTTTACGGTAATGTTACGACAGTGCTGTGAAAATACCGTAAAGCGGTGTGACGAGAGCAGTGTTGTTGTGGGGCAATCCGTCTCTTATTATAATTATGTGAACTAAAGAGTACAAGGTTTACACAACAGCCCCCACCCGCCTTTTTATTGTATTTGTACCGTCCTGTACTATCCGCTGTCAGCTGTTTATCTCTCTCTGTGAGCTACTGAGCTTGAATAACTAGCGTTAGCTCACGTTAAGTAGCGTTAGCTCTGCGGCTAATCTTAGATTACCCTGAACTAAATCAATGACTAGGTTATAAAGCATTCGAGTAGTTTTCACTGCACATAGAAGTAGCCAAACAACGGGAGCATTTCGGGAGCATATCACCAAAACCCAGGCAATTTCTAGCCCTTAAGGAATCAAATAGTCTGCCATGGCTATAGGCTAGATGCTAACGCTAAAACGGTGCAGGCTTCTACCGGTGCGGGACGGGACGGGACTACCATTCTGAGAGCTGACGATGATTTGTTTACTTGGTAACACGTAACCCCCCCCCCCTGATGAAAATGAAAGTCATACCGTCAAATACCGTGCACCGGGGTATTATAACATAAAGGTTTGCCGGTTTGAAAATAAGGATACCGCCCAAGCCTACTCGTTGGTGAACAAAGTGATGAGTGGTCCCTCAGGCCAGCCTGTAGCCCCAGCCAGTGTCCTGAAAGCGATGGAAAACTCAGCTACACTACTGGCGCCCTGGCGCATGCGCGCCAACCTCTTTATCGTAGAGTTCATGATCAAAAACGATCCCCATCTCATTCATGAGTCCCTGTGAGTCGTTTAAAACTGGAGCCTGAGCCCGTATGAACAGCCCAATCGAGGGCAGGTCACTCCAACAGGGATAGAATTAGGGCAACACGTGAATCCTCAAACTGAAAACGAGAAGGCTGGGCTCTGTACACTATTTGGCATTGTGCCAGAAAACCACGGCATTTACCTGACTCCCCATTAAAGCGTGAGGGGAGCTGGACTTTAGCCTCACAAGGTAATGACCGGGGGCCTGTGAGTAGTGCTTGAGAGACATTAGGTGGGCTCTGGTGAGGGGGAGGTAATTGTGCATTGGCTATGTGGTCAGCCAAATCACGCATGGAACTATCCATCTTGCGCAATCCTTCATACATTTCCCCATGCTGTTGCACCATGAGAGCTTGTTGTTGTTGTAATTGTACGATAGCTTCCTCATGTGAAAGCAATCCTTGACACTGCGCAGCTAGTGCTTGTTCGAGACCTGTGTTATCTGCTGACCCAGTCATGGCTTTTTCATTCTGTGAGGGCTGTGTGTTTGTGTGTGTTGGTCATGAGCAGATAACAGGGACTCTTTTTTTTTTTGATCCACTTTTTCTCCCATTTTTCTATATTTTCTCCCATCCCAATTTCGTATCATCCAATTCAACCCTCCCCTGTCACGAACGCTGTTTCTTGCCTCCCACAAGCCGGCTGCAATGTGGACTAAGTCATACATAGCACAAGTCCCCTCCGGTACTTGAGGTAACAGCAGTCGCATCTTTTCACCTGCGCAGCTCGATCTCTCAGTGTCGAGGAGTAACGCGTGGGAGGCTCACGCTGCCCCCGACACTTCCTGTTTCTGCTGCGCAGGCGCACCAACCGACTTGTAGGAGTCGCTTGTTCACAACGTTCGATCCCCACCCTTCAGTTTTCCCTCCCCGTAATAGGGCCAATGTGTATTACTGCGGACGACCAGCTAAACTGAAAACAATGTGGAGAGCTGGATTCGAACACGCGAATCCTAGCGTCTCCACACTGGTGGCGAGTGCCTTGCCCACTACACCACCTAGCCGCCCAGATAACAGGGACTCTTAAAGTTATCCGTGACACGGACAACCACTAGACTGCTTACGCAGATATTTTAGGAGAGGGGAAAAATTAAACAACAGAAAACAACCTTTACAGGTGGAAATCTCAAAGTGAGTAATTAAGAAAATATATCAAGTCCCAAAAAACAGGACTACTCTCAATAAAGAGGTATAGTATAAAAGTAAATAAGCCACAAGGATACCTCCTAATGAAGGAGTTTATATTTGAAAATAAATAAACCTCCACTAAGGGAGTTTATGTGTAGAATCACGTGAGTAGCCTAAAATAAGAATGACTACCATAAAGCTCAATTCTGAATCAGAGTTC
Organism: Notolepis coatsorum; assembly: GCF_963971535.1. Classification (NCBI taxonomy): domain Eukaryota; kingdom Metazoa; phylum Chordata; class Actinopteri; order Aulopiformes; family Paralepididae; genus Notolepis; species Notolepis coatsorum. Next base: position 112,153,364 of record NC_140171.1, on the reverse strand, counting down.
AGACTACACTTCAATATAATGAGCGTGACCAAAAGGACAACCAACACTAGGAAATGAAAAAGCCGTTGACACTGCGATCTCCAAACTTAAATAGACTCCACATGGCCATAGGCACAGCTGGACTGCATCAGGTGCAATCAAGCCCACACACCTGCCGACCCATGAGGCAATTAACCACAGGGAACAGGGATTGACAGCTATCCCTCACAGAGAGGTGAAATAAAGCAAAAATAGACAGCTGTCCCTCACAGAAAGGTGAAATAAGGCAAAAACCATGACACTTCCTGAAATTGTTGTACTGCTCTTGTCCCGTAGACTCGAGTTGATGGACAGATACGGCAGCAGCCGCAGACTCACACACCTTATTGTCTAATGTAACCAGGTCTTTACTGCCCTCCTCAAAGGGATTCCCATTGCTCAGCAACACCTCCATCAGGTCTTTGGCATGGCGTTGACATTGGTGCTGACATGCAGATCCTTTCTTGTGATGAGGACGTTCTTCACAATCAACTGTTGTTTACAGTTCTCATATCTAACTCTAGTTCTCCACATATTTATTGTCTCATTGTGTGAAATATCATATAAGATATGCTCCAATCATGTTTATAAAATTTGTATTCAACTACTCATTCATGAAAACCTAGGTACAGGCACCAACATCACCATTCTAGGTTCAATAGAATAAAAGTTATGAAGCGTAATTTGAAATAAATACAGAAATTGCAGCCATCTTTGATTTTTGCCATACCAGAATATTCAAAACATCAATATTTGAACTCCAGTTGATTCCTCACACAGTATTAACTTAAAATAGCAATACAAAATTATATTACACAGAAATTGTGTGAACATTAAGACGTTTTTAAAGAATTCATGATTTCGATTGTGGCCATTTTGGATACATTTTTATTAAATTCAACTGGTTTCTTGACACTCAAGCCAAAATTGTTCTATAGATCCTTATCTTCAAATTAGAAGTGAAAATGAAACTTTCGCATACATTTTAAATTACTGAGTGTCCAGGCACCCCACTATCAGAAAAGTGTGTGGTTTTCTGGTCAGCAGGAGATGTGCATCTCTGGCAGCTTATGGTCAGTGGCATTGTTTGTCAAATAGTGTTGAACTTGAGTGTTACACCCTGAGTGCATAGTATAATAGACATATTAGCATGGTAGGTAGTAGTATACGGATAGTAACATAGTACATAATAGTAAGGTACTAGTAAAAGACAGTTATTTATATATATATATTATATTGTAGAAATCGTCGGAATAGAGAAACGCACAATTTCTATCAGTTGACAACACAAAGCTGTGTCATTTATTTCGCAGTAGCACAAGTGACAGCTGTCAGAACTATGCCGTGCTAGCTTCTGACAGCACGGCATAGTTCTGACAGCTTGTAGTAATCAAACATTTATCAATGAAACCCCACACAGGGCGTCTCCTCTCAGCCCAACCCCAAAACCAACCTCCTTAAAGTGACAGTGCCCCATCAACACATCAAAACAATACCATGGGGAATTATGTCTCTATAGAACCCACTACAATATAAATATTATATTTATTAAGAAGGTTATTTATTTATTTGCATTTCAGATATTGATTGAAGAGGTGTGTTTCTATATGGGTGACATGTCCCCATACACAGGGCATACGAGGGCATTCACAGTGACCAGGTCTCCACCCAATCCAATGCCTATATGGGAGATTTCCCACAACCTGTTAAGACGGCACTCTCTTACGTTAAGACAGCACTCTCTTACGCCACCATCGCCAAAACACCAAAAGAGCATCAAATCACTGACCTCTAGGACCATCATTCAGGTCATAGTAGTTAGATAGTTAGATTAGATTACATTGAAATGTATTGTCATCATACAGCATAAGTACATTACAATGAAAATAAGTGGGGCATCCAACCCGAGTGCAAATGTAACAGTAAAGTGCAATAGTAATATTAATATAGTGATTAAGCTTGGTATAAGATATATACATTTGTTCTACTGAGTATAATGCTAATCAGATGTATGTACAGAGTTGTAATATATTTAAATGTTTCAAAAATGTTCTTATGTACCCCAGTTGCTATTGCATGCACATATTTGTGTTGTATTACACGTATATGTACATACATACCAACTATTCGCCTGTTTTATTCTCCAACCATCCATAGCAACACTATTATCACCGACATCCAAGAAGGGGGATCCCCCCTTGAACGGCCCTTCTAAGGTTTCTCTCCTCCAGATCGCCTGTGGTGCTTTTTTCCTATTGCTAGGTTTTTCCTTACCTTCGCTGGGGTATGTCTGGGAGTGTCGCATTTATTTATTTTACATTTATTTTGGATTTCATGGTGGGTTTTTTGTTCTTGATTTATTGGGATGTTTCTTCTTGAATAGTTTAAAGAAGACTTGTCCGGCCCATGGGGACATTAACTTGTGATTTCGGGCTTTACAAATCAATTTGTAAACGGCACGGTGGTGTAGTGGTTAACACTGTCGCCTCACAGCAAGAAGGTCCAGGGTTCGATTCCCGCTTGGGGACCAGGTTTCCATGATGCCAGGTACCCAGGTGGGGTATCTCCCAGGCCTTTCTGTGTGGAGTTTGCATGTTCTCCCCGTGCTCGCAAGGGTTTCCCCCCCGATAAGATAAACCCAATGGAAAAACATGCACAACAACAGATCGCTAACGCTGTGGCGTCCTTGACGAAGACGGACAGGAGCACTTGGATTGGTCCCCTGGCGCGGCTCACGTTGACGCCTGTCTGCTTCCGGCTGCCCTTGGGGGGGAAGGACGACGGGATGGGTTAATCGCAGAGACTAATCGCATCGGCGATTCTAAAGAGACAATGCATGCGTGTGTGTTCCGGTGTGTGTGCTAAGAAAACTAACCGCTGTGTGTATCGCTAAAACATTGAGTGTCGTTGCATGTCGAATAAAGACCTCTGCAACAGGGCCTGCATTATTATTATTATAATTTGATTTGATTTAATATGCATTTATATGTCCAGTGATACAGGTATAAAGACACTATGGTCAGGCACTCTACTACTGGCCCCTGAGCAGCTAACACTGGAGCGGTTAAAGCTGAGGTGCCTTGCTCAAGGGCACAGTGAGCAGGCACGTGCACACGCACCTGCCTTTTTGTGGCTCATAAAAAAGTCCCTTTTTATGCCAATTATTTTTACCATATTTTCTTTTTTACCTCCATATAGAGAGAGAGTGATCTGCAATCTGCTTGGGGGTGCAATTCCTAACAGGCTCAACCATATGGATAAAAGTTCCCAAACTAAAAACAGATATTACATTACATTACACAAACTAAAAACAGATATTACATTACATTACACAAACTAAAAACCGATATTGTCTGAATTACTAGAAGAAAGAAATGCACCACCTTTGGCTGATAGTAATTTATTGATTTCTTAGGATTTCTTTTGGTCTAATAAATGTTTAAGGTTCTTAGATGGATCCCCTGCTGCCTCCTCCTCTTCAAGTTCAAGTTTCAAGTTTCTTTAATAGTTGTCATACAGAAGTACAGAATACTTTTATACAAAATGCTTCTTACTGTTTCGCTCCAGAGACTGTGTTAGACAAGATAAGTATGAAATAAAATAGTATAGCATGTAAAATAGAAGTAAAAATAGAGGTCACAGTGTTCAGTATAGACATATGTACAATGTTCGATGCAGAATAGAAGTAACTGAGTTACCGTACAATATACAATATACTATGCAATGTACTAATATACAATACTATATAGTGCAGAGCAGAAATGGGATGAGGTACAATTTAGGTACAATTTACAGTAAGGTGTACGAGTTGTAGTGCAAATCCTTTACCAATAAATATAAAGTGTAAAGTGTGTTTAGGTGTTCTAAAGTGTGTAAAGTGGGTGCTGCAGTGAGTTGTTTGTTTAAAGTGAGTGTGTGCGTGTGGATGTGTGTGCTGTGTGCATTTGATGGTTGTTGCATAGTGTTTATTGTTCGTTGAGCAGCCTGATGGCCTGGGGATAGAAGCTTCTTCTGAGTCTTTCTGTGCTCGCCTTAAGACTCCGGTATCGCTTGCCTGACCGCAGCAGTTTAAAGAGGCAGTTGTTCGGGTGGCTGGAGTCCTTGATGATTCTCTTAGCCTTCCCCCTGCAACGCTTGTTGTAAATGTTCTGGAGGGTGGGAAGCCCCCCTCCAATTGTGCGTTCGGCTGAACGTGTCACTCTTTGTAGTCTGCTACAGTCTTGTGCAGTGCTATTCCCAAACCAAGAGGTGATGTTGCCAGTCAGGATGCTCTCGATTGTACATGAGTAGAAGTTCCTAAGGATCTTCTGACTGACTTGGAACTTCCTTAGGCGCCTGAGGAAGTAGAGGCGTTGTCGTGCCTTCTTCACAACACTGTCAATGTGTGTGGTCCATGTCAAGTCCTCGGATATGTGGGCTCCGAGGTACTTGAAACTGTTCACTCTCTCAACCGGTGCCCCGTCGATGCTGAGGGGGCTGTAGTCCTTGACCCCCGACCTCCTGAAGTCCACAATCATCTCTTTTGTTTTGCTGCGTTCAGGGAGAGGCAGTTCTCCTGACACCACTGTGACAGATTCTCTACCTCTTCCAGGTAGGCCCTCTCGTCGTTGGCAGAGATCAGGCCCACCACTACTGTGTCATCAGCAAATTTGATGATTGTGTTGTTGTTCCGCTGTGCCACGCAGTCATGTGTGTACAGGGAGTAGAGGAGGGGGCTCAGAACACAGCCCTGGGGGGCCCCTATGTTGAGCGTGATGGATGAGGAGGTGCAGTTGCCTGCTCTTATCACCTGGGGTCTGCCCGTCAGGAAGTCCAAGACCCACTGGCAGAGGTCATAGTTCAAGCCCAGGTCCCTGAGCTTGGCTATGAGTTTGGAGGGGACTATGGTATTGAATGCTGAGCTGTAGTCAATGAACAGCATTCTCACATAGTTCCCCTGCCTCTTGTCCAGGTGTGATGCTGCTGTGTGCAGCACATGGGCTATGGCATCCTCCGTGGATCTGTTAGGGCGGTATGCAAATTGCAGGGGGTCCAGGTTGATGGGGAGGGAGGAACAGACGTAGCCCTTCACTAGCTTCTCAAAGCACTTCATGGCTATGGAGGTGAGGGCTACAGGACGGTAGTCGTTGAGGCAAGCGGGCGTAGATTATTTGGGTACAGGGATGATGGTGGACTTCTTCAGACAGGTGGGGATGACAGCCTGTTCTAAGGACAGGTTAAAGATGTCAGTGAATACCGGGGCCAGTTGGTCGGCACAGACTTTTAGGACGCGGCCTCCCCCTACTCTTCCTTCTCCTCCTAATCCTCCTTTTCCTCCTCCTAATCCTCCTCTTCCTCCTCCTGCTCCTCCTCTTCCTCCTCCTCATAATCCCCATCTTCCTCCTCCTCCTGCTCCTCATCTTCTTCCTCCTCCTGCTCCTAATCCTCCTCTTCCTCCTCCTCCTAATCCTCCCCTTCCTCCTGCTCCTAATCCTCCTCATCCTGCTCCTAATCCTCCTCTTCCTCCTCCTCCTCCTGCTCCTCATCCTCCTCCTCCTAATCCTCCTCTTCCTCCTCCTCCTCTTCCTCCTGCTCCTAATCCTCCTCTTCCTCCTCCTCCTGCTCCTAATCCTCCTCTTCCTGCTCCTAATCCTCCTCTTCCTCCTCCTCCTGCTCCTAATCCTCATCTTCCTCCTCCTCCTGCTCCTAATCCTCCTCTTCCTCCTCCTGCTCCTAATCCTCCTCCTCCTGCTCCTCTTCCTCCTCCTCCTAATCCTCCTCTTCTTCCTCCTCCTCCTACTCCTCCTCCTCCTAATCCTCCTCCTCCTCCTCTTCCTAATCCTCCTGCTCCTAATCCTCCTCCTGCTCCTAATCCTCCTCCTCCTGCTCCTCCTCCAGGGGTCACTGCAGGGGTCACTGCAGGGCGCCACGGGGAGTGGCGTACTGGCTCATGTTAGGCAGTCCATGCATTATGCAGCAGCTTAGGCCTCTGCACCGGATCTTCATGTCCTCGGCTACAGTCCACCTGTCGCTGCTCTGGTCGTAGCGCTCCACGTTGGAGATGGAGGTGAGGCCATTGTAGCCTCCGACCACGAAGAGTAGGTCGTCCAGCACCCCGATGCCAAAGTAGCTGCGTGGAGTGAGCATGTTGGGCAGGGAGCACCAGGAGTCAGTCAAGGGGCTGTAGGCCTCCACACTACACAGGTAGTTTCTACCGTCATCCCCTCCCACCTGAGGACAGGACACATGAGAGGAATGTTTTAGTGTGTGGTTAAGGCAGGCAGGCAGACACTGTATTAATCCACTTAGGGAAATGAGGGCATCACAGTAGCATTGCAAGTCAAATTATACATATCTATAGAAATATCTAGTATAAAGCATTTGTCTCCGTGTGCACCTACCACATAGACTTGTCCTCTGTATGCAGCGACTCCCACTCCCCAACGCCTGCTGCTCATGGGGGCGATCCGAGTCCACTGGTCGGTGTCTGGGCTGTAGCACTCAGCTGTGAGCAGACACTCCCACCTGTTGAAGCCACCACAGATGTAAACCTGTAATAAGAAAAAATATTCTAATTTAGTTTATATATTCCATTTTATTTCATTGTACTTTAATTGTCTTGTCTGTTAATGTTGATGGACTAAAGGACCAAGACAAAATCCTTGTATGTGCAGCTGACTTGATGAAGACATTTCTGATTCTGAATGATACCAACCTTACTGTGGAGAGCTGCTGCCCCTGCGTTGCTCCTGTGCTCCAGCATGGGTGAGATCAGTGTCCACTGGTTGGTTTCAGGCTCGTAGCGCTCGGCGGTGTTCAGTCGCACGTGTCCGTCATACCCTCCCATGGCGTAGATACAGCCGTCCAACGTGACCACGCTGACGTAACAGCGGCGTGAGTGCATGGGAGCGGCCTGCAGCCAGCTGCAAGTGACAGGGTTGAACCTGCTCACACTGTTCAAAGACTCTCTGCCATTTATTCCGCCGACGCAGTAGACCACACCCTGGAGATAAGCGGTGCCGTGGTAGACCCGGGGAGTCTCCAGCTCAGCGCTCACGTCCATCCATCCACCGGCTCGGATATCGTAAGCCTCCATGCCATTGGTCGGGATGCCGCCACTCCGGCCTCCGATGGCCAATAGGACCTCCTGGGGCAGGCGTGGGCGGGTCAGGGGGTTTGGGAGCCTGCCGGAGACAGGGGGTTTCAGGACGCTGATGATGAGGGGCCTGCAGTCGTGGCTGTCCCTCACCACAGGGTTGTTCTGGACGTTGCTCCTGAAGTAGTCAGGCCTCATCAAGCCCATGCGAACCTGGGAAGAGACAAGCAGACAGCGGGTACAACTTAGACATCGGTTGTAGACGGTTTCTGTTGCTAGGGAACAGTTTGGACCCAAATGTTTGAGAACCACTGTACTAGGGAACCTAGTGTTGTTTTAATGTAATGCACAGTAATACAATTAGTTACCTTGGGCAGCAGCAAAGGGATATGTGTTTTACGCTCCTCACGGGAGTGGTCGATCCAACGTAGGACGGCCTCGAAAACCGTCTCCTCGCTCTTCACGTTCAGGTCATCCCTCTCGATGATGTCCACCAGTTGCTGCAGGGACAGCTCCACAAACTCCTGTGAGACGTGCAACATCTCCTCAAAGTGGCACACGATGAAGAGATAGGCCTTGCGCCTCAGGTCAGGGCAGCAGTACATGTCCGCAAACCTCCAGATGCCGACACAGTTTTCCAGAGACAGCTGGCCCTCTAGGAAGTCACAGCACGCTCCTGTTATGCCAGTGACGAGAAGCTGGTCTGCAGCCACCAGAAGCTCTTCCACGTTCTCTGCTGTCACCGACACAAAGCGCGTGTAAGCGTACTCTATGATGAGCTGCATCATACCCGGGGACACCCCAGGGATACTGTAGACTGCTTTCTCTGAGTCCCTCCAGCGAGTGAAGAGGGTTCTGTGGGATGCAGAGTGTAGTGATATGCAGTAGGTACCATATCATCCGCCCCTTCCTGACAAAAGAAGCCACCCAACTCCTCGTCCAATCAACAGTCATCTCCCGCCTCGACTACTGCAACGCACTGCTCGCTGGCCTCCCGGCCACTGCCACTAAGCCTCTTCAACTCATTCAGAACGCAGCGGCCCGCCTGATCTCAAACCTACCGAAGTCGGCCCATGTCACCCCACTTCTTAGGGACCTGCACTGGCTCCCCATTGCTGCACGAATCCGCTTCAAGGCCCTCGACCTAGCATACTGTGCGGCAAAGGGAACTGCTCCCGCCTACCTCCGGTCAATGGTCTCTAACTACACACCCTCAAGACCCCTACGCTCTGCATCTTCTGGCCGCCTCAGACCTACTCCTATCCAAGCTCCGGGAGGGTCATCAAAGAGAAGTCGCCTATTCTCAATCCTTGCCCCACAATGGTGGAATGAACTACCCACCCCAGTTAGGACAGCCGAAACACGTCAAATCTTTCGCCGTCGACTAAAGACGCACTTCTTCAACCATTATCTGAATAAAAAAATTAAAATAAAAAAATCTAACCCTAACTAACCATACTGTCATGCACGTGTCCTAATAAACTAACCTACACTGAAGCACTCAACACTTTGATGAACATTGTTACTCAGCTGATAGAGTTGTGCCCTTCCTGATGTCTTGTCGTACAGAACTTGTAAGTCGCTTTGGATAAAAGCGTCAGCTAAATGACTAAATGTAATGCCGGGGTGCAACCCAGACGATATATAAGAGTGCACCAGTCTGTATGAGCGTCTATGTCAACCTAAGTAAACTTGAGTCCAGTCTGCAACTAATTGTCTTCATTGTCTCGATAACACTTCATGGTGACAGCGGTAACAGTAGTGGATTGCCTACAAGCAGGACGGGAGATTGTCCGAGGATAAGCTAATTCTGCATCTGCACATAGGAAACCCGTCACTCCGTCAGCACTAAGTCAGCGCTAATGAAGCAATCTGACAGCTGACAACTGACAGCAGCAGTTCACACGCTGGAAACGCAACCCAAACGAGAAGACGTCATGGCATCACATTTGCCAACAATGAATTGGGCCGACCCGGATCAGGGTGAGGCTATTTCATTGTTTAAACAAAAAAATTCTCTTTACCTAGAAGATGAGAAAATAGTTGGCGAGGCCAAACAGGCCACGGAAAATATGTCGTGGCATTGGAGATGAAGGACTGAAATGGCTGAATGCTAGTGGACTCAGTGAGGCTGACAAGAAAAAGCCAGCCAAACTATGGGAATTCTATGAAGGTCAGTTCAAATTGAATGTTAACTTTAGAATTCATAGGCTCCAACTAATGCAATATAGACAAAAAACAGATGAAAGCATTGATGATATTGTGACCAGAGCCAGAACATTAGCTCAAAAATGCCAGTTTATTGATGAAGAGCCCAATGAATGTCTAATGGAGCTGATCATTGCCAGCACACCCCACGATGCTCTGAGGAATGACCTGTACAGCAAACCCAAAGGCCATCCTCTACAAGAGGTACTAAAAGAGGGGCGGAAATATGAAGCCCTATCAGCAGGCAATGAACAGTTACACAAATTGGGTATGTCACATGGTGAGAAAATCCATGCAGTGGACAGAGGGCGAATATGCCAAAACTGTGGCAGGAGCCATAAACCCTGTCAATGTCCTGCATTCAACGATGAATGCTCTGCCTGTGGTACCAGAGGTCACTGGGCGAAATGCTGCAGGAAAAGCAGGCGGCAGGGACAACAACGCTTCGGTCGAGGCCAAAGAAGCAAGTCTCCCCGACCACCACCAAGACAGGACAGACAACAGGCATCCAGGAGTTACCACAGACAGTGGGGTGAGTCCCATATCAATGCTATAGACAGCACAGAAGCTGATGAAGAAGGGGAGTATCAAACTAAATTCTACTCAATCACCATCAGTGAGAAATGCATGCACAGCATTTAGAGCAAGCCACCCAGAGAAGAGGCATACACAACACTGAACGTGAGACCACCTGACCTACCAGGCCACAGACATACACTCCGTCTAAAAATAAACACAGGGGCATCAGGCAATACTCGTCCACTACGCACCTTCAGACAGATGTATGGCAAGGATGCGTGTGCGCATGAAAAGCTGAGAAAAAATTACAGGAGGCTATCGGCATACAGTGGTCATCAGATCCCCTGTATGGGTACTATCGACATTCCATGCCAGTACAAAGACTCACAATGGATCAGCGCCAGGTTCTATGTTGTGGATGTACCAGGTCCAGCTGTAGTTGGACTGCCAACCAGTGAACTGTTAAACCTGGTAACTGTCAATGTTGATACAGTAAACAGGAAGGTTAACAACAGCCAGAGAAATGCTCAAGCAAAAGGGACAAAACCACTGAAGAGGATATCAACCATTGCAGAGTTAAAGAAAGCTTACCCAGACCAGTTTGATAAATTAGGCAATTTTAGTGGAACCGCTAAGCTCTTTTTGAAAAAGGATGCTGAACCTTTCATCAACCTACCACGGAAATGCAGTATCCACATCAAAGACAAGCTCAAATCAGAGCTGAATAAAATGGTGGAGCAAGAGGTGATAAGAAAGGTGGAAGAACACACAGACTGGTGCTCCAGTCTGACGTACAGCACAAAAAAAGACAGCTCCCTTAGAATATGCCTAGATCCTCAAAAACTGAATGCCAGCCTTAGGAGATGCCCACACAAAATTCCAACTGTGGAGGAATTAAACCCAGAATTTGCTAATGCCAAAATATTTAGCAAGCTTGATGCAAAAGCAGGGTATTGGTCTATACACCTAGACAAAGACTCACAACCCCTAACAACATTCCGGACTCCATTTGTCCGGTACTGCTGGAAACGCTTACCACCACGACTCCAGCGCATGCTGATAAAGACACAAGGGTACAATTATGAAGTCATGTACCGACCCGGTACTCAAATGATCCTGGCAGACACCCTCAGCCGGTTGCCAAACCCAGAAAACCATGGGGACATAGAGCTAGATGAGTTGATACGGAGATCGAGGATCCGAAGCAACATACCGTTGCAATAATAAACTTCTCCCCTGAGAAACAGGACGCTCTCCGTACCGAAACTGTGAAGGATCTCAAACTCAATGCCCTCAAAGAAGTCATTCACCTAGGATGGCCAGAGCACATCAAAGACCTGCATGCTTACTGGTCCTTCAGAGATGAGCTCGCAATGGAATCAGGAGTCATATTCAAAGGTAGACAGGTACTCATCCCAGACTCCATGACTAACGACATCCTGAAACAGTTACATGTGGGCCACCAAGGGATTGAGAAAACGCGTCGCCTTGCCAGAGAAAGTGTCTATTGGATAAAAATTAATGATGACATCGAAAGAGTGTGCAGATCCTGCCGAGTGTGTGTGGAACATCAAGATGCAAACCCAAAAGAACCTCTCCACCCACACCACATACCATCCAAACCATGGCATGCCATGGTCTATCGCTTCTGACCTATTCAAGGTCAAAGGTCGCCAGTTCCTTCTGACTGTGGACAGGTATTCCAAATATCCACTGGTGGAGGAAATGCCTAATGTATCTAGCCATGCAGTTGCACAAAAAATGCAGATGTACCTGTCACTGTTCGGCCGAGTAGACAAGATCCTAACAGATAATGGGCCACAGTATACAGGGCAGGCCTTCAAAAGGTTCGTAACAGACTGGGGAGTCAAACACATCACAAGTTCTCCCCATTACCCAAAGAGCAACGGGTTCATTGAAAGGCACGTGAGACACATCAAATCAATTGTGACCAAAACCCTGGAACAAGGAGGCAATCTACAGATGGCATTACTACAAGTCAGAGCAACGCCCATCGACAGTAAACTGCCATCACCAGCAGAATTGATATTTGGGAGACCTGTCACCACCCTGCTGCCAAGTCGGGCAGATCCAGGCAGGGAGGAGCATAGGATTCACATGGAACAGAGAACAGCGGACCTAAAAGAGCATCACGACCGCAGCTGCCGCACAGAATTACCTCCACTCTGCCCCGGACAGCATGTGACTGTGCTGAACAAGGATAGAGGAACATGGCATCCAGCTATCATTGTACAAAAATGCAATGAGCCAAGAAGCTATGTTGTACAAACACCAAATGGCAACCAGGTCAGGCGGTGCAGGAGCCACCTGCGTGAGCTATACATCCCACAGATGCAGAGAAGTCCAAAACAGACACACTTTGCTGAGCCACAGCTTCAAGAGGATACTCACGAGGGCCCACCGGAAACACCTACAATGCAGAGTGACCCACCGGAAACACCTACAATATCACCCTGTACCACACAGGTGCCCAATAGCCCAGGACCAAGACGCACAAGATGTAGGAGGGTTGTAAACAGACCAGATTATTACAAAGACTATGTGACATGAGCACACAATATTGCACAAAATATGCCCACTACAGAGGGCCAGAACAACACCAGGAGCACAAGTCTAAGTCATCATGGGGACTCTGTTACTTTGTTATCATTATGGTCTTGAAGGGTGAATGTAAAAACTAAAAAAAGGGGGAGGATTTGCAATTGGTGATTTGATTTCAGTGGACTATTGACAGTGTTGTTCTACATATAAGTTCTGCTAAGGGAGGTTCGGCATTCTGGGAAGGTATATATGGGGCAATACTGCTAAACAGGGGGGATGTAGTGATACGCAGTAGGTACCATATAATGCCGGGGTGCGACCCGGACGATATATAAGAGTGCACCAGTCTGTATGAGCGTCTATGTCAACCTAAGTAAACTTGAGTCCAGTCTGCAAATAATTGTCTTCATTGTCTCGATAACACTTCACAGAGTATAGAGATATCTTATCAGTAAGCAACATTCTATCCTGTGTACTAATATATATTCACTGTAGAAGTATAGGGTCTTAGCACAGTAGAAGTATAGTATCTTTTTACAGTATAAGTACAGTATAGTATCTTTTTACAGTAGAAGTACAGTATAGTATCTGTTTACAGTAGAAGCACAGTATGGTATCTGTTTACTAACCAAGCTAACCTGAACCAAGCTAACCTGAACCAAGATAAACGTACCTGAAATAGTCGCTGCAGCCACACAGGATTGCCTTGTGGGCGTTAAACTCAGTGCTGTTGACTTTAATAACCACATCACAGAACATTCCCTCCAGACGCAGTTCATTAAGGATTGTACAGAACATTGTTTCCTTTTCCATGTGGTGATTTTAAACTTGTATCTACAGAATATATTCAAGCTTACAGACAAGTAGCCGGAAACAACAAGTGAGATCTTCACTTGTCTACAGAGTACTGAGATCTTCTGAGAGAATTGTTGAATAGATACACAAATGTTCTAGAATGTTTGATTATGACATCATACTGTGACATGACAAATGTTCTAGAATGTTTGATTATGACATCATACTGTGACATCACAAATGTTCTAGAATGTTTGATTATGACATTATACTGTGACATCACAAATGTTCTAGAATGTTTGATTATGACATCATACTGTGACATCACAACGGAACATGTTTGAGTTCTATTTGAATAATATGTTGATAATAATAATGTAATGTAATATGATATAATATAATAATAAAGTATAATATATTTAGCTCCCATTTCAATAATAGACATTATGTCTAAAAACATGACATTCTTTAGAAGTCTTAAATAAAATAATTTAATTTAAATAAAAATATATTTTAAAATAATAATAACGTTATTTATATAGCACCATTCATACAGATTGCAGCTCAAAGTGCTTTACACATGTTATGTACCATGGGCTTGATTACTCCTGTGTCACTGTGCAGGCAGGTGATGGCTGCTAATTAGCTGATTGCTGCTGATTGGATACCATCCTGGCAGCTTAAAGCCACTCCCTCAAACACACATGCAGCCTGACTGTTGCTAGAGGAGTTTGTGGAAACAGAGTCTTTTCACGTTCCACCATTCTTTGATCGTTAGTTTATGCTATTATTCATAGTTAGAGTATTCTTTTGGTTTAAACACAGGCATTGGTGTCTGTTTGCACTTATGTTGCGTCCCTTTGAGCCAGGGTCGTAACAACACAAAAAACAAAACAAAAGGATAAAATAAATTAAGAAAATAATTACAATCACTCCATAAAGATGGAAATTATAAGACATTAAATTGATAAAAACGGTAATAAGACAACTAGATAAAATAGCTAAATAAGACAAACAGTAAGACAATAAAATAATTACAAATAAAATAATAAATAGTTAAAATAATAAAATAGCTAAATTAGATAGTAAACAATAAGAAACAATTAAATAACAGTAAAATAAGACATTAAAAAAGAACAAATATGATAATAAAAAAAACTACATAAAACAATGATACAAATTATAATAAAATATTTAAGTAAAATTAATAGAAATAGAGATATCTGATCAGTAAGCATCATTCTATCCTGTGTACTAATATATATTAACTGTAGAAGTATAGTATCTTTTTACAGTAGAAGTACAGTATAGTATCTGTTTACAGTAGAAGTACAGTATGGTATCTGTTTACAGTAAAAGTACAGTATGGTATCTGTTTACTAACCAAGCTAACCTGAACCAAGCTAACCTGAACCAAAATAAACGTAACTGAAATAGTCGCTGCAGCCACATAACTCAGTGCTGTTGACTTTAATAACCACATCACAGAACATTCCCTCCAGACGCAGTTCATTAAGGATTGTACAGGACATTGTTTCCTTTTCCATGTGGTGATTTTAAACTTGTATCTACAGAATATATTCAAGCTTACAGACAAGTAGCCGGAAACAACAAGTGAGATCTTCACTTGTCTACAGAGTTTGTTTGTTTGTTTATTAACACAGTTAAACAGAAGTAAAAACAATACATAATAAGTTATAACGATTGTGAAGGAGAAGTTAGAAGCCTAGAGGCTTATCAAGAACGTCCCCTGTTTTATAAAATCAAACATACAAAAATACAAAAATATGCATATTATAAAATACCAGAATACATTAAAAGATTCGTGTTAATACAAACATACATACACACAGTACATACATGCATATACTGTGTACATTTTTTTTTGATCCACTTTTTCTCCCATTTTCTATATTTTCTCCCATCCCAATTTCGTATCATCCAATTCAACCCTCCCCTGTCACGAACGCTGTTTCTTGCCTCCCACAAGCCGGCTGCAATGTGGACTAAGTCATACATAGCACAAGTCCCCTCCGGTACTTGAGGTAACAGCAGTCTCATCTTTTCACCTGCGCAGCTCGATCTCTCAGTGGCGAGGAGTAACGCGTGGGAGGCTCATGCTGCTCCCGACACTTCCTGATTCTACTGCGCAGGCGCACCAACCGACCTGTAGGAGTCGCTGTCCACAACGCCCGATCCCCACCCATCAGTTTCCCACCCCCTAATACGGCCAATGTGTATTAGTATGAACGACCAGCTAAACTGAAAGCAATGTGGAGCGCTGGGCTCGAACAGACGAGCCCAGCGTCTCCGCATTCGTGGCGAGCGCCTTGCCCACTACGCCACGTAGCCGCCCACGCATATACTGTGTACATAATAATATATAACAACCCACCCACCTGCCTACAAACCTACCCACCCACATAACCAAATGCATACCTACATGTATGACCTGTTATCTATCTACTACTAGAATGTTTGATTATGACATCATACTGTGACATCACAAATGTTCTAGAATGTTTGATTATGACATCATACTGTGACATCACAACGGAACATGTTTGAGTTCTATTTGAATAATTTAAATAATATGTTGATAATAATAATGTAATGTAATATGATATAATATAATAATAAAGTATAATATATTTAGCTCCCATTTCAATAATAGACATTATGTCTAAAAACATGACATTCTTGGGCGGCTAGGTGGTGTAGTGGGCAAGGCACTTGCCACCAATGTGGAGACGCTGGGTTCGCGTGTTCGAATCCAGCTCTCCACATTGTTTTCAGTTTAGCTGGTCGTCTGCAGTAATACACATTGGCCGTATTACGGGGAGGGAAACTGAAGGGTGGGGATCGAGCGTTGTGAACAAGCGACTCCTACAAGTCGGTTGGTGCGCCTGCGCAGTAGAATCAGGAAGTGTCGGGGGCAGCGTGAGCCTCCCACGCGTTACTCCTCGCCACTGAGAGATCGAGCTGCGCAGGTGAAAAAATGCGACTGCTGTTACCTCAAGTACCGGAGGGGACTTGTGCTATGTATGACTTAGTCCTCATTGCAGCCGGCTTGTGGGAGGCAAGAAACAGCGTTCGTGACAGGGGAGGGTTGAATTGGATGATACGAAATTGGGATGGGAGGAAAATATAGAAAAATGGGAGAAAAAGTGGATAAAAAAAAAACATGACATTCTTTAGAAGTCTTAAATAAAATAATTTAATTTAAATAATAAATAATATGTTGATAATAATAGTGTTTGCACTGACGTCACGATTGATGTCAGTGCCCAGGTGCGCGGCCATCTTGGTGTGATACTTTAATGTAAACAACAGGTGATTGAATGAATGAATGAATTGCTTGATGAATTTTATATTTAAGATATGTCTAAACCCATATACTACATTTATTTAAATGGTGATTTCATTGGATGTGTACTGTTAATTAATGCTTGTATCAAATTTTATGTTATGTTTAAAAAATAATAAAAAAATAAAACACAAAAAAAAAAGATATGTCTAAACCCAAAAAGAGTAAGCTGGAAGCTGCTCGAACATATAGAGAAGGACTTGGTCAGCAGGAAAGCGCGCGATATTGTGACAAACTCAGACGAATAGGTGATCAAGATCCTTATGAGCTAGCTCCGTCGTCTTGGAGTTGCGACCCCACAATTTTGCCTTCTGTTGCCTATCCAGATATAGTCAACTACCTAGTATTTTCGCCAAGCCCATACACGGATGAAGATCTTAAGGCTTAAAGGGTTGGATGCCTACAACCAGATGGTGTGTGGATGGGTGAGAGAGGCACAGTACCAGCTAATCAATGACATGTCTTGTGAAAGCCAAGGTAGGTGATTCAATAACGTTACTAGATCAACTGATCTTTACATTTAGGAAATTGTAATACCTAAGATTATTATTATTATTTTTTTTTTTTGGATCTTTTTCCCCCTCCATTTTCCTCCGATTTTCTCCCATCCCAATGTTAGTCGTATGCCAATTCCCAGTCCCTTCCTGGTCGCTGCGCACTTACCCCCCACAGTCAGATCATCTGGGAGAGTGGAGGCTACCACATGCTTCCTCCGACACACGTCCAGCCAATCACCGCTTCTTTTCACCTGGCAGCGCGGATTCTCATTGAGAGGGCGTAGCGTGTGGGAGGATCACACTATCCCCCTCAAGTCCTATCCGCGCTTAGCAGGCGCCCCGACCGAACTGTAGGAGTCACTGTTTACAACGACCCGGACCCACCCCGCCAGCTTCTCCCACCCTCTAATACAGCCAATTGTATTAGTGTGGACGGCCAGCCAAGCTGGTGACAACCCCGGAGCTGTGAGCTGGATTCGAACAGGCTCCGGGGTTGGTGACGAACGCAATCTCCGCTCGGCCACCTAACCGCCCCTCCTAAGATTATTTTCTAATAGTCTACTAGTACACATTTTTGGATCGAAATGCTGATCGGTCATAAACATATAAACAATTACACCCCCCTCTTCAATCAATTGATTAAATAAGTAAATTGATGAGTAGGCTACTGTATATTTGCATATCTCTGTTAGGATCTATGGGTAACAGTACAGTACTGTATATTTGCATATCGTATATGTCACAAATGTAACTACTATATACCTGTATGTCCCTATGCCATAAATGTCATGATGGCATGTATGTTGTATGTCATAAATGTCACTATGAATTGAAAATGGGGGACCCTGATGTAAACAAGACAAACGTCTTTCTCTGGTCTGCATCCCCTTAACAATTGTGTGTATTGAACCGTACTGTATTGTACCCATTCTGCAATCTGTTAAATAAAGTGTTCATTCATTCAAACTCTTTTTTTATTTACAAGCTTATATTTGGTTGTCTTGTCTTTTAATCAGGTACTCCATTCCCAACGAATAAGAGAAACCCCTGGAGCCCTGGATAATGGCTGAAAAGTCTGGTAGGATTGTTGGAGCCCACTGTACATGTATGGCTGGCCTGGGAGAGACCTGCACACATGTTGCAGCATTGTTGTTTCTCATTGAAGCAACAGTGAAGTTGAGGGACTCAAAGACAGTGACACAGGAAAAGGCGTATTGGCTGTTGCCTACTGCAATGTCAAAGGTGGAGTACAAGGAATGCAGAAAGATTGACTTCACTGCAGCAAAGAGATACAAAGTAAAATAAAGGCTAAAAGTGATTGTGCTGGTCATGTACTACAGTCACTTGAGAAGGAAAAGGAAAGTGCTAGTTGTTCTACTCTTAAAGTAAACAAAACCCAACATCCAACCAGTGATGAATTAGCATCATTGTTCAATGCTCTTAGCACAACTGGCTCTAAGTCTGCTATTTTGTCGCTGATTGAGCCTTATTCAAATGATTTTGTTCCCATGCCGATGGGTGAAAACTTTCCTCTGGTGTTAACGGAATTACGAAATGAGTACGCAGTTCACATGGACTATACTGATGTATTGTCCATTTGTAAAGGTGTTGACATTTCTGTATCCGAAGAGCAAGCACATGCAGTTGAAGTAGCTACAAGGGATCAAGCTTCCTCCAAACTGTGGTTTCGATTTCGTGCTGGTCGGATTACAGCATCAAAAATGAAAACTGTATGTTGCACTGATCCAAGCCAACCAGCCCAGAGCTTGATAAAGTGTATGCTATCCCGAATCATACAAATTTACCTCAAAATCCACTACCTGGGGATGTACTCATGAGAAATTTGCACGTGACATTTACAGATGGACATAAGAAATCTCATGAAAATGTGAAAGTGCACGACACCGGTTTAACTAACTAGTATACCATGTACACCAGGGATCGGCAATAGGCGGCCCGCGGGCCGACATTGGCCCGCCAGCAATAATTTCTGGCCCGTCAGATTATTTTGAGAATATGATATTTATGTGACGCGCGGGAAATATTCACTCGGGACGCCAGGGTGTCTTTTATTGTGAAGCTGTATCTATCTACCGGTAGTCATCATGTCTGTCACTATAGCCAATTGAAATGCTAGAAATGGTCACGTGGACTGGGAGAACCAATGGAATAGTCCCACCGGGCCTGTGTATATTTCCCGAACGCACGTTCACTTCCGCGTTCGAGATGCGAGCGAGTTAAAAAGAAAACGGGGAAATATAACGCTTCTTTTAATAAACAGGAGCAATACTTAAAATACGGGTTTATCGCAACAGGTCGGTGATTCTTGCGTGCCGAGCCGACGTCCTCTCTGCATAATATGTGGCGACAACAACAACAACAACAACGAGGCAATGATGACAACTGTGTTCAAGTTGGCAGATAAAGTTCAGATAAAGCATTCAACGCCAATCTGGAATTGGAGGGCGGCGAGTGGATATGACATGTTTCAAACATTAGCAGGGATTTTGGAGGACTTAACAACAAACAAGGTATGGTGAGTCGTGTTTTCATGCATTTTGATCTGTGTTCATCACACGCCGCTGTGATCTGCAACAGCTGATCTGCTGTTCATGATGAATGAATGAATGAATGAAAACTTTATTTAACAGATTGCAGAATGGGTTATGGGTACAATACAGTACGGCGCAATACACACAATTGTTAAGGGGATGCAGACCAGAGAAAAACGTTTGTCTTTTTTCAATATCAGTATATTAAATTAGCCATTGTTTTTGATCCTGGCCCGCGGCGAAAACTAATTGGCGACCCCTGATGTACACCCTATACTGTAGACACACATTCATATAATACATAGTTAGAAACGTGTGTGAGTGAATGAGTCAGTGTGAGATAGTGATGCCTAACATACCCCTCTGCTTAGAAGGGACATCTTCTTCCTCCTCCTCTGCCTCAGAAGCTGGGCCTCTCTCTGAAATAACAAGGAACAGTCAGCTTTGTCACAATGCATTTACAGTTATATCCTACATACAATGTAGGATGGTTACACACCATATCTAGAAACATTACACATACACTGCGCACCTAAAATTTGCGGCGTACAAGGCCTTGTCGCTGATCTCGCGGCCACGTCGACATCAGATTCGTTGTCGGATTCCATGTCATCCATAGCACCCTCCTCATCAACAGAGTCTGTGTCGGAATCTGCAATAAAAAACAGTCAAGTCAGATTTTTGATAGAGAGAGAGAGAGCGAGAGAGAGTAATATATGATTTATGATTTATGAAATGCAGTAAAGGTTATATGGATATTTTGGTAAATGGCTGCTTTTTATATAGATATTTTGATTTACGTTGGATATGCCTATATATAGTATTGCTATGTTGAGCTATTTATGCAGTAAGTGTGTGACATTGAGGCTATATATATATATACAGTAATTGTAAAAAGAAATATAGGCATACAACGTAATAAATAAAAATATCCCTATATAATATCTGTATTGCATTTCATGAATGATAAACAACACTAGGTGGTGTGTGTACAGGGTGTGCAAATATGCACTTGGAATGATGTGTCTCAGACGAGCAAAATATGATTTGCGCTCCCTGCAGAAAACTCTTCATATCTCTGTTTCCAGGAAATGCGCGTCTATTTCGGTCATTTACCTTTTTTAGCGTGGAATTGTGAACGAACGAAGGCATGTATAAACAAACGGCTTTTGGCGTATTGTACAGCAACTCGTGTTTGTCAAATGAGCCGAACCATTTCCACATAGCTAAAATATAGAATATAGAAAGCGATCCGCGGAAATCATGAAATATCTCTAAATCAGCCCTCTTAACTCTTTCAATGCCATGCCTGGTTTTCCGTTTTACCGCTTGAATGCCACCATCCGCGCCAATGTTAACGTTAATATCGCCTAATCTATGTTTTAAATTATGGCTATGTGTCTAATCTGCCCATCGCATTATCAAATACTATTTTCCAGTCAGTGCTGTGAAGGCAGATTCTTTTTTTATCGCGTCGTTTCCGTTTCAGAGCAGTTAGAAAAGCCCCCGTTTTGATATAAAAAACAGCTCATTCTGGAGCATTCTATGAAAATCGTCTTTTAGTGGAATATTCCACAACGTTGATATTCGTCGGCCTTTTTATGAATCGTTTTCAAATAAACGCTAGATGATCAATATTATACGTGCACGCACGCACATTACGGCCGCGCACTGATAATCGCCCCGTTGATTTCCTCTCGGACTTTTACAATGAAACCGAAAGAAGACATTTCACAAAACAGCTTATAACTTCATCAAACTTACTCCGATTATCCTACCACTGATAACACAGAGTCCTTACCTGACATCAGATGGTATCCAACTGGTATATTCCAATTCCTGATCACCATTCGAAAAAATCAATAAGTGTATGGATCCAACGCGACACAGTAGATCTCTATGATCCGCGGGGATCTGAGGCTCCAGAATGAACTGTGGTAACCCCGGCTGGATCAGTGAACTGGAAAATGTGGAGTACCGGATTTTTTTCCCCATTCATTTTCATTGAGTCCATTCCAAAATCACTTATGTCATCTGGGAGACGACAGGGGGCGCTTTTTTCCACAGTGATTGTCGGCGCCCCTCGGCTATACTCGGGTAGGCTCGGGTGATGCAATAATTTTTCAGATCGCAAAAAAAAAAAAAATAATAATAATACGAGAAATCTCGTGAGTGGCTAGCAATCACCTATAAAAAAACACGAGAAATCTCGTGAGTGGCACTGAAAGAGTTAAGACCGGCACACAAGGAGGTTCTGGGGCACCCCCTGCTGGCGCTGAAAGTGTTAAGAAGCACTTCAACAATAATTTCTATAGCAATTACTCACCCCTTGATGCCTTGGATTCATGATTGCATGTCTCCATGGTGAACGTAGACAAAAAAAGTAACCCCTTGGTTTTACCCACTCGATCTCGGCCTAGCTTCTCTCTCTCTCTCTCTCTCTCTCTCTCTCTCTCTCTCTCTCTCTCTCTCTCTCTCTCTCTCTGTACAGGATGGCATGGAGGTGTGTGAAGACCGGAGGAGCAGCTGATTGACATCTACCGGCTGATTGACTGATTTTTGACCTGGCTCAGATGTCATCATGCTGCTAGATCGTAACTTCTCGTATACCAGTCCTTATAGTATCACTCGTTCTCATGTCAGTCCTCGTTAGTTTGCCTTGTCTAACCTGTCTTGTCCTCCTTGCTCACATTCCTCTACCTGGCTCCACTCCCTGCTCCCGAGTTCTGGATTCCGTGTATGACCTTCGCCTGCCTGACTACTCTTCTCCGTGTGAATCTCCTGGACTGTCTGAGAACCCGCTCCCGGCTACGACCCCCCGCTTGTCTGACTACCCTGCTAGTCGCCTACTCCCTGGACTGTCTGAGAACCCGATCTTGGCTACAACTCCCCGCTTGTCTGACTATCCTGATACTCGCCTACTCCCTGGACTGTCTGAGAACCTGGTTACCGTATTCTCCTTTTTCTTAATAAATATACTCTCTGTTTGGGTTTTCTCTGATTGGACATCGTCTTTGCCTGTTTGTATCTGCATCTGGGTTCTGGCTATAGTACAACCATTACAGGGGGTTAGGTTTAACAACAGCAAAACTATATCAAAACATCCGTTTACAAACTCTCTCACAACTTGTGCAGCATAATCCAAGTCTGATTTATCCACATTTTCACTAAAACCTTGCTAACGAAAACATTTCTGGTTCAATGCTTCAAATGGAACTCGTGAGTTTGTGGTCTCGACACCGTTGCTCGGCCCTGAAGGCAATGAAGCAAAGAAGTTTCCACTTACAACGTTGTGAATGAATGGAGTTCCATTTGAAGCCAGCACTTAACCGGAAATGTTTTTGTTAGCAAGGTTTTAGCGAAAATACGTTTATGAAATACTGAGCATAATTGAGACTTGAATTATACTGCACACATCGTGAGTTTGCAAATGGATGTTGTAAACAAAATCTCTATTAACCTCAATTCATCAAGTATTTCTACATTTTTTTTAATTCTACGTTCACCGTGGAGATATGGTGAAATTTATTGGGTTCATTGGGTTAATGGTGATAAGGAGGGGTAACTACAAACAAGGTTCCCACTCTTTTTGAGAAATAATTTTCCAGGACATTGCCAGGAGTTTCAATCCAGGACAACCCTTTTTAAAATACTTTTTTATTTATTTATTAAAAAAAATAAAAGCTCTGCTCAACAAACTTTCTGACACAAAGTACAAACCACATACCACAGCCAACACATGGTGTAAATGCACTACTCACTCAGCTCACAGAGAATACCATAATTCCTCATAGAGGGAGGACATAAAATGCCATGGCGGCCAAAACAAAGTGAGTGTGGGCCCCAAATTGGGCAGCACTGCTTTAAGCCAACAGTCGAGTTTCAAACAAAATACACACGTAGGTTTACATAAGCAATCTGAGTGTAGAACATTGAACATACCCCATTTACATGTGTTGTTGATGAGGCAGAGAGAATTAGGGAGGAGGAATCTGATTCCTCTGTGAGGGAATTATGAATACCATGGTGAAAAAATGAAATATGATCTCAATAACGTTGTACGCCGTGGAATGGTGGAATTCGCATGACCTCGAAACACGTCGTAAGCCATTTCCAGCACCAAAAACGCTGTCCAGCGTTATTGCCCGCCATGCGTTGTCTGCCAAGATCGCTGTACAGCGTTTTTTAGATCAATATTTATTTTTTTCGCCATGGCATTCATAATTCATCCACCTGTGCTGCAGCTGGACCCTAGATGTGACTGCAACGGCTCAATACCGCCGCCTGGTGGATGGTCGGGCGAGTTACACTCGCAAAAATAGGAAGTGCCATCGGTGCATCGAGGAAAGTCCTCCGGCAGTCACATCTCGTTACGGGACTCCCGACAGACACTATAGTAGAAAAGTTGAGATCCAAGGCAGCTCTACAATTTTAAAATGCCTTTATTAATTGGCTTACATTATTTAGAAAGTTTTAAAATACAGACATGTTTCGGCCTACACATGGCCTTCTTCAGGGTGTTGTAACTGTGACAAAACAAAACTGTAACTAAATAAAGAAAAAAAGGGAAAAAACAGAACTCTGGGAGAGACTAATTACAATGGGGGACAGCTGGTGTTAAATGGATGAAGGCACAGCATATTCTTAACTTGATATAGTTAGAATACATTAATATATTATATATGTATATATACACACACACTCAAAATATTGTAACAACATAAGGAAATGAGTCAAATCAAACATAGAATAGATCAATAATAATATCAAAAATATCAAAAACAACAATGTAAGAGCATTGAGTAATGCAAGACAAAAAAGACTACTATATAATGTAACCTACTTAGCCTATAGAAGTGACAACATGTCCATAGTCATTTAAACCTGCAGACACTATAGTACATATGGATCGCTTTCTAAACTTAATAATCTATATGATTTTGGCGTTTATTGCACCATACAAACCGGAAATGGACCTAGGCGATCGGCGTCGTATAATTGGGATCTTTCACTGCCAGTCTCATTGGCCCACGGTAAGGGGAATATAATGTTATTTTCAGTGCGTTTCCTTGTTTGTAATCAGTCTGATCAATATATCCACCCAACCTACATAAAGCCGTTACTGATGATCAAGGAATTATAAACGACCCCCCCCCCCCCCCCTTCACGCATGATGAAGCATAATGTATACCGATCATATACATTTGAATTTTTTAATATAGCGTGTATGGGAAAGAAACGGCAATCGATAATCTATATATATGCGTTTGGGCCTATAACTAGCGTTTTTGGAATTACAGCAGAAAAGATTAAAAACATACTTATATTCTAGAAGGTATTAACACAACAATGTATGAATGAAAAAATATAACGTTCCCACATCCTGAACGATAGATAATCGATGTTGAATGGGCCATAGTAATGTCAATATAGCAATACAAGGGGGGTAGTATTGGACTGGGTGCGAAGCTATCTAAATAAAAGACAACAATTTGTGACAATGAGAGATTATAAATCTGAATGTTTGGACATTGCTTGTGGTTGCTTACTGTTCATCTTGTACATTAACCCTTTCTCTGCCACGCTTATATCCATCCTTATACCATCCTCTGCCAGCTCTATTTGTCTATGGAGATGTTCCCCTTCTTTGCAGGGCTATAACTTTTTAAATTGTATTGCTAAATTGACATTACTATGGCCCATTCAACGTCAAGTATCTATCGTTTAGGATGTAGCAACGTTCTACTTTTTCATACACATATTCATACTAAAATACGGTCTAAAGTATAAATATGTTTTTATCGTTTTCTGCAGCATTCTGCAGAACGTGAGTTATAGCCATAAATACATAGAGATCATCAAATGTAGTTTGATACCGATTGACGTCAGATTAAAAATTTCAATTGTACAAGGTCCTAAACGTCATGCCTCATCATCTGCTGGTGACCGGAGGGGGGGGGGTTTATAAGTCCGTGGCCGACGTTAAATAATTTATGTAGTATGGGCGATACATAGATCAGAGCAGTTTATATGGATAATAATAATCAAACACGCTGAAACTCACTGCAGCTTCCTCGTAGCGTTGGGCGATGCTACTGGAGCAAAAAGATCGTCATTATGGGTTGTCGATCCATTTGGTCCAGTTCCAGGTTGTACAACACTATATACGTCCAAATAATGTTGTTTATCGAGTTAGGGCAACCGATCGATTATCCAGTGTGTCGAGATGGAGCCCCGGGAGCGATAGCGAGTGACCGGACGAAATATGGGTGAGCACCACTTCCGGCCGCTCACTTCCGGTTTTGGCGATTCGCCGATCGGCCACCAGATGGCGGTCTTGAACCGTTGGAGAGTTGAGAGGAGATCCGCAGCACCCGCCAAGTCTCCGTAGGTGAAATATGATTGCCATGACAGATTTTTGAAATATTGATCTCAAAGACGCTGTACGACGTCATTGGCAGATTACACATGGCGGAGAATGACGTCGTAACACGTTCTTGGCGATTTAACGAGATATGTAAAGTATCCAATATATTTAAATGTATTTTATTTGCGGATGACACTAATCTTTTTTTTTCTGGTGAGAATGTCCAGCAGCTTTTAGAGGTCATCACATCTGAAATGAAGAAATTGAAGGAATGGTTTGATAGAAACAAATTATCATTGAACTTGAGCAAAACTAAAATTATGTTGTTTGGAAACTGTAGATTGGATACTCAGGTACAAGTTAAAATAAATGATGTGATTATTGAAAGAGTTTATGAAAATAAATTCCTAGGTGTAATAATAGACCATAAAATCTGTTGGAAACCTCACATAAAACATGTCCAATCTAAACTCTCACGAAGCATTTCAGTCATGAGTAAAGTAAAGCACATTCTGGATAGAAAATCACTCTACATTCTCTACTGTTCACTAGTTTTACCATATTTAAATTACTGTGCTGACGTCTGGGGAAACAATTATAAGTCTACACTACAACCACTTTTTATACTCCAAAAAAGGGCCATAAGGATAGTTCACATTGCAGGTTATCGTGATCACACTAACATATTGTTTTTGGATTTAAAGACATTGAAGTTAAATGATCTTGTGGAATTTAAAACGGCACAATAATGTATAAAGCAAAAAGGCATGCACTTCCAAGAAACATTCAAGAATTGTTCTTTGATAGGGAGGGGGGTTATAATCTGAGGGGAGAACACAATCTAAAAGTGCTAAATGTACGCACTACCATGAGAAGACACTGCATCTCGATATGTGGAGTGAAACTGTGGAACAGTCTAAATGTGGTGCTAAAGCAATGTCCAAACATGAGACAATTCAAACTGATGTATAAGGAAATTATGTTCACAAGGTACAGGGATGAGGAAGGGACTTGATATTCACGGGTGTTTACATTTTTATTTTATTTCTTTCATGTTTTACATATATAGTTTTTGTTTTTTTGTTTTTCATATATATATATTTTTTTTTCTTTTTTTCTTTTTGTTTTAAAATAGTACACTCATTTGAGTTGTGGAAAAGGGGTAGGATTAAATAAGTGTATACTTCTTCCTACTTCTTTTCGAACATGTACTGTAGATTGAGTTGTGTTTTGCTTTTGTTATTGTTTGTTTGTATTCATTGCATGTTTGAAATAAAGATTTCAAATAAAATCAAATCAATTTAAAAAGTTATAGCCCTGCAAAGAAGGTAAACATCTCCATAGGCTTTCAACAGTGGCATAGAGGGGTATGAGATGGGCACAATGCCCGGCGGGCAATGTGTTAACAATTGTGTGTATTGAGCCGTACTGTTTGTACCCCCTTCTGCAATATGTTAATAAAGTTTTCAATCAATCAATCAATCTCTAAGGAAGGGAGCTGCCATTTTGTTCCAAGGGAGTGGCCAGCTTATCCAGCTAACTTAACTAAACCTGTGCTAGAGCAGGTTAAAAAATGTTGATCTGTTGCCATAGTGATTTAGCCAAACCTGCTTTGTGGAACCGAAAAGCCTGACTTATGTCAAGTTATCCTGAAGATTATCCGGCTAACTCAGTTAGCCATGTAAGGAGAATGGGGCTGGTGTATTCTCTTGCACATTATAGGCAGGAGGTGGGGTGCCAAAATACTTCAATAATGACCCTAGGAGAGATAAGAAAATTATATAATTATAGTAAAAAGCATTGCATTCATCATAGCTTAAAATGACAACAGCTACAGTACCTAAGTTAATAATATGCTCAAGTCACCAACAGTGTTTATGAGCTTTTGAAAAGCAAATAATTACAAAGTGCATTTTTCACAAAATTAAACAATGAGACACAAGACGATTGCATGTTAGTGTGAAAAACATGATAATTGAGTGTTCCTGTCCTTTACAGTTAGCTAGCTAGGATACCTAACAAAATAATGTGAGACCTAGCTAGATTACTAACGTTAGCTGGAGAGTTTTAAAGTAATTAATTAAACACTGTGTCAAGTTAGCTTGGCGTATTGAATCCACTATATCTCATTAAACACTGTGTACAGTTAGCTTGGTGTATTGAATCCACTATCTCTCATTTAGCTCTCACTATCCAGATGCATAAGTCATCTTCATTTAGCTGGTTTATATACGTCGGTCCTAATCTTGGCTCAAAGTTTCATTTTCACGTGAAGGTGAAGCTAGCTACAACAACTAGCGTTAGCCTAGTCTACAGTAACGTTACACTGACTAGTGTACAGGGCTAGGAAGCATTGGATAGGAACTGGTGTTTTCTGAATGGCTGGAAGGGATGTCAATCATGTTCAGTCGAGAACGTGCATCATTCGAAAGCATGCACCTGATTCAAACGATGGGTGACGCTGTGCTTCACTAGGTGTTCATTAAAACACGCCATAAACCATAACTGTCCAATCAACGACGTATAAGGTACTATTTCGACTCACATTCATTACATTGACTTAGTGAGGCATAACACTGTGTCTGCGTCACCTGAAAGGGATGCTGTTTGACGCATCTTCTACCCAGTGACACTTTTTTGGTATGATTCACAGAGGAAATAGTCATTCTAATGAAATGTTGGCATCTAAAAAGGATGTTTTATGTAATATGTGTGTTGTGTTTTTTGTTTGTCTGTTTTTTGGTGAAGCACTGCTTCACCTGTTGTCTTATAGAAGCCTCCTCTGCTCTGATAGCAAGCTAGCTAGCTGATGCTACGTTATATATCCAGAGAGAAGCGTTTTTGACACTGTCAGGAAGTAAAAGAAAAGCTGACTCACCCATAACACGCACTACAGGTAGCGTTAAAAAGCGACAATGTGCCATATTTTCTAGTCATTAATAAAGTTCTGGCAAATTAAGACCATTGGTGCTTCAGTATACATCTGACATCTCCTTCATGGGCTACAAACTTAACACCACTCCCAGAACTGTCACTCTCCTCTCTCGAATATCATGCAGTATCTGTCTCTAATCCTTTCAATCTCACCATTGTTACACTCTATCGCCCTCCAGGTCCGCTCGATCACTTCCCAGATGAGATGGACATGCTTCTAAGCTCCTTACCGGAAGATGGTACCCCCCTCCTTCTATTGGGCGACTTCAACCTGCCTGACTCATCTCAGTCGGACACAGTGGTCTCCCTCCTACAATCCTTTGACCTGACTCCCACTGCCATGCCTCCCACCCACAAAGCAGGCAACTCCTTGGATCTCATATTTTCCCATAACCCCAGTATCATTAACACCACGGTAACTCGCCTGCATGTATCTGACCATTCCTTCATATCCTTCTCACTAACTCTCATGCTTAACCGAAAGGCCTTCACCTCAACTCAAACCGTCTCACTCAGACGCAACCTGCCCTCCCTATCCCCCTCCACCCTCTCCTTTGACATACTATCCGCTCTACCTTTGAGTGACACCTTCTCTGCTCTCCCCACAGAGATGGCAACCTCCACCCTCCTCTCAGCCCTTGCAACCTCCTTCGACAAGCTCTGTCCCCTCGTTGAGAAACCTGCCCCCCGTTCCCCACCCAGTCCATGGCTGACAGATGCAGTGAAAAAACAAAGACAGGTCCTGAGAGCGGCTGAGAGGAAGTATAGAGAGTCACGCCTCACTGCTGACATCGACACATATCACAACTTCTTGTTAACATTCTCCAAAACCATTATAATGCCAAAGCTTCTTTCACCATAGGATCGAGGCCTCTGCCAAAAACCTTCGCAAACTGCATGCTACCATGTCCTCACTCCTCACTCCCCCCCCCACCCCCTCCTCCCTCATCTTTCTCTGCCGAAGACTTTGCGATCGTCTTTGAGGAAAAAGTGGAGAACATCTGCATCTCCTTCTCCCAACCCCCACCCATTCCAAATACTGAATCGAGAACCTCATCCTTCACTCTGTCATCTTTCTCTCCCATTACAGAAGCCGAGACCCTGACACTGGTAACGTCAAACCGTCCGACTACATGCCAGCTGGACCAGCTACCCTCCCCACTCCTCCAGACCATAGCACCAGACATCCTCCCATTCCTAACTGCAACCACAGGGAGCGAAATTAACTTTTTGACTCACCGGCCAGTGGCGGGTAGATGGGAAGAATCTACCCGCCAAGCAGATTTCTTACCTGCCAATTATTATTATTTTATATAATTATTTTTTTAATAAAATATATATATTATATAATCATACTTGTAGTTGTATTATCTGCGAGACATCGCCACCTCGCTGTCTGCAAACAGCTCCACTGTCTGTGTGTATACTCGAGTGGCCTCCAGCTCCAGCAAGCATACATGCAGCATACAGAAACAGGTAGGGGAGGTTACAGCGAGTGAGAACTCCGCTCAGAATTGGATCATGATTTTCGGTTTTCACATGACCATTTGATTGGTCGCCACACGGCGGGCAGACCTCATAGTGGGAGGCGCCAAACGTATAAACTGAGCGCAAATGGCGGGTGGCGCTCTCTAGTTTCGCCCCCTGTGCAACCATCAACTCCTCCCTCAACTCGGGGGTTGTCCCCACCTCCCTAAAACAAGCCAGTCACACAGCAAAAAAACAAATCAACCCTGAACCCCACCGTCATAGGTACAGTAACTATCGTCCTGTCTCTCTTCTCTCCTTCCTTTCTTTTTTTTTATCCACTTTTTCTCCTTCTTTTCTATTTTTCTCCCATCCCAATTTCGTATTGCCAATTCTCCCCTCCCCTGTCTTGAACGTTGCTAGACTATGCCCCCCACTGGTTGGTTGTAGTCAGGATAGAAGCCTTACATCACATGTCCCCTCCGGTACACGAGGAGGCAGCCTGTCGCATCTTTTCACCAGACCGCGCGGACTCTCAGTTACTCTCAGGAGTAACACGTGGGAGGCTCACGCTGCCCCCGATACTTCCTGTCTCTGCTGTGCAGGTGTTACAGGTACCAGGATATGGCACCTGATAGCAGATATATGTTTAACCTATGAAACAGGTTGTAGTTAGTCATTTGACAAAGGAAGGTGCAGACACGATGTTACTGACTCTGGGTCCTCCCGGTTGTCTTTCAACAACGTTTATTTATTCCACAGAATAATCAATCAATCATTGTATCATCATTGTATCATCATTGTATAATCATTCAGTTCAATTAGTTACATTACTTTAATACATTCAATTATAATCCCATTCTTGTTATTAATTCAAAAGCATATTCATCATTGCAACACACATTCTACCCTTTTTGGATACCCTGGTTCACTTCAATAGCATTTTCCTTTTAAATGTAGTTATCCAGTATTATATACTGTACATTGTGATTACTTATGTCTTTATACATATTTGGCGTCTTAAGTATAAGCACGTGAGAAGAGAAACATTCTCCTGTTAACCTCTGTCTAGACATGTCTAGGCATGTTGGAAGAGACCATCGTATGTCTTTTAAACAACACTGTCATTCTCATTGTCTGTCAAACAATTCCTTAAATCACCAATAAGTGTTACCTTTATCATCAGTCATTTATCATCAGTCATATCCACTATTCTCTAGTATACAGAAATACCTCAACACCTCAGTGTTACCCATAGTTGTGTTCCGGTTCAAGTTCTATTGAAACTCAAATGTGCAATGCAAGTGCATTTATATATCTATATATGTATCGGGCCGTTCTCAACCCTACTAGGAATTTGCTAAACTGTGACCATGGTATAACTCAAGGGAATAGATTTATATTTACATTTAACGGAGGGCGCAAGAGAGAGAGAGAGAGAGAGAGAGAGAGAGAGAGAGCATGTGGTACCGTACCGCTCCGGTGTTTAGCCACCTCCCTGGTAGTGTAAGCTAAAGTAATTTCCCTCTAACCGTTTTGTACACAATATACACATTTACTACACAGCAATTCAACCCAAAACAGTATGTATTTCAAAACATAAACCTTTATAATCCCCTTGGAGATACTTACCTCCGACACGTTAGTGATTAAATGGACAATTGTATTCCAACACTCTATTTAAATGTACCCCGAAACATGGCGCCATCAATAGACGGTCTGCTTCTCAACCACGTTACTTGTCGTCTTAAACTTCTTAAACTTGACTCAAACATCGACAATAGTTACTTCATTTGAACCCTCGACATTGCATGTATCCTTGTTAACCTTTATGTGTGTTTTGTAGTATATTACCCACCTATGAAACAGGTTGTAGTTAGTCATTTGTGACCGCGACCAGTGCTATAGCCTACATGTCTATTTTTTCATTTTCCAGATTTTTCCAGATTGTGAAAGTACAGAATGTAAGCTTTCAAATGATGTGTCATACTTTGAAATCTGAGAATGTTATTATTGTGATGTGCTAATTTTAAATCTTGTAGCAGTCTTTTTTCCCCAGAGACCTAAGCAGAGAAAACAGCTCTTAAAGATTTGACACCTTTTGCCAGGATTCTGCTGGGCGTAAACAATACCTCCCAGCCACACCTCTCCCCTGAATAGTATTAACATAATTAAGTGCTGTGACAGCCATGCTGACAGATCAGATACAAAATCAAACATTTTGTATTGTAGTAGTAATATAACTACTAGTCTGAATAATGTATATTTCAGTTATTGAATTGAAAACCTTTATTTATGTATTCCAATATCTGTTTTATTGATTAATGATATATTTTGAAAGAATGCAGGTTATAGCTGTATAAAACAAATGTCTGTCCCATTGTACCAATCAATGGGATATATTGCATGTTGGCTATAATGATTTTATAAAAAAGAGAGAGATTAAATGCATGGCCATATATTTATACATTCATGTGACATCACAGCATATTCTTTGTATAGCCCAGTGTTTCCTGAAAACAGATATGTACAGTGTTCAGGTTATACATCTATCATTACACAATTACAACCAAAATAGGAAGAAATTATGTTGACCGCAGGGAATTTTAATGCATAGTTGGTAGAACTGGCCAGCGGAGTGATAGACACAAGCCTCATTATTATCATTATCAGTCTTTGTTACCACCTTTCATGTGACAACTGGACGAAAATCAGCAGACAATATCAAATCAATTCAAGAGGTTTATTAGTCACATACATACCAGGGCATACAGTGAAATGCGGGTGGTCATGCCCGCATCGATTGTGCAATAATACTAATAATAAAATACATAAACAGGTAATAAGAAGGCATAAGATGTGCATGATAAAAATAGACATGCTAATACAGTTTCAACTCTGTCATTATGCTATACTACAATAATCTAAACTATACAAGAACCACATCGGTTCTTTCCTTTAAAGTGACCTTTCCATTTAGTTTAAAGTGACATTTTTTTTTATTCATTGCATACATACCAGGGCATACAGTGAAATGCGGTTGGCCATGCCCGCTACGATTGTGCAATAAAACAATAGTAATAATAATAAAAAATATAATGTACATGTACCGGTACACAACAATACAATTCTTCTATGTCCCTATGCTATACTAGTACTACTATACTATCAAGTCAAGTCAAGAATGCAATAATAAGAATCCAATAGGATGAGAATGCGACATTGTGCAATAATACAAGTAATACGAATAAGACATATCAGGTATATGTACATGAGTTTTACAAAAGCTTTTACTCTACAAGAACCACTCCTGTTCTTGTTAAATTTTTTTAAAGTGACCTTACATTGTGAGCGTGTGCAGCATGAGTGTGTGTGTGTGTTCATGTTAAAGTGACTGCTAGTACAGTGTGTGTGTGTGTGTGTGTGTGTGTGTGTGTGTGTGTGCTCTACATCCATGTGTCTTCTCCATGGTATCTAACATCGTACAGTCTTCTTGTTCTGAGGTGCTCTAGACGTTGGGAGTGGGCATGTAATGTCTTTTGCGTCATCAGAACAGTATTGTCTTATCTCCTTATAAAGATATTCCTGTCGGTCGTTGTCTAGACCAGGTGGGGGGAGGACAGGAAAACCAGAGATGGTTGGGTAGCGTTTTGGGTCTTTCAACAGCTGAAACGTGAATGGCTCTGTATCGTCACAGTGTAATTTCGCCGTCACCATGCCAGGACTGTTGGCATCGAAGCTGAAGTGCTGGTATTTCTTTATTTGTGGGAATCTTTTGAAGAAGCCTCCCAGATGTTGTTGCCAGTCATAGCTTGGAACATACACTGTGCCATCTTCGCGACCGACAAGTTGGGGGATATTGACTCCTTTCACTGCAGAGCTTTTCCTGACGATGTCTGCGATGCCTGCCAGGGTGTCGACCGCAGTCTTCCTCCTGTAGACCTGCTTTATCAAACCGAAGCACCAGTCGGGGCCAAACTTAGTGTGGCCTGCAATTAGGAAGTGGAGCGCAAGCTGCAGGTGAAGTTTGTGAATAGTACGCCACGCAAAATACCACAAGACATAATTGTTTTTATTTTGCCCGGAGCAATTGTCGCAGTGCAGGTCCACTGATTTTTCTCCAACTCCATAGTTGGTGAAGAAATGATCCACATAGCTGATAACGGCATTGCTGCCTTTACCAGTTGACATCCCTTCATCAATCAGGTAATTCACCTGCTTCGTCAGCCCTTCACAGTGGACACCGAACAGGCCACATTTGCGCGGTGTTTGAAAAAAGATGGGACCCACTTGAAAAGGGTGAGATGGAAAATGAACCTGACAGAGAAAGAAGAAAAAGAAAAAAGGACATTGAAATAAGGGAACAGGGGAGGAAATTAGGCCACTTTACTAGCCAAATGCAAGTATTTTTTATGTTTGGCGAGTGATTCATGAAAAAATACTGCTAAAACTATAAGGAACTATTTTTACATTAAAACTGAATCAACTATAATAACAATAATAAACCGTATTTGTATAGCACCTTCATTCCAAGAATTGCAGCTCAAAGTGCTTCTCTCTCTCTCTATTCTCCTCTCTTTTCCTATTCTCTCCTCCTCTCCTCTCTTCTCCTATTTTCTCTCTCCTCTCTCCTCCCACTCTCATCTCATCTACTCTCTTTTCCTCTCATCTCCCATTTTCTCTCATCTCTCCTCTCCTCTCTTCTCCCCACCTCTCCTATTTTCTCTCTCCTCTCATCTTATCTCCTCTCTTCTCTCTCCTCTCCTTTCCTCTCCTCTCTCCTATCCTCACTCCTCCCCTCTCTTCTCCTATCCATGTTTCTCTCTCCTCCCCTCTCATTTCCTCACCCCACCCCTTTTCTATTCTCCTCTCCCCTCTTTTCTCCTCTAATGCTATCTCTAATCAATAGCATGACGTTCCCTACAGGGTCCTACAGTCACCAAATACACTCCAAATACAACTCAAACGTTCCTGTAAGTTTTCCTTTAACAACAAAAAGCAACATTATATTGGATATTCACCTGCTGTGCGTAATCAAAGCTGTAGTGCATCGTGATATCTCTGCTTGCAGGTGGGGAGGGGCCTAGCGACAGATCCATGTTCGCGCATGTGCTCTTTGTGGCCGCAGTCATCTCCTGCAACAGCTCGCGTTCTCTGTCAACAAGGGCCAGATGTTTTAACTGCACCTGGATGAAAGCATGAATGAATGAAAACGTTATTTAACAGATTGCAGAATGGGTACAACACAGTACGGCTCAATACACACACACACACACACACACACACACGGCTAATGAGGTGGCAGTGCTCAGTTATCCTCAGGTTATCCTAATGTCATGTGTGTTGAAGCAACATAGACGTAAGGCTGTAAACAAGCCACTATGGACGGGGGTACAGGGGAATAGATGGTGGTAAAAAACAGTCTGTAGTGTAGTAGTGAAAGTAGACTGTACACACCTGGAGTTTCTCCACCTGCAACTTCTCTGGCCTTCCCGCGGCTTGCTGTAATTGGTGATTGTTGGAGTAGCATTGAGAACACAGATCTGTCCTGGGTTTTGTGATCATTATCTGCGGAAGGAGTGCTTTCCACAACCGAAGGAAGGATCTCTGACCAACAACACGAAATCCTGAAAAGACAAGTGTTTTTGTTAGATTGGTAGAATAAGAAAAAGTGGGAACCATGTGTGTGTGTGAGAGAGAAAGAGAGAGAGCAAGGGGTGGTTTTGTGACATACCTTCTATACTGCTGTAAAGGCGCCACAGGTAAGCTTTGGTCAGATTGGTTGGCAGTAACTTTGCAGTGAAATCCTTGTGACCAGCATGACGGCCAGGCAACACAATCGCATGGAGGACAGCAAAGTTGATCAGAAATTTCACAACCCTTTTTACGTCAAAAAGAGACAAAAAACGCTTGTGATTTTTCGGCTGTTTCTTCCTCTCCCGCGGTGTGAGGCCATCTGTCTTGTAGTGTTTGAAAAGGCTTTTGAGAAGCGCATCGCTGATCCTAAACAAAAATGTTAACAATAGGGAAGAGAATTAATGAATGAAATACACACATTGTACACACTGTATCTGTATGTCATGTATGTCATATATTATGTTATGATGAATTGAAAATGGGGGACCCTGATGTAAACAAGATGAAAGTCTTTCTCTGGTCTGCATCCCCTTAACAATTGTATGTATTGAGCTGTACTGTACTGTACCCATTCTGCAATCTGTTAATAAACTTTTCAATCAATCAATCACTCTTGTTTACATTCAGGTGTAGTTTTTAAGAATCCCTATCCTAGCGATGTGCATTACAAAATGGCCGCACAAAAACTACACTACCCAGAATATCCAAAATGGACGCCCTCGCAGGGTAGAATAGGATTCGACGACTATCTCTAGACTTTAACACCTATTTAAACCGATTTATTGCTATTGCTAAACATACATATACGTCCAATACAATACATCTACGTCCAATACAATATACAAGCATAAAGACACTTACCCATAAATGAAACAGAACGTTGGACGACAGACAACAACATCGTGAAATCTGTATGTTGTCCTCGAAGCCACACGGACAGCGTTTACTCTCTTTGTACTTTGCGTCTTCTCTGAAACATTTTGGCATGTTCCAATAATGGACAACAGACACATGTCCCTTTCTCTTGGTGTCAACGACGCGGTGTCCAATCGGTTTTGGTAAATTAGCTCAACCGACAGTTTTTTTGAACAAGACAGGGCAGATCGTTCTGAATTTTCCTTTCGGCGCGCCTGGCACTTGCAGTCGAAAGCGTGTATCTTTCGGAGTTCCTCTTCAATTTCGCCCTCCACCGTTAAACCAGACATCTTTTCAACTGATCGCATGGTCGATTCAGCTGAAAAGCCCAATGCTACAGTTTCAATGCAAATGTCCCCGTCTTCCTCTTCTGTTTCAGCATCGTCGGTAGGTTCGATTGGATTGTTATCTAAGCAGCAAACAAGTGTTGTGGGCTACAGGTGCTGTGAATTATAAACACCAGACAGTGTGGGGGCGTACCTCACATTAACAGCAGCCTTTCACATGCAAAAATAGGACAGCCCGAGGGAACTGCCCCCAGAGCTTCGTGAGAGACGATCAGAGTATGTCTCAAGGAGCCATTTTTAAACACAATTTAAACACAATTAGAGTTATTATATATGTTCGCTGTTATACTAAATATGTTCTTCAACCCTCGAACTGTAAGTATATATATATATAAAAAAAAAAAACGAAAATGAAAAAAAAATTAAATAAAAAAAATACTTTCCCTTCTCGTCAGGAACCTGGGTCGCCGAGTTGTAGGCGCGCACGCTGGGCGTGGTCACATTTGACAAAGGAAGGTGCAGACACGATGTTACTGACTCTGGGTCCTCCCGGTTTTGAAACTGAGGTCGCCTCGTGCGTCCCTAAGCACAAAGTACGGTTCCCTGGAAGGCGAAGCCACTAAACACCAGTCCTATACTGCCACCTATTGACCATTATGTTAATGTCTCCCATTACATATAAATTACTGTTCTACCTTGTTTCTGATGGAGGTAATCCTGTACCAATATGTTCACACTGTTTTGACACATAATCTAAAGATATTAACGTGATACCACTTCTAGTGGGCATCACACACCCCCTGACCTTAAAAAAAATGGCTCCTGACATTTCCAAAAATCACCAAACACAACCATCCAATATCACCCTCAGGCGTGAACCCCTAACAAACTCCCCATGGGTGGACCGTGGGTGTCGGTTGGATGGTAAGCATTCTGGGCATGTTGTGGAAGGCTGTAAAAAATTGGATGCAACCATGGCATTACGAAGGGTATCAATGGATGTGGTAGTGGACTGTGGTGTGGTGCGGGCACCATCGGTGGCCACTGTACTACTGAATTCACGGTCACCTTGTTCTGCACTGACGGTTCACGTAGCATATCATACGTGAGACATTGTCTAGGCCTTCTGTCACGGGCAGACCTCCTAACCTCTGACTGGACCTGTTCTACCGGCGAGAGTAGAGGGGTTCGGAGATTGAGTTGGGCTATGGGGGAGTGAGCTTGGGGTTGGGGTTGGGCTATTGGAGAGTGAGCTTGGGAGTGGGGTTGGGGTATTGGAGAGTGAGCTTGGGAGTGGGGTTGGGATATTGGAGAGTGAGCTCGGGGATGGGGTTGGGGTATTGGAGAGTGAGCTCGGGGGGTCTCCCTTTCTTCTTCTTCCCCTGATTCACTAACATCTCCCTCCGGTCTGGCCAAGACAGGCAAATTTCCATTTGTGTTTCCTCCCCTGTCGTCTTCATTCTCAGGGCACAGGCCTGGCATGACTTCAGGTCGTCGTTCACGGTGTCCAAGTGATCTTTCCTCTGTCCTTTCAACAGGTATCCTTAGCCAGTATCCTCTGTCACTGTCATCATCCGAATCACTGTCAGTGCTGTCCCTTGTCTCTACTTGTCTTCGTGTGTCTGACATTCTTCCTTGTCTTGGTCTGTCATTCGTTTTCTTCGCAGGGACAGTTCTGGCTGGCGGTGGAGTCATTTCCACGGGCAAATCATTTACCAGCAGTAAGAGATTTCGGTGTAGTGTTCTGGTCTTTTTCTGGTCTCCATGTTCAGGGCAGACAATGTATACTGGACTCTCAGCGAGCTGGCTTTTGACCACGTAGATCGCCTTCTCCCAGTACGATCTCAACTTGCCTGGTCCTCCACGCTGACTGAGGTTTCTTACCAGAACTCTGTCTCCTGACTGCAGTACTACTCCTTTTGTTTTCTTGTCATAAGCTACTTTTCCTCTTGCACTGGACTTTTTGCTATGTTCACAAGCAATCCGATAGGCTTTAGACATCTTCTCAGCCCATTGCTCCGCGTATCCTCTGGGTGAGTACGGTTCCTCTTTCTTCGTTAACCCAAACAACAGGTCAACGGGGAGGTGTGGATGACGACCGTAGAGGAGGAAAAAGGGTGAGTAACCCGTTGATTCATGTTTGGTACAGTTGTATGCGTGTAACACATGCAGGAGGTGGTCCTTCCACCGCAATTTCTCATTTTCAGTCAATGTCCTCAACATCTGTAGTATGGTCCGATTGAGCCGCTCCGCTGGGTTGCCCCCAGACAGCCGTTGCAGTGCTTGGAACAGTTTATTCTCAAATTCTCGACCCTGGTTGTGATGTAATTTTGAGGGATAACCGAATTTGGGTATAAAGTCATTAAAGATACGCTCTGCAGCTGTTTTCCCACTCTTGTTCTTGGTGGGGTACACCTGGGCGAACCTAGTGAAATGGTCGATCACCACTAGGATATATTCATACCCTCCACGACTGGTTTCCAGATGTAGATAGTCGATACACACAAGTTCTAATGGGAAGTTGGAGGTAATGCTGCCCATGGGAGCTCGGACATGTGTGACCGGCTTCTTAGACTTGATACAAGGACATCTTCGGGTCACATATTCTTCAATCTCTCTGGACATGAAAGGCCAGTAGAATCTTTCTCTTGCGAGGTGGATCACTATTTCCATTCCAACATGACCCATCTCATTATGTAGATGTTTCAGGGCAAGTGTTCTATACTTTACAGGGAGGACCAACTGTTGGTATTGATTGGTCTTTCTGTAAAGGAGATCATTTTCAATATGTAATCTGCTCCATTCATGAAGTAGCTTTCGGGTTGCTGCGCTTACGGTTCTTCGTACGTCGTCTGACTATTTCGTGTTCGACTCTTTCAACTCCCTGATCGTGTTGATGGCTTGGTCCTCTTTTTGGGCCTTCACCAGTTCATCGTGACTGATTGTTTGTAGGTGTGGGTGAGACTGCTGGTTTGAGTCTGGGGACGCGATGTTGAGTGCCGCAACCCATGCCACGTCTTTCCTTTCAGCTGCTTGGCTTCCTTCCCACGTTGCTCGTACTGCTTCATTAGAGAGCTCTTCTGTGCAGGTCCTTTCATATCTCTCCATATCCAGGGGAAGGCGGGAAAGAGTGTCTGCATCTATGTTGGACTTTCCGGGTCTGTATTTGACATCAAACCGGAAGTCTGCCAGTTCTCCAACCCACCGATGACCGACTGCATTGAGCTTGGCAGTACTCATTACATAGGTCAACGGGTTGTTGTCGGTGTAGATAGTAAAGTGTGGGGCATAATACAGGTAGTCACGGAATTTCACACACACAGCCCATTTCAATGCAAGGAACTCCAGTTTCCCACTGTGCATATGGTAATTTCGTTCGGCTGGTGACAATGTTCTTGACCCGTACCCGATGACTCTCAGTTTTCCATCTT
This sequence comes from Notolepis coatsorum, assembly GCF_963971535.1. Taxonomy (NCBI): domain Eukaryota; kingdom Metazoa; phylum Chordata; class Actinopteri; order Aulopiformes; family Paralepididae; genus Notolepis; species Notolepis coatsorum. The sequence goes on along the minus strand of NC_140171.1, from coordinate 112,112,733 downwards.
GATGTTGATACAGAACAGCTCCCAGGCCTTGGTCGGAGGCATCCGTGTGCAACCTGAAGGGTAGGTTGAAATCAGGATATGCCAAGACAGGGGGGTTTGTGAGAAGGTCAATCAGTTGTTCAAGTGCTCTCTGCTGTTCCGTGGTCCACTCTATGGGCTCTCTGGAGGGCAACTGGGGGCGTCTGATGTTCTTACTCCACGCTGGGGCTGGGGTCTTTCCTGGCTTGATTTGGAGTAGCTCGTAGATGGGTCTGGCAATTCGGGAAAAATCCTGAATGTATGAACGGAAATATCCCAGGAATCCTGTTATTTTCCTCACTTCGCCGACAGTTCTGGGTGTCTTACTTGACAGGGCTTTCACGGCTTCAATGTCTCGTGGGTCTATCTTGACCCCTTCTGCTGACACAAGGCGACCCACGTATCTGAGTTCTTGCTTGAAGAGGTCACACTTCTCAGGTCTCAATTTCACTCCGTGACGTTGAAGGGCTTGGAGAACCTTACGGAGGGTCTCTACATGTTCTTCAAATGTCTTTGCGTAACAGAGTACATCGTCAAGATACGGAATACAGCATTCGTCCCTGAGGGGACATAGCATCTCCTCCATGCTCCGTTGGAACGTTGCAGGGGCATTCGAGAGTCCAAATGGGATGCGCACCGACTCGTAAAGACCCCACGGAGTGATGAAGGCGGTGAAGGGTCGTGAACCCTCTGCGACGAAGCCCTGGTGGTAGGCTTTCCCTTGGTCTAGGATACTAAACCAGGTATAGCCTCCAAGCGTGTCAGTCAGGTCTTGTATTCTAGGTAGTGGATGACGATCGGGCACAGTCTTTTTGTTCAGGAGGCGGTAGTCGATGCATAGCCGTAGGCTGCAGTCCTTCTTTCTGACGCAGACTACTGGGGCAGAATATGGAGACTTTGACTTGACTATCCAACCTTTCATTAACAGTTCCTGTATGTACTCTTTTACTTCTTTAAACAGTGGCTTTGGTACTGATGAGTATGTCTTCTGGACCGGGACAGTATCATGGAGAGCGATTGTCATCTGCAGGCTCGGGATGCACCCAATGTCACTACTGTCTTGTGCAAAGGACCCAGCCTCTTCACAAAGCATCCTGTTGACTATTGTCTGTTGTTCGTCGTCGAGGTGACTGAGATCGACGGGGGGTTTGAACAGGATGGAGCTGGGCACAGCTGACGTTGTAGCAGCACGGTTGGGGGGTACCGTGGGCTGGGAGATTTCAGGTGAGTAAGTTGGGATGGGGGTTTGCCGTGGGGAGTCTGTCGTGATGACTTTCCCAACACAATGGATGCTGCCCAGAGCTGTCTTCCTGGAGAGAGTGACGGTATGCCTTGTGTTGTTTCCCACAGGCACGGTGACATACGATGGTCTCTTCCAACATGCCTAGACATGTCTAGACAGAGGTTAACAGGAGAATGTTTCTCTTCTCACGTGCTTATACTTAAGATGCCAAATATGTATAAAGACATAAGTAATCACAATGTACAGTATATAATACTGGATAACTACATTTAAAAGGAAAATGCTATTGAAGTGAACCAGGGTATCCAAAAAGGGTAGAATGTGTGTTGCAATGATGAATATGCTTTTGAATTAATAACAAGAATGGAATTATAATTGAATGTATTAAAGTAATGTAACTAATTGAACTGAATGATTATACAATGATGATACAATGATGATACAATGATGATACAATGATTGATTGATTATTCTGTGGAATAAATAAACGTTGTTGAAAGACAACCGGGAGGACCCAGAGTCAGTAACATCGTGTCTGCACCTTCCTTTGTCAAATGACTAACTACAACCTGTTTCATAGGTTAAACATATATCTGCTATCAGGTGCCATATCCTGGTACCTGTAACAGTTTATTGGGCAGATAAACTAATATCTTTAAGAGAACTGTCGTACCTTCACCGCAAGGAGTTTAAGCTCAAGGGAGGTCAGATAGGAGACCAGGGATCAGACATTAGTTACAACAGTGTCTGCAAACAGATCGACGAAGGTCTGAAGGAGCAATTCAGCGATGCAGAGGTTGTTAGAGCAGTCTTGAGAGTGATCAAAGCTGGCAGCTTTAAGGATATGTTAATGGTAAAAGACGATTTGACTATCGATGAGCTGAAGGGTTTTCTCCATTCTCACCTCGGTGAACAAAGTAATACCGAGTTGTTTCAAGAACTCATGTGTACAAAGCAAAAGGATAGTGAAACACCACAGCAGTTTTTGTATAGAGTCATAGGACTCAAGCAGAAGATTTTACTAGCATCAAAATATGCTGCTACTGACGTTAAGTACAACGAACGAACCGTTCAGGATGTCTTTCTCCACACTGTATATCAAGGTTTAGGACACAAACATGATGACATTCGTAGGGAACTCAAACCCTTACTTGAAGACAGAGTACCTGATGAGGCCATTCTCAGACAGATGAAAAAGGTCATGAGCGATGAGAGTGAAAGACAGCGACGGTTAGGGCCTACCAATCGCAATAGACCCCCCCATGTACATAGTGCAGGTGCTGAGGTGAAGGGAGCACAGTGTCCCCCCCCCCCCCCACTAGGGAAGAAAATACAGGAAAGAAACTTAAACTAGACCCGATCCAGCAGTTAACAGAGAAAGTAGATAAACTTACCAATCTAGTGGATCTCCTGCAACAACAGCCCCAGGTCAGAACAGGGAGGATAAATAGGCAGAGGGACAGGCCATATGGCTGTAGCAAGTGTGTAGCACAGAATTTACCTAATTGCCCTCACTGTTTCCATTGTGGCGAAGAAGGCCATAGAGCGTTAGGCTGCCAAAAGAGACCACCACGTCAGGGAAACTGGGGCCGGTCACTGCAAGAGGACAACCATTTACCGGTTCCCCTTTACTGTCCCAAACTGACAACCGTCGTACTAGTGAGCCTGAGAAGGAAAGAGTAAGAGAGGAGAAGACTGCACCTAGAACAGGAACCAAGACGGTAAACCAGATACAGAAGCACACAGACCCCCCTGATTTACCAAACACCAAGAGTGAATGCCTCGCCAAGCTCGTAGGGAGAAGAGCTCTCACCCATTGTAACCTAAACGGTTTAGCAGTCCAAGCCCTGCTTGATACAGGGGCCCAAGTAAGCATGATTGACAGAACTTGGAAGAATAGATACTTACCTGACATGCCAGTCAGACCCCTTAGCGAAATCATCGAAGAAGAAGAGGAGTTGAAAGTCTACGCGGTAAGCGGTGAGGTCCTCCCATTTGATGGTTGGGTGGCCCTTACAGTGAACTTAAAGGGGAATGAAGATCCTAACCTGTCAATCACTGTGCCTTTCCTTGTAAGCAGCCTTGTTCTTGAGAGACCCCTACTGGGTTTTAATGTGCTGGAAGTGATGATACAGGAACAACCAGGAAGACTGATCCCGGACGAGCCCCCAATAAACTGTTACAGGTACCAGGATATGGCACCTGGTAGCAGATATATGTTTAACCTATGAAACAGGTTGTAGTTAGTCATTTGACAAAGGAAGGTGCAGACACAATGTTACTGACTCTGGGTCCTCCCGGTTGTCTTTCAACAACGTTTATTTATTCCACAGAATAATCAATCAATCATTGTATCACCATTGTATCATCATTGTATCATCATTGTATAATCATTCAGTTCAATTAGTTACATTACTTTAATACATTCAATTATAATCCCATTCTTGTTATTAATTCAAAAGCATATTCATCATTGCAACACACAATACCCTTTTTGGATACCCTGGTTCACTTCAATAGCATTTTCCTTTTAAATGTAGTTATCCAGTATTATATACTGTACATTGTGATTACTTATGTCTTTATACATATTTGGCGTCTTAAGTATAAGCATGTGAGAAGAGAAACATTCTCCTGTTAACCTCTGTCTAGACATGTCTAGGCATGTTGGAAGAGACCATCGTATGTCTTTTAAACAACACTGTCATTCTCATTGTCTGTCAAACAATTCCTTAAATCACCAATAAGTGTTACCTTTATCATCAGTCATTTATCATCAGTCATATCCACTATTCTCTAGTATACAGAAATACCTCAACACCTCAGTGTTACCCATAGTTGTGTTCCGGTTCAAGTTCTATTGAAACTCAAATGTGCAATGCAAGTGCATTTATATATCTATATATGTATCGGGCCGTTCTCAACCCTACTAGGAATTTGCTAAACCGTGACCATGGTATAACTCAAGGGAATAGATTTATATTTACATTTAACGGAGGGCGCAATAGAGAGAGAGAGAGAGAGAGAGAGAGAGAGAGAGAGAGAGAGAGAGCATGTGGTACCGCTCCGGTGTTTAGCCACCTCCCTGGTAGTGTAAGCTAAAGTAATTTCCCTCTAACCATTTTGTACACAATATACACATTTACTACACAGCAATTCAACCCAAAACAGTATGTATTTCAAAACATAAACCTTTATAATCCCCTTGGAGATACTTAACTCCGACACGTTAGTGATTAAATGGACAATTGTATTCCAACACTCTATTTAAATGTACCCAGAAACATGGCGCCATCAATAGACGGTCTGCTTCTCAACCACGTTACTTGTCGTCTTAAACTTGACTCAAACATCGACAATAGTTACTTCATTTGAACCCTCGACATTGCATGTATCCTTGTTAACCTTTATGTGTGTTTTGTAGTATATTACCCACCTATGAAACAGGTTGTAGTTAGTCATTTGACAAAGGAAGGTGCAGACACGATGTTACTGACTCTGGGTCCTCCCGGTTGTGAAACTGAGGTCGCCTCGTGCGTCCCTAAGCACAAAGTACGGTTCCCTGGAAGGCGAAGCCACTAAACACCAGTCCTATACTGCCACCTATTGACCATTATGTTAATGTCTCCCATTACATATAAATTACTGTTCTACCTTGTTTCTGATGGAGGTAATCCTGTACCAATATGTTCACACTGTTTTGACACATAATCTAAAGATATTAACGTGATACCACTTCTAGTGGGCATCACACAGGCGTCACCCAACCGACCTGTAGGAGTCGCTGTCCACAACGTCCAATCCCCAGCCATCGGCTTCCACCCGCTGGCTCTGCCAAATGAGCCAGTACGACGGCCGGCCCAAGTCGAAGGCAATGCTGAGACTGGGATTCGATACCGGAGTCTCTTGCATTGGTGACGAGCGCAATCTCCGCTACGCCACCCAGCCGCATTCTCTCCTTCCTTTCTAAAACACTTGAACGTGCTGTATCCAACCAACTTACTGCTTATCTCTTACAGAACGACCCCCTAGACCCTAATCAGTCAGGCTTCCGGACTGACCACTCCACAGAAACGGCCCTCATTGCGGTCACAGAGGCACTTCACTTAGCAAAAGTCCTGATTCTCCTAGATCTATCTGCAGCCTTCGACACAGTCAACCATCAGATCCTCCTCGCGGCCCTCGCAGGAATGGGAGTGGCTGGCTCTGCACTGACATGGCTGACATCATACCTCAATGACCGCTCCTAGCAAGTGTCATGGAGAGGGACCCTGTCGGTCACCCGCCCCCTGCAGATAGGTGTCCCCCAGGGCTCGGTCCTAGGACCCCTTCACTTCTCCCTCTACACTAAATCACTGGGTAACATTATCACGTCTCATGGCTTCTCGTATCATTGTTATGCCGATGATACTCAACTCTTCCTCTCCTTCCCTCCCTCAGATATCCACGTCTCTGAGCAGATCTTGGCCTGTCTGCCCGACATCTCCGCCTGGATGACGACCAACCACCTCAAACTGAACCTAAGTGTGGCGGGTGGCAGTAATGAGAAAGGAGGAGGGGCCTCAATGAGCCAGGTTCCGTTATAGAGGGCTACCTGCAGGAGGAACGTGAGTTAAATTGTTTGTTCCGGCCGGTGCCGTGAATCAAACCATGCCCGGTCAACTCTGATTGGGGTTCCTGACATGAGGTCGAAGTGGGCTTACAGTATTTTTGTCCACCATTTTTATATAATAAATACTATTGTTAAATTAACCTCCACTCTGTGTCTTTCTTAAAGCTAGGAACTTAGCGGGTGTAACATAAGCAAATCAGAAATGCTCCACCTGCCGGCCAAATCCTCCCCCCTGACCGACCTTTCCATCAGTCGAGAATGCAGCTGTGACCGTGTCACCGACCGCCAAGAACCTTGGTGTTGTCCTCGACGACCAGTTGAACTTCTCTGCTCACATTGCAGCGACAACCAGAACCTGCAGAGTCCTCCTGAGCAACGTCAGAAGGATCCGCCCCTTCCTGACAAAAGAAGCCACCCAACTCCTCGTCCAATCAACAGTCATCTCCGGGGGGGGGGGGCAGGTGGCGCACAGAGATTACATTCATCACCAACACCGGGAGACACTGGATTCGCTTGTTCGAATCCAGCTCCCGGCGTTGCTATCAGCTTGACTGGCCTCTCACACTGATACAATTGGCTGTATCAGGGGGTGGGAAAGCTGAATGGTGGGTCCTGGGCGTTGTGGACAGCGACCCCTACAGTTCGGTCGGGGCGCCTGCTCAGCAAGGGTTGGAACTAAGGAGAGATAGTGTGGCCTCCCACACGCTACACTCTCCCCGGTGAGAACCTGCGCGGCCAGGTTGGCCTGCCCCAGGCTGCACATGCGTCGGAGGAAAGCATGTGACAGTCTCCGGTCTCCCGGACCAACAGTAGGGGAAAGTACGCAACAACCAGGAAGGGTGGGATGGGAGAAAAATCGGGAAAAAGGAGGGGAAGAAAGATTAAAAAAAAAAAAAAAAAAAAAATCATCTCCGGCCTCGACTACTGCAACGCACTGCTTGCTGGCCTCCCGGCCACTGCCACCAAGCCTCTTCAACTCATTAAGAACGCAGCGGCCCGCCTGATCTCAAACCTACCGAAATCGGCCCATGTCACCCCACTTCTTAGTAAGGACCTGCACTGGCTCCCCATTGCTGCATGAATCCGCTTCAAGGCCCTCGACCTGGCATACCATGCGGCAAAGGGAACCGCTCCCGCCTACCTCCGGACAATGGTCTCTAACTACACACCCTCAAGACTCCTACGCTCTGCATCTTCTGGCCGCCTCAGACCTACTCCTATCCGAGCTCCGGGAGGGTCATCAAAGAGAAGTTGCCTATTCTCAGTTCTTGCCCCACAATGGTGGAATGAACTACCCACCCCAGTTAGGATAGCCGAAACCCGTCCAATCTTTCGCCATTGACTAAAGACGCACTTCTTCAACCATTATCTAAAAAAATTAATTAAATAAATAAATAAAAATCGAACCCTAACTGTTGTGAAGGATCAGATTAAACCGAATATATATATTTATTTATGGATATATATTGAATAGTATTTGTATATCGTTTGATATCCCTTGTATATTCCTTGTACATATACACAGAATATTCCTTTATTCTACTACAGCCCATAATAGTTCATTCTCTTATTGGACAAAAGGACCAGGCGCCAGGGACCAGCCCCTGGCGTTCAAGTTCAAAGGTACCGACGAGACATGCCCTTACTAGCCCCGGCTCCGCGCAGGAATACGGCTACCGAAAGCAGAGTGGCACTATTTGTCCACCGTGCATATAAATATGGCGCAAGAAATGTAGAATTCCTCTTAGTCCTTTACCCTTCTACCCAACTAAGTAACAGAACGTGAAGCCTCACCCCACGATACCGCGTGCGGTGTAGTATGGCCTGTTTGGCCTTAGAATAGCAGTGAGACCTCGTGCGAATTAATAGCTGAATTGCCAGAGTTTGGCACCGTATTTCTATTAAGTAATAATAGTCTATTATGTATGGTGCATCGTGCGGTTAGAGTTCTAAAGTGAGCAGCACCCCCATCGCTTCCTCGTGTTATCTAGAGTCTTAACCAGGTTGGGCAGACCACACGTGGTGCTTTCATCCGAGGAGTTCTAGGTGAGGACCGAGTGGACCTGTACATTGGATTACCTACCCGACGACTGCTGAGCCCTATGCGGCATGGAATATATATTTGCTTTGGTACTTTGATTTGTGGAACGGATAATCGCCAACACCGGTGAGTGTTGGATTTACCCCGAAAGGAGTCAAGGTGAGACGGCGCTCAGACCAGACTGAGGTCGCCTCGCTTCTTCTTCACTGTGGAGCTACAGCTACAGCTACAAGAGAGCCAAGGTGTATTAATCTGTGGATCAAGATTCTACTGCACTGTCTTCTGTACGTGAAGTCTCCCTAGACATCGTTGACCAGACGGGATACTGCCGACGGCTCTCCTACCCCCCCCTACTGGCCTACAACCGGGAGGACCCCTACAGTATATCCAGCTATAATCATTAAGTGTGCCATCGTTATAATTCCCTAAGAGCCAGGTTGTATACTTGCTTCCTGCGTAACCAGAGATTGGACATTCAGTGTTGATTTGCCTACGAGTACTCATTTGCCTTACAAGAGCATTCAAATCATAAATGTAATGGTGAATATTATATGTACCTTTTGCTATATATTAAATATTTGATTATTACCTTTGTGTGGACCTGGTTTCATGGTGGGAAAGTGTTCATCATATTCAGATATTGTGTACTGTATGGCCAGTAGTTAAAGTACATAAAGCGGTAGTGGTTTAATGATACCATACTTATCAATACAGTCAGGGAATTGTACCCCTCAGTTACAATTGGTCCTTCGAGCCGGAGGGTAATTAGTGTAATATTAATATAGTGGTATTAATATTGAAATGGCCTATGATGAACACTCCACGAAACGGTCCTCCTAAAGTAGAACGCCCGCAGCGTAGACGACAGCCACCTCAGTACTTAGAGGATTACGCTGCCAGTATACTACCTAGCCTTCTACAAACGGTAAACGCGGTAAAAGTAGAAAGTAAAATTATGTCCGACCCTATCAACCAGGATACCCCGACCACAGAGGCCCTAGTGCAGGGGTCGCCAATTAGTTTTGGCCGCGGGCCAGATTTTCCCCAAGCCGTTGCTTGGCGGGCCAGGATCAAAAACAATGGCTAATTTAATATACTGATATTGAAAAAAGACAAACGTTTTTCTCTGGTCTGCATCCCCTTAACAATTGTGTGTATTGCGCCGTACTGTATTGTACCCATAACCCATTCTGCAATCTGTTAAATAAAGTTTTCATTCATTCATTCATTCATCATGAACAGCAGATCAGCTGTTGCAGATCACAGCGGCGTGTGATGAACACAGATCAAAATGCATGAAAACACGACTCACCATACCTTGTTTGTTGTTAAGTCCTCCAAAATCCCTGCTAATGTTTGAAACATGTCATATCCACTCACCGCCCTCCAATTCCAGATTGGCGTTGAATGCTTTATCTGAACTTTATCTGCCAACTTGAACACAGTTGTCATCATTGCCTCGTTGTTGTTGTTGTTGTTGTCGCCACATATTATGCAGAGAGGACGTCGGCTCGGCACGCAAGAATCACCGACCTGTTGCGATAAACCCGTATTTTAAGTATTGCTCCTGTTTATTAAAAGAAGCGTTATATTTCCCCGTTTTCTTTTTAACTCGCTCGCATCTCGAACGCGGAAGTGAACGTGCGTTCGGGAAATATACACAGGCCCGGTGGGACTATTCCATTGGTTCTCCCAGTCCACGTGACCATTTCTAGCATTTCAATTGGCTATAGTGACAGACATGATGACTACCGGTAGATAGATACAGCTTCACAATAAAAGACACCCTGGCGTCCCGAGTGAATATTTCCCGCGCGTCACATAAATATCATATTCTCAAAATAATCTGACGGGCCAGAAATTATTGCTGGCGGGCCAATGTCGGCCCGCGAGCCGCCTATTGCCGATCCCTGCCCTAGTGGGTTCTAATGTAACTGACCAAGCTCACGGTGGGGACCAGGAGGGAACTGACACGACTTTACCCCCCGCCAAGACCGAAGAAATAGTCCCCCAAGAGCTCCGGGAGGAAGACAACCCTTCAGAGATGGAACTCTGCACGGAACAAGATGAGGAGAGCGCCGAGGAGATAGAACTCCAGGACCCCGCAGGGGAACGCATCCCCGACCGGTACTGCCAGGAGCGGCTCACCTCAACAAGCGTCTTCCCCAGGCGAGGCGGAGAGGATGCTGTCACAGGCGTTCCTCGCCACCCTGACAGCCTCTACCGAACGCGATCGACTCCAGGGTGAACGCGATCGACTTCAGGGTGAACGCGATTGACTCCAAACACAGCAACGGAGCGAAGAAGAGCACATACGTCTGGAGCTGAGACGCCTTCAGACGGAAGAGAATATGGCAAGAGACCGGTCCGACACCCAGCGCGCCGCTGACGGTGCCCAAAGAGAAGCAGAGCGCGACATCGCTCTCATCCAGCGCGAAGCCGAGCGCGACAGACTACAAGCCGAGCGCGACAGACTACAAGCGCAGCTAATGGAGCAGCTGATCACCAGGGCAACACCCCCTCCCTCCACAAGGGGTTCCAGGGCCTCGTCAAGACACGTGTCAAGGGCACCCTCCCCTGACCGAGCAGGCGACCTTGAACCCGACCGCCAGAGAGAGCCCACACCCCCCTCCGAACTCCTTCCCCGACCGGTCCAAGTGAGACCCAGCTACAAGGAAGGAACGGCGGACACCGCGGAGAGGCTAAATAGACGACTACAGGATCTAGAAGACCTGGCAGAAGAAGAAGAGGGAGAAGAGGAGAGTCCAGCCCGACAGCAGCACATTACTCCACAGGACCAGGAGGTCCAGTACAGCCCAGGCTATACCCCCGCGGCTCTGCGCTACAGACCCCTGACTCGATTCACGGGTGAGCATGACGCACGACCAGTCCCGAGGAATAGCACCTGGACCAGCGGGCCATGGTACCATGCCAGTACCAGCCCACCGAGAGGCGTAAGAGGAGACTCGCCCAGGAGGCCTCTCTTCCAACGCTCACCGATGTGCCAGCCATCCACGGCGTCATACATTGGCACACCGACGTTTCCAGACTTCACCCATGAGAACCGAGCACAGTACACGGAGCTACGGATGTGCTTAGAGACAATGATGGTGGATGTAGCTGATGAACGCCACAAGTATGCGATCCTGTTGAAGCACCTGAAAGTGCCCAGAGCGCACAACATAGCGCTGGCCTATGCCACCTCTACTACCCCATACACCGCGGCTCTAGCAGCACTAGACCAAAGATATGGACGTATATGGGATTACGTAATACAAGAGATAAGGCATATTGACCGCCTACCCCCAGCAACAGACAATCGCTCACTAGACAACCTGTCTATCAAAGTACAATCCCTGGTAGGGATGCTGGGGGCGCAACGAGAAAAGGGTATGCACGAACTATACGCAAACTCGAACGTCGAGAGGATTTTAGAGAAGCTGCCGCCCGCCCGACAGGAGCGCTTCAGGCGGCAAAGAGACCACCGTGATCCTAACGGTCCCGAGCCATCCCTCCTAGACCTAGCCGACTTCCTGGCGAGAGAAGTCAGCAGCCTACGGCTGGATACGTTCGTGCGGAGCACACCAAGCTCCAGAGAGGGACCTAGGAGAGCAAACGATGGCCGAAGATCGGTGACTGTCATGCACCAATCAGAATCAGTACCGAGCAGCAAGAACCACAGTACCCCCTCGATGAAAGAGAAGTGGAAGATGGTGTGCCCGTACTGCGAGAAGGAACACTGGTTGTCACAATGTGACCAGTTCAAGAAGATGACCGCTGAAGAAGTGAGTCACTGGATAAAGTCCAACAGGCGCTGTTACCGATGTGCGCGCAGTCACATGGCAGCCGAGTGCCGCCTCAAGAAGAGGTGTAGTCGGTGTGACGGAGCCCACCTAGATGTCCTACACGACAGTAACAGAAGAAAGCCTGCACCATCCAGCAGCACAAAGGCAAGCGTTATGTACATTGACCCCGCTAGCAGCAGCGGCGCCCAGGTGCTCTTAAAGGTGGTCCGCGTAACACTGAGTTACCAAGATAAGGTCATGGACACTTACGCCGTCCTTGACGACGGGTCAGAGAAGACCCTTCTCCTCGCGTCCGCTGCGGCCCAGCTGGGGCTGCGGGGGAGCGAGAACCAGATGACGATTCGGACAATAAGAAGAGATCTAAAGACGATAAAGGGCGAGAATGTCTCCTTCACTATCGCAGCCAGCGGGCAGCCCGAGAGACGGTATAGGATTACTAATGCTTTCACCAGCCAAGAAATAGGACTATCGCAGTACACCTACCCCATCGCCAAGCTGATGGATAAATATGTGCACCTGCGTCAACTCCCTATCCCGCTCATAGACGTGCCACCCCGACCCTGCTGATAGGCTCCGACCATGCAGACCTCATAGTCCCGATAGACCGGGTCCATACAGGACCCAGAGGTTGTCCTGCAGCAGTCGAGACCCGCCTAGGATGGACATTACAAGGCCCCCTCGCCAAGTCTCTTAACCGAACAGCAGCCACTGGCTGCCTCCACTCCAGAGCGACAGAAGGAGACACCACACTCCTGCAGCATGTCGAGAGGCTATGGACACTAGAGACAATGCCCTTTAAGAACGAAAAGAAAGACATTCGTTCTAAGGAAGATATCTACGCTATAGCCCTCCTCGAGCACGGGACAAAGAGAGTCAACGTCAACGGAGTGATGAGATACGCAACTCCACTCCTGAGGCGAGAGGGAATGTCCACCTTTCGCGCTACAAAAGAGGCGACGGAGCGGTATCTATTGAACACAGAGCGGCGCCTAGCCAAAGACCCCGCTCAAGAAGCTGTGTACCGCGCTGAGATTAACAAATTAATCACAGCGGGACACATAAAGAAAATTGACATTAAAGAGGCCGATCAGACGACCGAATCATGGTACGTGCCGCACCACAAAGTCCACCACAACGGCAAGGATCGCATTCTGTTTAACTGCAGCTACCAGATCGGATCACAAAATCTGAATAAAGAACTCTTGGCCGGCCCAACACTCGGCCCCTCCCTACTAGGCGTGCTACTACGCTTCCGCCAGGACAAGGTGGCTATCAGCGGCGACATCAAAGGGATGTTCCTGCAGGTGAGACTAGTGGAGGAGGACAAGCCCCTGCTGCGGTTCCTATGGAGAGAGAGGATCGGAGATGAGCACCCAGCCATCTATCAATGGGAAGTCCTCCCTTTCGGAACCACATGCAGCCCATGCTGTGCTACGTTTGCACTGCAAAAGCACGTCGCAGAGGACCCAGCAGCAGATGAATAGGTCCAACAAAGTGTGACAAATAGTTTCTACGTGGACAACTGTTTACAAAGCGTCTCGACGCCAGAAGAAGCCGAGGCTCTCCTACTCAAGCTCCGCGCCTCCCTGATCAAAGGCGGCTTTGATCTCAGGCAGTGGGCCAGCAGCGACCCGCAAGTACTGCGCAGCCTCTCCCCCGAGGACAAGGCCGCGAGCAGCGACACCTGGATGGCGACCATCCCAGGAGAAGCCCAAGAAATGACACTAGGACTAGTCTGGCGCTTCAAAACAGACTCGCTCCATTATAGACACAAACCCCTGACCAAGGAGCAGGGAAGGTCGACGGCAATACCGACCACCAGACGGAGTGTATACAGAACACTCGCCAGACAATATGACCCATTGGGATGTATTCTACCTTACACCACCAGGGCAAAGATGATTGTAAGAGCGCTATGGGACAAAGACCAGGGCTGGGACGATCCCATACCCGAACACCTTGCATCCACATGGAGAGAGTGGGAGATGGAACTCCGCTCACTCCCAGGTGTTAATATACGCCGCAGCTACTTCCCACCCACAGTGAGGCCAGAGACATGCAAGATCGACCTGCACGTATTCAGCGACGCCTCCGAAGTAGCCTACGGTTCGGTGGCTTACTTGCGTGCCCGAGAGGAGGGAGGAGAAATACATACTGCTTTCATCCTGGCTCGCTCAAGAATAGCCCCACGCAAGCAACAATCTATCCCGCGTCTAGAGCTCTGCGCAGCCCTAGCAGGAGCGCAGCTCGCCACGTTAATCCAACGTGAACTCACCATCCCGGTGCAAAGAACAATCTTGTGGTCAGACTCCACGACCGTACTCACATGGATCCGGTCTGATTCGTGCAGATACAAGGTCTTCGTGGGAGTCAGAGTCACCGAGATTCAAGAGTTAACAGAAGTAACCAGCTGGAGGTATGTGGACACCAAACACAACCCAGCTGACGTCATCACCCGGGGAATGTCCCTGGATGACCTCACCCGTCACAACCTCTACAGTGACGGGCCAGAGTTCCTCAAGCTCCCCGAAGAAGAGTGGCCTACACCCGCCCCACGGGAGGCGAGTAAAGAGGAGGCAGAGAACAAGAAACCTATGTTCTGTGGTTGACACACACACTCGTCCCCACAGACCCGGTTCTAGACGATTGCCTCACCCTAGAGAGTGCGCAGCTAAAGACATTTCTGTGGCACCACCCAGAGGTTCAGCCCACAACTGACATTTCAGCAGCTGACTACGAAGAAGCAGAACTCCTTCTACTACAACGAGCCCAGAGAGACTCGTTCCCCGATGAGCTAGCCTGTCTACAGGGAGCAAAGCCCGTCCCATCAGACAGCAGACTGCTCCACCTAGCCCCCGAGAGCGACGCCCATAATCTCATCAGAGTGGGTGGTCGTCTGCGGAGAGCCCCAGACCTACCGGATGACGTTAAGTACCCGATAGTCTTGAACAGCCGACATAAGGTCACAGAGCTGATCATAAAGAAATACGACGAGGATGTGCACCACGCAGGGGCAGAGAGAGTCTTCGCGGAGATCAGACGTCGTTATTGGATACTGCAAGGGAGAGAAGCAGTGCGGCGCTTCCAGCGAACCTGTCTAGACTGCCGTAAGTGGCGCGCGCAGCCCAGTATACCCCGGATGGCTGACCTACCTCCCTGTCGCCTCCGACTCGGCGACAAGCCCTTTCACTCCACCGGTATGGACTGTTTTGGCCCACTGTATATAAAGAGAGGAAGAGGAACCGAGAAGCGGTGGGGTATTGTATTCAAATGCATGACCACCAGAGCGATACATATCGAACTCCTCCCAACCATGAGCACAGACTCATTCCTTATGGCCTTCCGAAGATTCACATCACGGAAAGGAAAACCGTCTACATTGTTGTCTGATCACGGGACAAACTTCAAAGGCGGAGAAAGAGAGCTGAGAGAGAGCTTCCAAGCTATGGGCCCAGAACTTAAGACCCACCTCGCTCCATCCCAGATTGACTTCCAGTTTAATCCCCCGAACGCACCTCACTTCGGTGGAACCTGGGAACGAGAAGTACGTTCCATAAAGACAGCCCTGTACGCCGTGCTTGGGGCCCAGACCGTGGCGGAAGAAGTCCTAATGACAGTCCTCACGGAGATCGAGGGAGTATTGAACTCAAAGCCCCTCGGTTACGTCTCAAGTGATGTAGCAGATGTCGACCCAGTCACCCCCAACACCCTCTTGATGGGGCGGCTGGACCCCGCGCTACCACAGACAATGTACAGGCCTGAAGAAGCGAACGGCCGAAGAATGTGGAGGTACAGTCAAGTACTGGCTGACAAGTTTTGGAACAGCTTCCTACTCCACTACCTACCGTCTCTACAGACCCGCCAGAAGTGGGTAAAAGAGAGAGACAATTTGACAGAAGGAACAGTCGTCATGATTATCGACCAGTCACTCCCCCGAGCTATGTGGCCGGCTGGCCGCGTAAGCAAAGTGATCACCGGTGCCGATGGAAAGGTCCGAGCAGCTGAAGTGCTCGTCCAAGGACGGACTTACACCCGACCCGTGGCGAGGCTAATAGAACTGCCAAGGCTCCCCGATACTATCGATGACGACCATGACCCCATGACTTTGTGAGTTGACTGACCCTTACAGCGGACATTGAGTAGTGGACAGTGCGGTTAATCTGTCTCTGCTTAGCTAATTAGGTGGGACTAATTAGGGTGCGGCTGTTGTGAAGGATCAGATTAAACCGAATATATATATTTATTTATGGATATATATTGAATAGTATTTGTATATCGTTTGATATCCCTTGTATATTCCTTGTACATATACACGGAATATTCCTTTATTCTACTACAGCCCATAATAGTTCATTCTCTTATTGGACAAAAGGACCAGGCGCCAGGGACCAGCCCCTGGCGTTCAAGTTCAAAGGTACCGACGAGACATGCCCTTACTAGCCCCGGCTCCGCGCAGGAATACGGCTACCGAAAGCAGAGTGGCACTATTTGTCCACGTGCATATAAATATGGCGCAAGAAATGTAGAATTCCTCTTAGTCCTTTACCCTTCTACCCAACTAAGTAACAGAACGTGAAGCCTCACCCCACGATACCGCGTGCGGTGTAGTATGGCCTGTTTGGCCTTAGAATAGCAGTGAGACCTCGTGCGAATTAATAGCTGAATTGCCAGAGTTTGGCACCGTATTTCTATTAAGTAATAATAGTCTATTATGTATGGTGCATCGTGCGGTTAGAGTTCTAAAGTGAGCAGCACCCCCATCGCTTCCTCGTGTTATCTAGAGTCTTAACCAGGTTGGGCAGACCACACGTGGTGCTTTCATCCGAGGAGTTCTAGGCGAGGACCGAGTGGACCTGTACATTGGATTACCTACCCGACGACTGCTGAGCCCTATGCGGCATGGAATATATATTTGCTTTGGTACTTTGATTTGTGGAACGGATAATCGCCAACACCGGTGAGTGTTGGATTTACCCCGAAAGGAGTCAAGGTGAGACGGCGCTCAGACCAGACTGAGGTCGCCTCGCTTCTTCTTCACTGTGGAGCTACAGCTACAGCTACAGCTACAAGAGAGCCAAGGTGTATTCATCTGTGGATCAAGATTCTACTGCACTGTCTTCTGTACGTGAAGTCTCCCTAGACATCGTTGACCAGATGGGATACTGCCGACGGCTCTCCTACCCCCCCCTACTGGCCTACAACCGGGAGGACCCCTACAGTATATCCAGCTATAATCATTAAGTGTGCCATCGTTATAATTCCCTAAGAGCCAGGTTGTATACTTGCTTCCTGCGTAACCAGAGATTGGACATTCAGTGTTGATTTGCCTACGAGTACTCATTTGCCTTACAAGAGCATTCAAATCATAAATGTAATGGTGAATATTATATGTACCTTTTGCTATATATTAAATATTTGATTATTACCTTTGTGTGGACCTGGTTTCATGGTGGGAAAGTGTTCATCATATTCAGATATTGTGTACTGTATGGCCAGTAGTTAAAGTACATAAAGCGGTAGTGGTTTAATGATACCATACTTATCAATACAGTCAGGGAATTGTACCCCTCAGTTACACTAACTAACCTTACTGTCATGCACTTGTCCTAATAAACTAACCTACACTGTAGCACTCAACACTTTGATGAACATTGTTACTCAGCTGATAGAGTTGTGCCCTTCCTGATGACTTGTCGTACAGAACTTGTAAGCTAAATTACTAAATGTAAATGTATAGCACTTGCCGTTGCTGCTCTAACCTCAAATCGTCTGGTTACACTTAATCAACCTTCTTACGATACCAGTATCCGCTGAACAAACGAGATTTGATAGTTTCTTCCCGCACACTATGGTAGTAAGTCATACTGGCTAGAGATGTTCCAATACCATTTTTTCTTTCCCGATCCGATTCCGATACCTAAGCTTTGGGTATCGGCCGATACCGATACTGATCCGATACCAGTGCATACATAAAAAAAAAAATATATATATATATATATAAATTCTAAAACTTTGTTTTTAATATATAGCTACAGCTACTGTTTTATATATACTGTTTTTTAGTAATAACTATAAAGTAATGGTATTTATTCAACAACATGTGATTGTATAGATTAGTATTAGTATCAGTAATTGAAAACTGTCTCAATGAGTTCACCCACTAGTTGGCACATTAGTTCCACACGGACATTGTTTGTTGCTGCACTTGCTTCCACAAGGCTCCGTTTAAGTAGCAGAGCATCTGTTGTGATTTTTGCACAATAAATATTCAACATTCTCTTTTGAGACTCCGCCTCAGACTCTTATCATTTGGCACTAAAAGCTAAACATTGTCACCGATATGGCTGTCCGCAACATGTCCTTAATTGTGTACGCGAGGTGGTCGATCACTGACAACGTTAACGTGAGCTAGGTTAGCTAGCATGAGCTACCGGTAGATGGAAAGACTGTAACTTTACTGGTGAAAATGTGATTTCCGTTGGAATACTCCTTTGCCAACTTGCTGTACTTTGCTTGCAGGTCTGCAGCCATTCCAGGGCCTACCTGGAAGAGGTAGAGAATCTGTCACAGTGGTGTCAGGAGAACTGCCTCTCCCTGAACGTCAGCAAAACAAAAGAGATGATTGTGGACTTCAGGAGGTCGGGGGTCAAGGACTACAGCCCCCTCAGCATCGACGGGGCACCGGTTGAGAGAGTGAACAGTTTCAAGTACCTCGGAGCCCACATATCCGAGGATTTGACATGGACCACACACATTGACAGTGTTGTGAAGAAGGCACGACAACGCCTCTACTTCCTCAGGCGCCTAAGGAAGTTCCAAGTCAGTCAGAAAATCCTTAGGAACTTCTACTCATGTACAATAGAGAGCATCCTGACTAGTGGCAACATCACCTCCTGGTTTGGGAATAGCACTGCACAAGACCGTAGCAGACTACAAAGAGTGACACGTTCAGCCGAACGCACAATTGGACGGGGGCTTCCCACCCTCCAGAACATTTACAACAAGCGGTGCAAGGGGAAGGCTAAGAGAATTATTAAGGACTCGAGCCACCCGAACAACTGCCTCTTTGAACTGCTGCGGTCAGGCAAGCGATACCGGAGTCTTAAGGCGAGCACAGAAAGACTCGGAAGAAGCTTCTATCCCCAGGCCATCAGGCTGCTAAACGAACAATAAACACTATGCAACAACCATCAAATGCACACAGCACACACACCCACACTCACTTAAACAAACAACACACTGCAGCACCCACTCTCCACACTTTAGATCACACAAACACACTTTATATTTATTGATAAAGGATTTGCACTACAACTCGTACACCTACTGTAAATTGTACCCAAATTGCACCTCATCCCATTTCTGCCTTGCACTATATAGTATTGTATATTAGTACACTGCACAGTATTGTATATTGTATATTATATGGTAACTCAGTTACATCTATTCTGCATCGAACATTGTACATATGTCTATACTGAACACTGTGACCTCATTTTTTTTAACTTCTAATTTACATGCTATACTATGTTATTTTATTTCATACTTATCTTGTCTTGCACAGTCTCTGGAGCGTAACAGTAAGAAGCATTTTGTATAAAAGTATTCTGTACTTCTGTATGACAACTATTAAAGAAACTTGAAACTTGAAACTATTGCTGGATTATGAATAGCCCCAACTTTAGCCAAGGTAACGTTAAAGCTAAACCTTTAATGTTAGTTAACGCTAGCTTTCGGTTAGCTGTTCAATGCTAATAACACCACCAAGCGAACGCATCAGAGCCCCCCGTCAACACCGCTCTGTTGGGAGGATGGCATTTAAGAAAGTATCTGCTGTTAAAATGACAAACGGCATTGACACTTTAATTCACGGTCGGTTAAAAACACATTTGTTTTATAATGCTCACTCAGCAGACTGCAGTGTTGTTGATAAATTACGTCATATGGTATCGGAGCGCAGAATTAGAGGGTACTCGCCGATACCGATACCAGCATTTTAGGCAGTATCTGCGGCATTTCCGATACTGGTATCAGTATCGGAACAACTCTAATACTGGCCAGCGGCGTAACTTGTAAGAGTAGGTAAGGGCAGTGGTAGAAGAAGTACACAGTTCCTTTACTTAAGTAAAAGTAGAAATACTCTGATAAATGAGTACTCTGGTAAAAGTAAATGTCCTCCATTGAAATTCTACTTAAGTAAAAGTAGAGAAGTATTTGCTATTGAATGTACTTAAGTATCTAAAGTAAAAGTACACATTCTACATGATATTTCTGTATCCATTGACTTCTATGGGTTATGTTAAAGTGGTATGTGGTCCAGTTAGGCTGCTCTGATTACGTCCTCTTGTAGTTGACACTATATAATCTTCATATGTTTTTATGATATGATATGATATGATATTAGCATTTCTAATGCACCCCCCAGCCAATTTTTCGGTCCGGGGCGCAGAATAGAATACGAATAAATGGACAGGACAAAGAAACAGGGAACCAGGCAGACGGACAGACAGAGAACATAAGAACACCTCAGACACACAACACAACAGCAAAGTAACTAGTGATCATCCAGAGTGAAAAGGTGGGTTTTAAACAAGGCCTTGAATGTCTGTACGGTGTTGGCAGACTTGATCTTGAGGGGGAGCTTATTCCACAGTGTCGGTGCCATCACTGCAAAGGCCCGGAAACCCTTTGTCACCAGTTTGGCCCGCGGGACCCTCAGACACAATTGGTCATTCGATCTGAGGGACCTGGAGCTGATGTGTTGGACCAAGAGTTCCTCAATGTAGTATATTTTTATATATTTATGTTGTATATATTATGTTTTCTATGCAAAATCCTTTTCTTCAAAGTAACTAGTAACTGATGGGTTCAGATAAATGTAGTGGAGTAAAAAGTACAATATTTTCCTTGAAATGTAGTGGACTAAAAGTATAAAGTTCCCTAAAATGAAAATACTCACATAAAGTACAAGTAGCTAATTTATTTTACTTAAGTACAGTACTTGAGTAAAAATACTTAGTTACTTTCCACCACTGGGTACGGGATATGTACAGATATACTGTAGATATAGTATCCACAGATATGTAAAAAGGATTATGCAGGTGTAACGATCCTATACTCAGCCCTTGTTTGGGCTGTGGGGGGAGAAGGAACATTTGAGGCCTACCTTCCTCCAGTCTCATACCACCCTCTAGTGGTCACCAGCAGTTGGTGCAGACATTGATTACATTGTTAACTCACATGCTTACTTTGATTAATGGGATGATTAACACTTTGAGTGCCACGCCGGGTTTTCCTTTTTACCCCCTGAATGACACCATCGGCGCCAATGTTAACGTTAATATCGCCTAATCTATGTTTTAAATTATGGCTATGTGTCTAATCTGCCCATCGCATTATCAAAGACTATTTTACAGTCAGTGCTGTCGAGGCAGATTGGTTTTTTATCGCGTCATTTCCGTTTTAGAGCATTTAGAAAAGCACCCGTTTGGAGATAAAAAAACAGCCCATTCTGGACCATTCTATGAAAATCGTCTTTTAATGGAATATTCCACAACGTTGATATTCGTCTGCCTTTTTATGAATCGTTTTCAAATAAACGCTAGATGATCAATATTATACGTGCACGCAAGCACATTCGGGCCGCGCACGGATAATCGCCGCGTTGATTTCCTCTTGGACTTTTACAGTGAAACCGAAAGAGCCCATTTCACAAAACAGCTTATAACTTCATCAAAATTTGTCTGATTATCCTAACACTGATAACACAGAGTCCTTACCTGACATCAGATGGTATCCAACTGGTATATTCCAATTCCTGATCACCATTCGAAAAAATCGATAAGTGTATAGATCAAATCAAAATCAAATCAAATTTATTTATAGCGCCCGACAACACACGTTAATGTCCCCATGGGCCGTACAGGTCTTCTTTAAACAAGTCAAGAAGAAAACATAACAATAAGTCAAGAACAGAACAAGAACACCATAAGGTCCAAACATTTTTAGATGAATGCAAATAAAAGAAAGAATGCAAGCACTCCCAGACATACCCCACACGAAGGTAAGGAAAAACTCACTAAAACCTAACAATAGGGAAAAAAGCTCCACAGGCAGTGTGGAGGAGAGAAACCTTAGAAGGGCCATTCAAGGGGGGATCTCCCTTCTTAGATGTTGGTGATAATAGTGTTGCAGACGGACAGTTGGTAAGCATGCACTCATGTGTGTGGTGAAACACAGATGAGTGCATGCAATAGCAACTGTACATTTTGAAAGATTAAAGATAGAGCGATAGATAGATCCAACGTGATACAGTAGAACTCCATGATCAGCGGGGCTCAGAGACTCCAGAATGAACTGTGGTAACCCCCGGCTGGATCAGTGGACTGGAAAATGTGGAGTACCGAATTTTTTTCCCCATCCATTTTCATTGAGTCCATTCCAAAATCCCTTATGTCATCTGAAAGACGATAGGGGGCGCTTTTTTCCACATATGCTCTCCGGCGGAGCTCGTGTATACTCGGGTAGGCTCGCGTGATGCAATATGATTTCAGATCGCTAAAAAAAATAAAAATAATAATTCCAAGAAATCTCGTGAGTGGCTTTCAACCACATAAAAATAAACCCGAGATATCTCGTGTGTGGCAGTTAAAGTGTTAATGGGATGTCACTGTGTGTGTTGTTGTTGAACTTCCCCACCCTGGTGTGAATTGGTTTCCCTGGTTAGTGTTTTGGTATATTGCTTATTGTCTAGTGGTTAAATGTTTGTTTTGGACTGGCCTGGCCATCTGTTGTCAATCATCGTTAGTCTTGGTATTTAAGTGTGTGTCTTCCTCTCTTCTGGTTGTGGCGTCATCCCTCCATGTTACCCCCAGTTACCACTGTGTTCCGTTGCCCGTCGTGCCTGCTGTCATCTCTCCCGTGCCTTGCTGTTTTTATACTAAGTGTTGTAAGTAGTTTAAGTATTCCGTTTTCGTTCTCGTGCCTCAGTTCGTCGTGTATTAGCGCCAGCTCGGCTGTGCCATTTATGTTCCGTTTTGTAACGTGTCGTCTTTCATTAAAGTCTATTATGTATACACGTTATCCTGCCGTCTCTGCCTCCTCCATTCCTGTCCGCAACTGAGCTCTCATCGCCTTCCCTCACTACCCCAATCGTAACATGCAGGTATGTACAGACATGTGTGGATAGATATGTATACAAGGTAAGAATAAATATATATATATATATAGTATATATAGCATTATTGTACATGCTATCATACAGTTACATGGGTTATACAGGTGTATAACTAGGTATATAGAAGGATTATATGCAGGTATATTGAGACAGATATGGATATATGGTACAATATAATATATATATATGGTATATACTCATTGTCATTGCTAATATGGAGCTACAGTGTGTAATCAAAACCCAGTCAGGATCAGTGATGCCACAGATTACTTGTAAAAATAATCTGATTACTGATTACTCCTTTAAAAAGTAATCTAGTGACGACTTCCGGTTTTGAGATGGGTGGATAGGAGACCACTGAAAGAGCTCTCGGTCAAATAATATCGAGAAAGGGAAGTAAAACTGTTTAAAACTAAATAAAAGGTGACAATTCAAAGATATAAGAGAAAAGGAACGATGTCCACGAGAAAAAGTGAGAGAAATAAGACCCCAGAAGACGTACAAACACCGGAGGAAAGATCTAGACACGAGGAAATGACGGAAGAAATAGCTCAAGCGAGCGTGACACATGTAGGCAGGGACGGAGACCCCGTGGAACCCACCTGGTTAGCGAGGACACAAGCAACCATACTGGCCAGCATACATGCTGCTAACAAGGCTGGCCAGGAGCTACAAGCTAAGGCTAACCAAGAGCTACAAGCTAATGTGCAAGCTAACTCAAAGGCTATCCAAGCTATACAAGATAGCATACAAGTTAGCGCACAAGCTAACACAAGGAACATGCAAGCTAGCGCGCTGACTAGCCAACAAGAGCTACAAACTAGCATACAAGCTAGCGCAATGGCTAACCAGGCGAGCACGCAGAATATTCAAGACAGCATTGATGGATTAAGGGAAGAGCAGTTATAGTCAACTTCTTGGAATTCGAGGTAAAAGAGAACATTCTTAGAGCAGCCTGGCAGAAGAAGATAGAGGTTGTGGGACAGAGAGTAACTTTTGACCATGATTATGCAATGGAGGTGGCAGTAAAGCGTCAGAGCTACGTTCAGATAGAAAAAAAAAGGAAGGCAGAATCAGATTTCAATCGCCAATGACCACGCTGAAGGTCCATTGGAATGAAGGCGCAAAGGTGTACGGGGACGTGCGGGAGGCGGCGAGGGACATGAACCAGAGAGGATGGAAGGTGCCGGGAGGAGGAGACGAGAGACCTACGCTGCTGCAGAGGTTGGAGAAGGCGAGGAGATGGACCAGGGTCGGCGGGGGATGAGGAGGAGGCGAGGAGAACGGGAAGGTGAAAGAGCTCTGAATCGATTCAAAGCAAATCAATGGAGAAGAAGGACGCAAAGACACGGAGAAAGGGGGCGGAGAGGAGACATGGTGATCAAAGGGAGGATGAGTACAATACACACACACACAATACAGATTGAGGTAAACAGGAGAAGGACTGATGTAGTGAGAAGATAGTAAATTGCATATGATATAATTATAATTAAACCAAAAATGAGAGAGGAAGGCATAGACGTATTGTATTGTATTGACGCACACAATACAAGAAAGAAAAATACTTGTTATGCAGGAAGAAGATGACAAAACACATGCAAGATAATTAAACCGAAAGTGATAAAAAAGGACATGTGCATTCAAGAGATATATGGAGACGGACATTAAAGGAACTCAGGAATACACATGTTGCATAACATAATTAGACGTGAACATGAAAGTGACTAAAGCAGAGCTTTTTGACCGGGGGCTTGGTACAGGTCACACACAGAGAGAGAGCTGGACATATATAGTGCGCTTGTAGCCACTAGGGGGAGCCCTCTCACTAGGAGAGCCACTACTCCCCACCCACCAGCGAGGAAAAGAGGGGAACGAGTAAGACCCTCAAATGGCATGGAAGTTCATAGATATAGTTTTTATTTTTTTTTAAACTTAAATTTTTATTTAACATTTATAGACATACAACACAACATTTACAGTGACATCCATAACATAACAACATACAGATATGGGTCCCTTGAATATGGCCTCGTTCAGCCGTCCAGACCCCTGTAAGAGGAACCCCCCCCCCTCCCGCCCTCCCCCCCTAGAAACCGGCTCCCCCGCATCCCAGGTCCGTCCCACGCGGGGCCCAGCACTCAGCGACACGGGTACCTTGAATTTGATTGGGCCAGACCCAGTAGAGGGGCGAGGGGTGATACTCCCCCCCACCGAGCCAAGTCCGCGCTACCTCCCATGTCACCAAGCCCCCCACCCCACGCACAACGAACCCACAACCCACGAGATCCCACTCTCCCAGATCCCCCTGAGAGAAACCCCTCCCTCCCGCCATCCTCCCCGAGAGATAGAACACCCCCACATCCTGGTCCACCATGCACTGAGCCGAGCACCCAGAGCCCCCACCCGCCCCCGCCCGACCGCCAGGCCCCCGGTCCACGAGAGCCCCAAGCCCAGGTCCGCAGAAGGCCTAAGCACCACGCCTCAATGGCCCCCAACCCCCCGCGACACCAAGCCCGGTGCCCCCCCAGCCCGGAGACCAGACCGCCCGGCCACGACGGCCGAGGACCCCAGGAAACCCCGCCCCCCCACAACAATCCCACAACACGCAAGGCCCCCCCTCCCCCGGGTCGAACCGCCGGAACGATGGCCCCTCCCCCCGACCCCACTGAACCCACTGTACCTCCCATGTCACCGACATCACTGCATAAATTTTTTTTTTTGATCCACTTTTTCTCCCATTTTTCTATATTTTCTCCCATCCCAATTTCGTATCATCCAATTCAACCCTCCCCTGTCACGAACGCTGTTTCTTGCCTCCCACAAGCCGGCTGCAATGTGGACTAAGTCATACATAGCACAAGTCCCCTCCGGTACTTGAGGTAACAGCAGTCGCATCTTTTCACCTGCGCAGCTCGATCTATCAGTGTCGAGGAGTAACGCGTGGGAGGCTCACGCTGCCCCCGACACTTCCTGATTCTACTGCGCAGGCGCACCAACCGACTTGTAGGAGTCGCTTGTTCACAACGTTCGATCCCCACCCTTCAGTTTTCCCTCCCCGTAATACGGCCAATGTGTATTACTGCGGACGACCAGCTAAACTGAAAACAATGTGGAGAGCTGGATTCGAACACGCGAATCCTAGCGTCTCCACACTGGTGGCGAGTGCCTTGCCCACTACACCACCTAGCCGCCCCCATCACTGCATACATTTATGAAATTAAAACTAACCACACAATAAGAAAAAATGACATGGATATAAATGGTTATATGGTTCGCACTCTTTCCCCGGTTGGCGGTTTGGAGGGGGATCAGCCCTCCCACTGGAGAAGCCCCCCCCCCCCCACCAGAGACGAAGATACCCCCCGAAGGAGGCTCTCCAAGCCTCTCTTCATGTCCAACATTATGAATTCTTGTCCTTCATATTTGTCCATGTGCAAATTTTTTTTTTTGATCCACTTTTTCTCCCATTTTTCTATATTTTTCTCCCATCCCAATTTCGTATCATCCAATTCAACCCTCCCCTGTCACGAACGCTGTTTCTTGCCTCCCACAAGCCGGCTGCAATGTGGACTAAGTCATACATAGCACAAGTCCCCTCCGGTACTTGAGGTAACAGCAGTCGCATCTTTTCACCTGCGCAGCTCGATCTCTGTGTCGAGGAGTAACGCGTGGGAGGCTCACGCTGCCCCCGACACTTCCTGATTCTACTGCGCAGGCGCACCAACCGACTTGTAGGAGTCGCTTGTTCACAACGCCCGATCCCCACCCTTCAGTTTCCCTCCCCGTAATACGGCCAATGTGTATTACTGCGGACGACCAGCTAAACTGAAAACAATGTGGAGAGCTGGATTCGAACACGCAAATCCTAGCGTCTCCACACTGGTGGCGAGTGCCTTGCCCACTACACCACCTAGCCGCCCCTTGTCCATGTGCACATTTAAAGCAACTGCTATTCTAACATAACTTTGAAGAAATAATATAAAAGAAGACTAAAGACAATTGGCACTTCCCAGGTAATTCCTTTTAACCCTGTTTAACCCCTGTTGGCGGGTTGGAGAGGTAAGGCTCTCCTGGAGAGGGCCCCTCCTATAACGACGGAGATGTCCCCTGTGGGGGTTCTCCAATGTCCCTATTATTGTCCAACATTTTATTAGAATTTTTATCTTTCAAATTATAGTACATTCCCAGAGCTCCCGATCAGGTCTCTGAATGTGATTCCCCATGTTCCCCGTCCTCTTAGCTGTGTGTCCTGTGTGTTAGTGTCTATAGTTTAGTCTAGTACGTATTATTTGTATTATATGTCCCGAGTCAAGTCTCCATTTCCCCAACTAATGTGTTCACCTTGTCTGTATTCCCAGTGGTCTGTGTGTTGTCTGCAGTATGTCTTGAATCATTGCCTCCATTCACTATCTAATTATATGCATATGTGGTATTGAATCTTGGTCGATGTGTATGACCTCAGTGCTCGAGTCCTGCTTGGTGTGTGAGACTTCGTTATTCGAGTTCTGGCTGGTCCGGTTGATCTCGGTGCTCGGGTCCCAGTTGGTGTGTGTGGCCTCCGTGTTCGCATCTTGGCCGGCCCGGGCGACCTCCGCGCCTGCATCTCGCGTGCGGATGGTCCGGCCGACCTCGGTGCCCGAGTCCCGGTTGGTCCGTTTGTATCCAGCGTCTCCCTGTCCCTCCCCCGGGGGCCGTCTGTTTCGCCTCTCCCAAACCAGCTTCCATGCTCCTCCGAACACCCCACCTTGCATCGAGGCCATGTTAGCTTGTAGCTCCCTCGCCCACCAGGCCTTGCTGCGGCCCCACGTCCCGTTAGCTTGTATCCCTTGCTGCTTCATTTTCACCGTGATAACTTCCATGTTAGCTTGCAGCTCCTTCTCCGGCCAGGCCTCGCTGCGGTCCAACGCCACGTTAGCTTGTATTCCCCGACCCTTCTCCAACTCCTCTCCGAGTCCATCGCTGTTGCCCTCGATGTTCCACGTGTTAGCTTGGATATCCATTGCGTTAGCCTGTTTGCTAGCTTGTAGCTCCTGGTTAGCTACTGCGCTAGCCTGTTGGCTAGCCAACGCGCTCTGCATTTCAGCTTGGATGCCGGCCCTTAATCCATCAATGCTGTCTTGAATATTCTGCATGCTCGCCTGGTTAGCCATTGCGCCAGCTTGTATGTTCCTCGTGTTAGCTTGTGCGCTAGCTTGTATGCTATCTCGTATTGCTTGGATAGCTTTTGCGTTAGCTTGCACATTAGCTAGTAGCTCTTGGTTAGCCTTAGCTTGTAGCTCCTGGCCAGCCAGTATGATCACTTGTATCCTCGCTAACCAGGCGGGCTCCACTGGGTCTCCGTCCCTGCCTACCTGCGTCACGCTCGCCTGAGCTATTTCTTCCGTCATTTCCTCGTGCCTAGATCTTTCCTCCGGTGTTTGTACGTCTTCTGGGGTCTTATTTCTCTCACTTTTTCTCGTGGACATCTTTCCTTTTCTCTTATATCTTTGAATTGTCACCTTTTATTTTGTTTTAGACGGTTTTACTTCCCTTTCTCGATATTATTTGACCGGGAGCTCTTTCAATGGTCTCCTATCCAACCATCTCAAAACCGCCATAGATATAGTTTTGATGTTGATGTTTATTATGTATATATGTATGTAAATCAGATGGAGATAGCAGAGGCTACAACCACACATATTATTGTATGTGACATGGGTAGAACGGGGGAGCAATTGGAAAAGAAATATGACACAAATTAAGGGTATGAAAATGATGTCATTAAATGTGAATGGTATGAATAATCCGATCAAGAGGAGTAAGGTGATGACGAAACTTAAAAAAGAGGAGGCGCAGGTCATCTTCTTACAAGAAACACATCTAATATCACAAGAACATGAAAAGCTGATGAGATTCGGGTATGAAAATCTGTTCTATAGTTCTTTTAAACAGAACCTTAGAAGAGGAGTAGCTATACTAATTAAGAACACAGTGAAATTTGAAATTATCAGGGAAATAAGGGACAAAGAGGGAAGGTATGTGTTGGTCAAGGGGAAAATGTAAGGTAAAATGGTAACACTAATAAATGTATATGCTCCACCAGACAGTGAGAAATATCTATTTGAAGCGATCTTTGATATTATAGCGTTGGAAGGGGAGGGGGTCCTGATATGTACAGGTGATTTCAATGTAGTACTGAACTATGACATAGACATGACTAGCACAAAGAAATGGAGGACAAACATTAGCAAATATATGAATATACAAATGGCAGAATTAGGAATCATAGACATATGGAGAGCAATGAACACACTAGATAGAGAATACAGGCACTATTCACACCCACACACAACATATTCAAGGATAGACTATTTTCTCATGACAACAGGGGACAGATATAGGGTGGAAGAATGCAGGATAGGAGTGACGGATATTTCAGATCATAGCGCAATATATCTGACAATAAATCTTAAAAGTAGACAGAGAAATACAGTTTGGAGACTGAATGTAGGACTATTGAACAACAAAGGTTTGGTTAGCCAAGTGAAGGAAGACATAATTAGATATAGAGAAGAGAATGATAATGGGGAGGTAGATCCAAACATTTTATGGGATGCACTAAAGGTAGTAATACGGGGAAAATTGATAGCAAAGACGGCATTACTCAAGAAGGCTAGAATAGAGACATACCAGAACTTGATAAAGAAACTGAAAGAATTAGAGAAAGAACACCAAAGCTCAAAGAACCAGAAGACACTTAGAGAGGTCAAGGAAGTTAGAGGAAAGATAAACAAAGAGCTGCTGACAGAAATAGAGAAGAAAGCTAGATACATGAAACAGACATACTATGAAGGGGGACCGAGAGCGACCAGACTGTTAGCTAGACGAATTAGGACACAACAAAAAATAAACACAATACACACAATAAGGGACACAAACATAAACAAAATACTGAGAGAGCCAGCAGAAATAGAGAAGACATTTGAAGAATATTATAGGAAACTATACACACAACCGAGCGGCAGGAGAAGAGGAGATAGAAACATTTTTAGAAAAATTGGATTTACCATCAATAGGGAAGGAACAGAATGAAATATTAAATGCAGAAATCACAGAACAGGAAGTTTGGAATGCGATCAGTAGGGCAAAGAGTAGTAAGTCACCGGGTAGCGACGGATTCCCCTCGGAATTCTACAAAACATTTAGGCAGGAACTGAGCCCCATATTAGAAGCAGCATTCAGACACACAATGGAAAAAGGCACAATGCCACCTTCATGGAAAGACGCCATAATTACTACAATTCCAAAAGAAGGGAAAGATAGCGAACTGTGTAGCAGTTTCAGACCTGTGTTCATACTTAATGTAGATTACAAGATGTATACATCAATAATATCCAAAAGATTTGAGACATTTATGACAGATATAATAGACGAAGACCAGACTGGATTCATTAAAGGAAGGCAGACACAGGATAACATAAGGAAGACAGTGCAGATAGTAGAGGAGATACAAAAGGAAGGAGGAAGTGCAGTATTAGTTAGCCTAGATGCAGAAAAAGCCTTCGACAGTGTAAGCTGGATATTTCTATATAAAGTATTGGAGAAATTTGGATTAGACAAAAACGCTATGAAAACAATTAGGGCATTATATCAAGAACCGACGGCTAGGATTAAGGTGAATGGTAGTCTGACAGACCGGATTAAACTAGAGAGAGCTACCAGACAGGGTTGTTGTCTTTCGCCGACGCTCTTCAATGTATTCATCGAACCACTGGCTCAACTAATTAGACAGACAAAAGACATCAAAGGGGTGGAGATAAGGGGGACAGAACATTAATTGGGATTGTTCGCAGATGACGTGATAGTATATATGAGAGACCAAAGACATCAAAGGGGTGGAGATAAGGGGGACAACATAAATTGGGATTGTTCGCAGACGACGTGATAGTATATGAGACAACCAGACACAAGCTTCCCGACACTGATGGATCTACTGACAGAATATGGATATTACTCAGGGTATAGACTTAATGTGACGAATACACAGACATTAGCACTGGACTACACACCAACGATAGAGATCAAAGAAAAATACAAAATCAAATGGGGCATGGGGATTCAAAGTGCAGGCACTGATAGGAGATATGGAGCTGTTCAGAAGACAGGAACAACTACTAGACCCAATTACCAAATTCACTATAAACATATGGAACACAATAGTAAAGAAATACAAGCTAGAAAAAGAATGTAAGATACTGAGATGGATAGCACACGACAACAAATTCAGACCAGGGATAGAATACCATGGGTTCAAGAGGTGGGAACGGGGGGGTATAACAACAATGTGCACAATGACAGAAGGAGGGGAGATGCAGACTCTACAAAAATTTTAAGAAAGATACGGACTAGAGAATAGGGACCACTTTAGATATTTACAGATTAGGGACTACTATAACAAGGAAATAAAGCAAGACAGAGACAAAGAATAGAATTTGGTAGTTAAGATAATGGTAAAGTCATACGAAGGACGGAAGGGAAGGGTG
This sequence comes from Notolepis coatsorum, assembly GCF_963971535.1. Classification (NCBI taxonomy): domain Eukaryota; kingdom Metazoa; phylum Chordata; class Actinopteri; order Aulopiformes; family Paralepididae; genus Notolepis; species Notolepis coatsorum. The sequence goes on along the minus strand of NC_140171.1, from coordinate 112,081,315 downwards.
ATATCAGCACTATATCAGGCAATAATGGACAGTAAGGGAAATACAACATTATATGTAAAAGAAAAGTGGGAGAAAGAGTTGGAAATAGAGATAACAGAGGAGGAATGGTATGACACATGTAATACACAACAAACAACCACAGGATCAAGGATATGGAGGGAGTTTGGGTGGAAAAACATAATTAGATACTTTATAACACCAGAAATACAGGGCAATTACACACCAGCAAAGAAAACATGTTGGAGGGAGTGTGGACAGGAAGGGGCGAACCATACACACATATTCTGGGGATGTCAGAAGATAAGGCACTACTGGGAAGAGATACAGTAGGAGGGATAATAAATGAAATAATAGGATACGAAATACCCCAGGGAGGCCAAGTGTTGTATTTGGGGAATATGTCAGAAGAAGGAATCCAAGGGGAAGACAAATACTTGATTAAGATATTGATAGTGGCAGCCAAAAAAGCTTTAACTAAACTGTGGTACAAGGTAGAAGTGCCAACAAAGGATCAATGGATAGAGTTGGTAGAGGGGATACAGGAAATGGAGAGAATCACACATCTGCTGAGGCTGCAAGAAGAAAAGTTTGAATGGAAATGGGGAAAGTGGGAAGAATACAGGAGGGGAAGTAACGACATCACAGAGGTTTGAAAAGGATACAAGGAAATGAATGAAAATGTAAATAAATAATGCAAATATAGAATGGACCGAAGGACCCATGCCACACTTTTTCTTTACTAATTTTTGTCTATTTGTTTTATATTTCTGTACTGTTGAGATGTGGAAATGTATTGTCTATGAATGTTGTCTATGTATGTTGTTGAAAATAGAAAATAAATAAAAACGTAAAGTAAAAAAAAAAAAAAGTTATCTAGTTACTTTACTGATTACTTGATTTACTTTGAAAGTAACTAGGTTACGAAGTCGTCGTCGTCCCCCCTGCTGCTGCCACAACATAAGAATGACAACAGTTTAACACTTTAACTGCCGGAAGACACTTTTAGGCGTCCTTCCCCGCCATGCTCAAGGTGCCGAGGACGCCGTAACTCGTCTTTGATATCAATATTTCAAAAATCTCTGATCGGATTCATATTTCCCATCCGCTGGCCTGAGACCCACCAACAAGCCCCACTGAATCCTCTAGCGGTTCAAGAGCGCCATCTGGTGGCCGATCGGCGCAATCGCCTAACAGGATGTTACATGGACGATGTGCTATTCACCTATATTACTTCCGGGCACTCTGTATTTGTCCCGGCATTCTAGCTCGTCACAATACATAGCGATCCGTTGCAAAATAACTCGATAAACAACATGATTTGGACGTATATACTATTATACAAGCTGGAAATGGACCCGATATTTCTACATACCATAATAGGTAAATGACTGTTCCACGCTCATCGCCCAACGGCGCGAGGAAGATACGGTAAGATTCAGTCTCCTATACTAACCGATCCGATGAACATATGACCCACACTAGATGAATGGTATAATGTTGCCCACGGAATTATAAACGCCCCCTCACCCATCCGGTCAACATCAGATGACGTGTAGTAACTTCTAGAACCATGTCTAGTTGGAATTTTTTATATCGCGCCGATTGCCATCAAACTGTATTTCATCATCAATATAATGCATTTGGGGCTATAGATCACGTTCTGGAGAAAGCTGCAGAAAGAGATGAAAACATACTTATACATTAGACCATACTTTAGTATGAATATGTGAATGAAAAAGTTTAACGTTGCTTCACCCTGAACAATACATATAGGACATTGAATGGGCCCTAATAATGGCAATTTAGCAATAGAATTAAAAAAGTTATAGCCCTGTAAAGAAGGGGAATTTCTCCATAGACAAATAGAGCCGGCAACCTATGGTATATAATGAATTTAGCCTTAGGCAATCAAAGTGTTAATTTTTTTTTATAATTCTTTATTGAAAGTGCATAATGTCATAAATCATGATTGGCTGCTCAGACAGGTCATCATGAGACGTCATCAGCCATCAGGCCATATAAGGTAACAGCTGTCCACTGCTCAGGCACTCTAGGACAGTGGTTCCCAAACTAAATAAAATTGAAAATGTATATTTTTATTAAAAATAAAATTGTAAAACCGTTGTGTAACTGAGGGGTACAATTCCCTGACTGTATTACTAGATATGATACTTACTACCACTACCTTTGTACTTAATATTCGGCCACCCAGTACACGGCATAAATATATTATGATGAACACTGTCACGTAGATGAAACGGATCCAACACAAATGTACGAATTAGAAATAGGTCTTTATTTCTACACAGCGATGGTGTGTAGAGCAAGCACTTAATCAAATCAATCACATTTATGAATGGAATTAGTATGCACTTTTATGGCAAGAGTATTCGTCGGTATATCAATAGAGAATGTCCAATCTCTGAAGGCGCAGGTGGTACATATACGACCTGGAATAGTTTAAGGAATAACAGCAATGATACTTTAATGATTATATACTGGATACACTAGGGGGGGTTAATCCGGTCGCTTGTAAACCGACAGGAGTAGGAGGGGGGGGGGGGGGGGGTAGAATCCGGCTGCCTCATCCGGCCAAGGGTATCCCAGGTGAACCCACTGTAGTGCCGTTCAATGCGCCGGCGATCCTTGGACCACAGATGAAAGCAGATGGACTCTTTGTGGGCCGGCTCTCTCCGGTCCACGGGGGAGAGACGTGAAGCGACCTCATCTTGCAGAGCGTCTCCTCACCTTGCGTCCTCTCCAGGGGGGGGGGTTCCAACACACGGCAGTGTCGGGGGTCTTTATCCATGGAATAATCAAAGTATCCAAAGCATAATCCGTGCCTGGGAAGGCGGGCTGTCGTCGGCAGAATAATCCGGTATACAGGTCCACTCGCTCGTCGGCTCTGGGGCTCCTCGGGTGCAGCTTCACGTGGGGTCAACCACCCTGGATAAGCAGCCAGTTCTCTGCCCGAAACGATGGGGTACTGACTACGGTAGTATTCTCACCGCACGAGGCACTATATATTAACAGACTATTATTAGCTTAATAGACTACGTCCAACTCGACGATATAGTGCCAAATATGACTATTCAAATATTAATATACACGATGTCTCAATACCGATGGTAGGCGAACTTGGCCTTACTCCCACACGTGGCGTCGCGGGGAGGCTTTACGTCTGTGACTCTATTGGAGGGTAAGAAACTGGACTGAAAAGAAAGTCCTACTTTAGTAGCGCAGTATATATACGCACTATGAACAAATAGTCCCATTAGTGGTGCGGTAGCCAGATTCCTACGCGGAACTAGGACTTGTTCGTACATGTGGAGCGGTACGTTTGAACTGGGTCTGAGGGGTATGGCAGCCTGGCACCAAGGTCTCGACCAATAGTAGAATGGAGACTATTATGGGATGTTCAGTAGGCTAGAATGGATATTCAATGCATATTGTACAAGGAATATACAAGGGATATCAGGGAATATTAGAGAATATACAAATACAATTAAATATATATATATAAATAAATATATATATTCGGTTTAATCTGGCCCTTCACAACAGCCACCCCCTGATTGGTCCCAGACCTAATCAGTTAAACAGAGACAGATTAATCGCGTTGTCTATTTACACATAAGGGTTTGCTGTAGGGGTCAGTCAACTTCACAAAGTCATAGGGTTATAGGGTCATGGTCATCATCGATTGTGTCTGGGAGTCGGGGCAGTTCTATGAGCCTTGCCACGGGACGGGTGTAAGTGCGACCCTGGACAAGCACTTCAGCTGCTCGGACCTTGCCGTCGGCACCGGTGATCACTTTGCTTACGCGGCCGGCCGGCCACATAGCTCTGGGCAGTGATTGATCAATAATCATGACGACTGTTCCTTCTGTCAAATTGTCTCTCTGGGCTCGCTGCAGTAGAAGCAATTCTGCTTCCTCGTAGTTAGCTGCTGACATATCAGCGGGGGACTTGCACTCCGGGTGGTACCGCAGGAATGTTCTTTGTTGTGCACTCTCTATGGACGTGCAATCGTCTATGTTAGGGTCGGTGGAGGCTACGGTGCTCAATCCACAGAACACAGACTTCTTATTTTCCACCTCCTCTGGACTTGCTTCCCTCGGGATAGGCATGGGCCACTGTCCTTCCGGGAGTCTTAGGAATGCGGGGCCGTCACTGTAGACATTGCGACGGGTGAGGTCATCCAGGGGCATCCCCCGGGTGATGACGTCGGCTGGGTTCTGTTTTGTATCAACGTAGCGCCACTCTGTTTCTCCGGTTAACTCTTCGGTTAAGTCTTGAATCTCGGTGACTCTGACTCCCACGAAGACTTTGTACTTGCATGAGTCCGATTTGATCCAGGCGAGTACCGTCGTGGAATCTGACCACAGGATTGTTCTAGACACCGGTATGGTGAGCTCACGTTGGATGAGCGTGGCTAGGTGCGCTCCGGCTAGGGCTGCGCAGAGCTCTAGACGTGGGATAGATTGTTGCTTGCGTGGGGCTATTCTCGAGCGGGCGAGGACAAATGCTGTGTAGATCTCTCCCCCCTTCTCTTGGGCCCGCAAGTAGGCTACTGATCCGTATGCGACCTTACACTGAAGACGTGTAAGTCCATTTTACATGTCTCTGGCCTCACCGTGGGTGGGAAGTAGCTTCGGCGCATATTAACGCCTGGGAGTGAGTGGAGCTCCATCTCCCACTCTCTCCAGGTGGATGCAAGGTGTGCGGGAATGGGGTCGTCCCAGCCCTGGTCCTTGTCCCACAATGCTCGTACAATCATTTTTGCCCTGGTGGTGTACGGTAGAATACATCCTAGCGGGTCATATTGTCGGGCGAGTGTTGTGTACACACTCCGTCTGGTGGTCGGCGCCGCCGCCGGCCTTCCCTGCTCCGTAGTCAGGGGCTTGTGTCTGTAGTGAAGCGAATCTGTTTTGAATCGCCACACCAATCCCAGGGTCATCTCCTGGGCTTCTCCCGGGATTGTAGCCATCCAGGTCTCGCTGCTGGCTGCCTTGTCCTCGGAGGAGAGGCTGCGCAGTACTTGCGGATCGCTGCTGGCCCACTGCCTGAGATCAAAGCCGCCTTTGATCAATGAGGCGCAGAGTTTAATCAGGAGAGCCTCGGCTTCTTCCTGGGTTGAAAGGCTTTGTAGACAGTTGTCTACGTAGAAGCTGTTCTTTACGCTGTGTCGGACCTCTTCGTCCGCTGCTGGGTCCTCTGCTACATGTTTCTGTAGTGCAAATGTAGCACAGCAGGGGCTGCACGTCGTTCCGAAGGGGAGGACTTCCCATTGGTAGATGGCTGGGTGCTCATCTCCTGGCTTCTCTCTCCATAGGAACCGTAACAGGGGCTTGTCCGCCTCTACTAGTCTCACCTGCAGGAACATTCCTTTAATGTCCCCGCTGATGGCCACCTTTTCCTGGCGGAAGCGGAGTAGAACGCCGAGTAGGGAGGGGCCGAGTGTGGGACCGGGCAGTAACTCTTTATTCAGATTTTGGGATCCGATCTGGTAGCTGCAGTTAAATACTATGCGGTCTTTACCGTTGTGATGGACCTTGTGGTGAGGCATGTACCACGATTCAGTGGTCTGGTCAGCCTCTTTAATGTCCATCTTTGTGACGTGTCCCGCTGTGATGAGCTTCTCAATCTCAGCGCGGTATACACTCTCTTGGGCGGGGTTCTTGGCTAAGCGCCGCTCCGTGTTCAGCAGGTACCGTTCTGTGGCGTCTGTCTTGGCGTGGAAAGTAGGCATTCCTTCTCGCCGCAGGAGTGGCGTGGCGTATCTCAACACGCCGTTGACCGGGACTCTCTTGGTCCCTGTCTCGAGGAGGTGAATGGCGTAAATGTCATCTTTAGAGCGAATGTCTTTCTTTCCGTTCTTAAAGGGCATTTGTTCCAAGGTCCATAGCCGCTCTACGTGTTGCAGGAGTGCGGTTTCTCCCTCTGTGACTCGGGAGTGGAGACATCTAGTGGCTGTACTTCGGTTGAGAGATTTGGCGAGCGGGCCTTGGAGAGTCCATCCCAAATGGGTCTCGACTGCTGCAGGACAGCCTCGGGGTCCGGTATGAACCCGGTCTATCGGGACAATGAGGTCTGCATGGTCGGAGCCTATCAACAGGGTCGGCATAGCATTGTCTATGAGCGGGATCGGTAACTTGCGCAGATGTGCATATTTCTCCATCAGCTTGGCGACGGGGTATGTGTACCGCGACAGCCCTATTTCTTGGCTGGTGAAAGCGTCTGTAATCTGGTACCGTCGCTCAGGCTGGCCGCTTGCTGCGATAGAGAATGAGACATTCTCGCCCTTTATCGTCTTCAAATCTCGTCTTATTGTCCGAATTGTCATTTGGGTTTCGCTTCCCCGCAGCCCTAGCTGGGCCGCAGCGGAGGCGAGCAGCAGGGTCTTCTCTGACCCGTCATCGAGGACGGCGTAAGTGTCCAGGACTTTATTCTGGTAGCTTAGTGTCACACGCACTACTTTTAGGAGTACTCGGGCTCCACTGCTGCTGGCGGGATCGATGTACATGACGCTCGCTTTGCTGCTGGATGGTGCGGGTGAAGGGCGCCGTCTGTTACTGTCGTGAAGTATGTCCAGATGGGCTCCATCGCACTTGGTGCACCTTTTCTTTAAGCGGCATTCGGCTGCCATGTGTGAGCGCGCACAGCGAAAACAGCGCTTGTTGGACTTTATCCATTGACTTGCTTCCTCCGCGTTCAGCTTGGGGAAGGAGTCACATTGCGCTAGCCAGTGTTCTTTCTCACAGTAGGGGCACACTATCTTCCACTTCTCCGTTCTGGAGGGGGTACTGTGGCTCCTGCTGCTCGGTACTGACTCCGATTGGTGCATCACAGTCACCGATCTTCTTCCATCATTTAGTCGTCTGGTTCCTTCTCTGGAGCCAGGGGTGCTCCGTCCGAATGTATCTAGCCGTAGGCTGCTGACTTCTCTCGCCAGGAAGTCTGCTAGATCGAGGAGGTTCGGTTCGGGGCCATTCGGGTCTCGTTGGTCTCTCTGCCGCCTAAAACGCTCCTGTCGAGCGGGCGGCAGCTTCTCCAAGATCCTTTCCACATTTGAGTTGGCGTAAAGTTCATGCCTCCCCTTCTCTCTCTGCGCTCCCAACATCCCTACCAGGGACTGCACTCTGATGGACAGGTCGTCCAGTGCTCGATTGTCTATTGCTGGGGGTAAGCGGTCGATGTGTCGGATCTCCTGGATCACGTAATCCCATATGCGCCCATACCTCTGGTCCAATGCTACCAGCGCTGCTGTGTATGGGGTGGTGGAAGTCGCGTAGGCGAGCGCTATATTATGTGCGCGGGGTACCTTTAAGTGCTTCAGTAGGATGGCGTATTTGTGGCGTTCATCCAATACATCCACCAACATGGTCTCCAGACACATGCGGAGTTCTGTATACTGGGCCCGGTTCTCTTGGGTGAAGTCGGGTACCATAGGCGTGCCAATGTATGACGCTGACTGTGGATACATCGGCGAGCGTTGGGGGAGAGGCCTCCTAGGCGAGTCTCCTCCCGCTCCTTGGTATGGGCTGGTACCGGCAGTGTACCATGGCCCGCTTGTCCAGGTGCTGTTCCTCGGTGCGGGTCGTGCGTCGTGCTCACCCGTGTATAGAGTCGGGGGTCTGTAGCGCAGCTCCGCGGGAGTATAGCCTGGGCTGTACCGGACCTCCTGGTCCGGTAGAGTACTGTACTGTCGTCGGGCGTGGTTCTCCTCCTCTTCCTCTTCGTCTTCAGTTAGGTCATCCAGTGCTTGTAGTCTCTGGTTTAGCCTCTCCACAGGATATGCTGCTCCTTCCCGGTTGCTAGGTCTCGCTTGGACCGGTGGGGGGAGGTGGTCTGTGGGGGGTATAGACCTCGTCTGTTGGTCAAGTTCAGGGTTGTTTACTCGGCTAGGGGATGCCGCCCTGGAGGTGTCTAGACGAGTTCCTGGAGCCTCTGGCGGAGGGAGAGGGTGTTGTCCGTCTGATCAGCTGTTCTATTAGTTGCGCTTGCTGTCTGTCGCGCTCTGCGTCCCGTAGAGCACCAGCAGCTGCTCGCTGGCTGTCTGCTCGGTCTCGGGCCACATTCTCTTCCCTCTGAATGCGTCTTATTTCTAGACGTATATGCTCTTCTTCGCTCCGCTGCTGGATCTGCAGTCGGTCGCGTTCAGCAGCGGCGTTCAGGCTGATGAGGAAGGCCTGCTGTAGGGTCCTCTCTGCCTCGCTGGGAGAAGGCGGTTGTATAGGGGAGCCTTCCCTCGGGGTACTCCTTGCGGAGCCTTGGAGCTCTATCTCCACGGTGCTCTCCCCGTCTTCTTCCGTGCCGAGTTCTCTCTCGGTAGCGTTGTATTCCTCCCGGGACTCATCGGGGACTACTTCTTCAGTACTGGCGGGGTGTGAAGTCATGTCTGGTTCCCACTGGTCCCCACCGTGAACTTGGTCAGTTACATTAGAGCCCGTAGGGGCCTCTATGGTCGGGGTAGTCTGGGCGTTGGGGTTAGACATACTTTTACTTTCTAGTTTTACCGCGTTTACTGTTAGTAGAAGACTAGGTTGTTGACTGACAGCGTAGGCCTCTAAGTACTGAGGGAGCCGTCGTTCGCGCTGCGGGCGTTGGTTAGGAGGATCGTTTCGTGGAGTGTTCATCATAGGCCATTTCAATATTAATAACACTATATTAATATTACACTAATTACCCTCCGGCTCGAAGGACCAATTGTAACTGAGGGGTACAATTCCCTGACTGTATTACTAGATATGATACTTACTACCACTACCTTTGTACTTAATATTCGGCCACCCAGTACACGGCATAAATATATTATGATGAACACTGTCACGTAGATGAAACGGATCCAACACAAATGTACGAATTAGAAATAGGTCTTTATTTCTACACAGCGATGGTGTGTAGAGCAAGCACTTAATCAAATCAATCACATTTATTATGGCAAGAGTATTCGTCGGTATATCAATAGAGAATCTCTCCAATCTCTGAAGGCGCAGGTGGTACATATACGACCTGGAATAGTTTAAGGAATAACAGCAATGATACTTTAATGATTATATACTGGATACACTAGGGGGGGTTAATCCGGTCGCTTGTAAGCCGACAGGAGTAGGAGGGGGGGGGGGGGGGTAGAATCCGGCTGCCTCATCCGGCCAAGGGTATCCCAGGTGAACCCACTGTAGTGCCGTTCAATGCGCCGGCGATCCTTGGACCACAGATGAAAGCAGATGGACTCTTTGTGGGCCGGCTCTCTCCGGTCCACGGGGGAGAGACGTGAAGCGACCTCGTCTTGCAGAGCGTCTCCTCACCTTGCGTCCTCTCCAGGGGGGGGGGGTTCCAACACACGGCAGTGTCGGGGGTCTTTATCCATGGAATAATCAAAGTATACAAAGCATAATCCGTGCCTGGGAAGGCGGGCTGTCGTCGGCAGAATAATCCGGTATACAGGTCCACTCGCTCGTCGGCTCTGGGGCTCCTCGGGTGCAGCTTCACGTGGGGTCAACCACCCTGGATAAGCAGCCAGTTCTCTGCCCGAAACGATGGGGTACTGACTACGGTAGTATTCTCACCGCACGAGGCACTATATATTAACAGACTATTATTAGCTTAATAGACTACGTCCAACTCGACGATATAGTGCCAAATATGACTATTCAAATATTAATATACACAATGTCTCAATACCGATGGTAGGCGAACTTGGCCTTACTCCCACACGTGGCGTCGCGGGGAGGCTTTACGTCTGTGACTCTATTGGAGGGTAAGAAACTGGACTGAAAAGAAAGTCCTACTTTAGTAGCGCAGTATATATACGCACTATGAACAAATAGTCCCATTAGTGGTGCGGTAGCCAGATTCCTACGCGGAACTAGGACTTGTTCGTACATGTGGAGCGGTACGTTTGAACTGGGTCTGAGGGGTATGGCAGCCTGGCACCAAGGTCTCGACCAATAGTAGAATGGAGACTATTATGGGATGTTCAGTAGGCTAGAATGGATATTCAATGCATATTGTACAAGGAATATACAAGGGATATCAGGGAATATACAAATACAATTAAATATATATATATAAATAAATATATATATTCGGTTTAATCTGGCCCTTCACAACACGTTGTGTAATATAAAACATGGTATTATAGTTTGTTATTCTCTCAAATTAGGCTTATCATTATGGGTAAATAGTGGCGCTTGTTCGTGATGACAGTTTTACTGACGCACCTGCTCCTCTGCTCTGCACTTACCAGCGTAAAAGCAGTGGCTCAGAAAGCTAAATATATTCACTGCTGCATCCACAGGAAGGCGCTAGCTGCCAAAAAAATGCCTGCTGATCTCAAAAAAGGTTTTGGACGAAGCGGTAAGAACTGTCAATTTTATCAAGGCCCGTCCATTGAATTCACGGTTGTTTGCAGCTTTATGCGATGAGATGAGCAGTGATCACCGGCAATTACTTCTCCACACCGAGGTCCGCTGGCTATCGAGAGGAAAGGTGCTTGCGTGATGATGTTTTTACTAGTGCTGTCAATCGATTAAAATATTTAACTCGATTAATCGCGTTATTGTCCATAGTTAACTCGCGATTAATCGCAAATTAATTGCATTAATTTTTTCTACCTTAAACAGATATTTTTCAAGTTCCAAGTTTTAATACTCTTATCAACATGCGAGTCAACAAATGCTTGCTTTATGCAGCCATTTAACACAAAAGGATGACCCTCATGCATTGAAAAAAATTGCATCAAATTCAAAACAGAGTGATGCACACAATAACTTAAAAGAAAAGAATAATTTAAAACAATGAATAAAGTGTGCATGAAATAATAGGGGAAAGAAAACGTTAGGAACTTGTTACATTCACCCACACAAGGGCTGAGTAATCACACCCCCCCTCTCTCTCTCACACACACACACACACACTCTCCCAGCTCTCTTTCTCTCTTGCCCCTTCCTCATCTCTCTCACCCCCCTCTCTCTCTATATATCTCACACACACACTTCAGAAACAAACATAGTATCAATGAGAGCATCAACAATACACCTGAGTGAAGTCTAGTAAAGAAAAAAAGTTAAAGTTATTTTTTTTCTTAAAAGTTAATCGTGAGTTAAAAAAAATAGTGGCGTTAATAGAAACGGGTGATAACGCGTTAATACCACGTTAACTTTGACAGCCTTAGTTTTTACTTGACTCAAAATGTGATCTTTCACATTGTTTATGTGATGCTCAGTGGCTTACCAAATTGGCATACATGGCAGATATTTTTGAGCATTTGAATGGACTCGATCGGAGTCTTCAGGGGACCTTTTTGCTTCCGCGAAGCAACAACACCTGTCTCATTAGGTAAGTGATAACGTTATCCAGTCTCTCTCTCTCTCTCTACCTCTACCTCTCTCTCTCTCTCTACCAAATCCATTCTGAGACAACGGACTCAGTGCGTACTCCACAAGTCGCGCGTAACATGAATCTCTCTCTCTCTCTCTCAAGTAGCCAAATTACACAATAAAACGAACTGGATAGTTGATTTAACTTCATGCTGAAGCCATTCTAAAATCAGCTATAAACGTAAACATGTGAGTGTGGCTGTGTGCGTCCCATCTCCGGTCTAGCTGACTGTACCCCTGGCTCTCTTATCATCAGCATTATGAGATAGTAACTAAATATGTAACGCACAGCCACTTGGAAAAGTAACTGTAATCAGATTACTGGCTTGTAAAAAGTAACAATTTAGATGACTATTTACTGAAAAAAGTTATCAGATTAGAGTAACTAGTTACTGGCATCACTGGTCAGTATATTGGATGAAAGGAGAATGTTAACACAGTGATTCTGTTCACTGACATAACGGAACTGGACAAGGAAGAGAGAGGAAAAGACTAGCTGACTTGAAGACCGAATTGGAAGAGAAACCATTGCCAATTGAAAGACTGATAAACAAATGGAAGAATCCGGGTGACGTGAATATTAAAGGCAACCAACTTGTGTTCAGCTTTTCTCTGATTGGCCACGACCCCCCGCCCCCTTTTGCCGCGAACGCGGCAGGCAAGCGGCAGCGGTCCCAAATGAAATCCATCAGTGGAGGAAGCGGCAGCGGTCCCAAATGAAATCCACCAGTGGAGGCTGCATCAGTGGAGGACACAGGCTGCTGACTGATTATGAAATGAATGAATGAAGCACGGAGCATAATGTATAATGTTATTTCGCAGCGTTTGTAACGTCATAACATCAGTGGAGGACGCAGGCTGCTGACTGATTATGAAATTAATGAATAAAGCGCGGAGCATAATGTATAATTGAAGCGCGGAGCATAATGTATAATGTTATTTCGTAACGTCATAACATCAGTGGAGGCTGCTGACTGAACTAGAAACTGTACGCTGTAACGTTATTATGTTATTTTGCGTTTTTAACAACCAACTACCAGATTCACTCGTCACTGTACATCACTTCTGAAGTATAAACAAACTATACTGCTGTGACGATTTTGAATATCTTAACATGTATTTACGCCAATACAATTTTTTAGATGAATGATTGTGGATATAATATAGAAAACACATCATTATGATATTGTCAGATGGCGTTGTCAGATGTGTAGAATTCACCTACTTACAATTATTTTCATATAAAATACAATGGTGAGTGAGAAATGTATCTCCAGTGATAAAACCCAGTGCTCTATGATACACAGCGTGGATGGGCTTTCAGAGGGAGAGGCATGCATGTACATAATTTCACCATAATCAAATACAGACGACTTCCGGTTTAGCTACAATATGTAGCGCACGCGTTTGGTAACAGCTCCGCTCCCGTCACCGTTAATTTCGTTCAAAAACATTATTTTAACAAATACCAATGAGATTAAACCACATCGTATGTATTAATAGGAACTTCTACTAACTATATCAAAAAACATAAAGACTCAACATGGATGGTAAGGATAAGAAAAAGGTTGGAAAGAAACACGAAGCAGCAAATCCAACGGCGACGATTGAGACACGTTCAAGAAAAATAACAGGCGACGCGGTGGCAGATCCGTTGTTGACAATCCCTGATGAGAATATACCGGGACCATCGGCGACTGGCTCCGAGAGGGAGACAATAGAGGACAACATAACGGGAACGACAGGAAAAAGTACCGTTAAGGACAAAGCAGAGGATTTTGAGAAGATAATAGCCAACAAATCCATCGGTCCCATCACTGCACCTACAATATCAACTGACACAGGCAGTGCTATTACACAACCCGACTCCAACTCTCTGACTATCCTGATGAAAGAACAGATGGTCGCTTTCAAATTACACGTTGCACACATCGATGCTAAATTCGAAGAAGTTATGAAAGCGGTCGCTGTACAGTCCGTGCGAATCACGACAGTGGAGAATACGGTGACAGAAATTACACGGGGTTCAAAGAGAACGAGAAGAACGTCAACGATGGATTGACAGAGTTAACGAAGGAGATAAAAAAGGTGGAAGATGCATGTCGGATAAAAATACAAGAAGTCAAAGATGAAGCGATGGAGAGGCTGCTCGAGACCCAACGTTACTACAGGCGAAATAATATCCGCATTGTGGGACTTGATGAATCAGTCAATTGCACAGACGACAAGTTTCCAACAGTGTTAGCAGAGATTTTGGGTAACAACATTCTAACCACAGAGCCGATAGTGGACCAATGTTACAGAATCGGTACTCGAGAACAAAGAGGCAACGGTCCAAGAGTCATCATTGTTACTCTGCGCAAGACGGCAATAAGAGATGACATCATCAGAGTTGCACGCAACCAAAGGGGGAAACTGAAGTATGGTGAAAATTCAATATTTATCTACGAAGATCTATGCAAAGAGGCCGTCGCTCAGCGTTTCCCCTACAAGGAGGTGATGCAGAAATTGTTCAAGTGTGGCCTCAGACCAAGGCTAATATACCCGGCACTATTATCGATCGTGGGAAAAGACGGCCGGAGGGAAGGATTACGCACGCCTAAAGACGCAGAGGAATACTTGAATCTACATGGAGCAGGTCCCCCAGGGCAGAACGCAACACTGTCTCGTACCAGATAAGCCTACTCATCTCTCTCTTTCTCTTTGTATTTCAGTATTAGAATGACTTTACCACGACTCAACAAAAGTAGCAGATGATATGCATGCCGGCAACACCAAGGCACAAGGTGTATAATACGGTTCGTAATGCATTATATTTACAGACTTCTGGTCTCCGTGGAGACAAGAATATATCATTGACACTGTGAACAATCTGGAATATTCTGAGCTCATCGCTCGACTGCTCTCGGACACTAAGGAATATCCCGAAAATACTAGTAGTCATGAACCCTGGGTAGGAAGATCATTCTGGAACATAACAGCAGTCTGTTCGTATATACTAGGGCATTCTACAACCTTCTAGAATAAAATGCACCATTACAACGAAGGCATGCAACTTTAACATTAACATCCGGTGTGTATAAGCATAATGATCAATTGACTGAAGTTTAATCAGGCCTTGATAAGGCTTTAAAAAAAATCAGCCACACCTAAATGTATGAGCACAACAAGGTTATTCTAATAATTTAAATAATCACTCCACTGATTTAGAGATTGGCACAATGTAGCTCTAAAAGTCTCTGTTTTTCTCTTTTATCTATGTATTCAATTTTATTCTAGTGGTTTCTCCACGTTGAGTTTTATTTTAGCTCTCACTCCCTTTTTTTTATCTTACATTGTTCTTTTCTATTTTTCTTCATTTTAAGGTGTTAGTGTTTGTCTACAATCTTTTCCTTTTTCTGATGTTTCCTACATAAATTAGTAGAAGGTTCAAATGAATATATCAATGAAGGTATTCTTTTTTTCATTTTTCATAATATTTTACTACATTAAGGGAAGGCGCAAGACCAAAAGCGACATTCTATTGAATTAGAATGAAAATGTTAGATCCTATGGCAATTAGCATAGGAAGAGTAGGATTACAAAACTCAGTTTGGGCAATCCGGTGGCCTAAGGGAGGGAGTCATACGCGGATGATGTGTCTATGGAACACAGGCCTGTACGACTCTCTGGGAGAGGGGGAAAAAGGGGATTTTTATTTGTATATATATATGTTTTTAAGCTCGGCTCTCAACGGGACCTCAATAATTGGATGTACATCTATTGTAGCCTCGCACTCCAGAAGCATTACCAAAAACTACACTACAACATGTATAGATTATGGCTAGTTTGAATATAATGATATGGAACACTGGTGGGATAAATAAACAACACAAACGCAAAAGCGTGCTCACACTGATGAAAAAAGAACATGTGGACGTGGCTCTACTAGGTGAAACGCACATTTTAGAGGAAGACATAGATACGTTAGCGGACAACACATCATAATATTAGTCACTCTTCTTTTGGTACGAGAACTCGAGGTGTAGCCATAGTCGTTAGACGCAAGTTAAATATTGAATTAAAGGGAGTATGGTCGGATGCAGATGGTCGTATAACTATAGCTATGATTGTACACAATAACAGGAAAATAGCGTTGGCAGCGGTATATGCCCCAAATTTGTACGAAGAGGGTTTCTTCTCTACACTAACCAATGCAATGTTAGACCTTCCCGATTACTCATTTATAATAGGTGCAGATTTTAATGCCATTTGGAATCCAAGGATGGACAAATCTTACCTCGCCTTTTCCAGCGAACAAAATAATTCATCTAAAGCATTAAAGGATTGGTCGAAGATTACAGGTGTAAATGACTTATGGCGATCACTTAATCCCACGACCCGAAAGTACTCTTGTCGATCTGCGAGACATAACACATTATCCAGAATAGATTATGTCTTTGCATCCCCGAGACTATTTGATAAATATGAAGTGGAAATGATACCCAATGCACTATCAGATCACTGTTATTTACTCCTAAAAGGAACATTTGGCATACTATCTTCCCGAGCCCCAAGATGGCGATTTAAATCGATGCTGCTTAATAACAAGGAATTCATTACACAACTCAAAGAAGCTCTTATAGTATTCCTACGGGAGAATGCAAACTCGGTGCAAGACCCCAGAATAATATGGATGTCAGTAAAGGGAATGATCAAGGATTTCACTGATAGCTTTTCCTCCAAAATGCGCAAAAATCAATGCACAAAACTGTCTGAACTGGAAACGCTTTACTCAACGTTATTTAATTCTTTAAAATACAACAACTC
Organism: Notolepis coatsorum; assembly: GCF_963971535.1. Taxonomy (NCBI): domain Eukaryota; kingdom Metazoa; phylum Chordata; class Actinopteri; order Aulopiformes; family Paralepididae; genus Notolepis; species Notolepis coatsorum. The sequence goes on along the minus strand of NC_140171.1, from coordinate 112,065,122 downwards.
AACTCGACTAGAAAATCAAGTTAACGTACTAAAAATAGAGATCAATGCCATATACAGACAACAATCGGAAATACAAATACGCAGCACAAGACAACAGCAGTACTCCCACGGTTCTAAACCTAGTCACCTATTAGCCATGCGATTAAGAATTAATGCAACATTTGCAGATATAACTACCATTAGAGCACAACAAGTACTTGAAACAGACCCTGAAAAAATAAACGATACATTCAAAGAATTCTACTCCGACTTATATAAATCAGAAACGACCTTCGATCAAAACAAAATGGACACATTTCTTAATCAAATTATTCTCCCTAAACTTTCAGAGGATGACGCTAAACAGTTAGAAACACCGATCACACTAGAGGAACTCAAGAAGGCCATATCCGAAATGCAAAGTGGTAAGGCTCCTGGAAGAGACGGTATCCCACCAGAAATGTACCTTTCTTGTTGGGACATAATTGGACCCTTATTACTAAATATGATCTTATACTCAGTCAAGGAGGGGAACTTCCATAAAAACGACAATATTGCACTCATAACAGTCCTTCTCAAAAAAGACAAAGACCCCACCGAGTGCGGTAGTTACAGACCCTTAAGCCTCCTCGGAACCGATATCAAACTGTACTCTAAGGTATTAGCCATCAGATTACAAAAGCATATGACGTCTTTAGTTCATCCGGACCAAACTGGCTTCATAAGAGGCCGCCTGATCACTGATAACATAAGACGAATACTGCACATACTAGATGCCGACAAGGACGACACCATACCTAAGGCAATGCTGTCCCTGGATGCTATGAAAGCCTTTGACAGGCTGGAATGGTCGTATCTATGGGCAGTATTAGAAAGGATGGGGTTAGGAAAAGGATTCATTGATATGATTAAAGTATTATACAAAGACCCATCGGCCATGATTACAACAGGTACAATCATCTCCAAAATCTTTCCGGTATCACGCGCAGCCAGACAGGGTTGCCCTCTTAGTCCCGGACTATTCGATCTATCATTAGAGCCTTTAGCACAATATATAAGACAATCCCAATCCATAGAACCAATCGTAATCAAGGGCACACAACATAAAATTAGTTTATATGCGGACGATGTAATATTGTTCATGCAAAACCCCAACACCACATTGCCTCATCTGCTCAAGTTGATTGAGAACTTTGGAGATTTATCGGGATTTAAGATAAATTGGCCGAAGTCGGCTTTCCTTCCACTTAACACCCCTGCAAAAAAAGATATAACCCTCCAAGGAGAGATACCTATGGTAAAACATTTTAGATGCTTGGGAGTGGAAATATTCCCCACCATAAGACAAACGGTGAAGCACAATTACACAAAAATCCAAAACAAAATCAAAGACGACCTTGACAGGTGGGCAAAACTTAAAAACTCAGGCACGGATATCAATAGTTAAGATGGATGTACTACCTAGAATCAACTTCTTCAGTTCAATGCTACCGTTACCCCCTCCAGAGGGTTACTGGAAAAGATTACACTCCTCCACATACAAATTTATTTGGAATAACAAACCACCACGTATAAAAAGATCCACCGCACAGAGAAATAACACAGACGGTGGCATGGCATTTCCAGATTTTTTCCACTATTTTAAGGCGTACACATTAAGACCATTGACAACATGGTTTGATCCCCAAGCATTAGTATCCTGGAGAAAATTTGAAGAAAACATAGTAGCCCCACATAGACTGAAGGACATAGCATACACTAAACTACCAATCAAGCACTGTGAACGGAAATTTGGCCCCATAATTACCCATGCGATCCGGATATGGCGTGAAACACAAAAAAAATATCCTAACCCACATAAATGGCACAATCATACTCCCTTATTCAATAACAATGCACTCTTAATTGAAAAAACGGTGTTCCATTAGACATACCAATTGAACACCACAGATACCACAAATTCTTCTATGAAAGAGACATCGAGAGGTTTTGTTTCAGATTTTTATCATCAATTACTAACGTCCTCGTATGAAACCCTCCAACTAGACTCTGTCTGGAGGAGGGATATACCAGACCTGGAAAGTGACTTTGATTGGCAAGGAGCCTGGGCAAATGTCCGACTTACATCAAGGAACCCGTCATCAACAAATCAATCTTAACTATATTCACAGGACATACTTGACTCCTATAAGACTGAACAGAATGGGTCTTAAACAAGACTCCAAATGCTCCCAATGTACAAATGGGGACGAAGGGACATTTATGCACATGTATTGGGACTGCCCACCAGTTAAGACATTCTGGAAAGATGTAACCCAACAATTATCAAAACTCGTATCTTGGAATATACCTGTACACCCTCTGTATTACTATTGAATGATGTTTTTGAGTTTGCAGTAAATCCACAGCTAAAGAGATTGGTTTTATCGGGTATCACAGTAGCTAAAAAGCTGATCGCATCACGCTGGTTTCAACCGGAAAAAATTTGCCGGAAAGTTTGGTTTCTTACATATCTCGATGTGATTTATCAAGAAATATCTACAGCAAGAATTCTGGGTCTCAATGAATCCAAAATGTCAATGTGGTTAGAAGTGGTGGATAGAATAAAAGCTAGCTTATAATGGTAGTGTCTGGTTAGGAGCGAGGGATAATGGAGGTACTATCCAAAGGGGTCCGGGAGGGGGGGGTTCGAGCTGGAGCATATGTGTGTAGGTTTTTAGATAACAGGTATTAGGGGTATATCCTGTATATTATAAGACATTGGTATAAATGGTAATTTCGTTGGATATACACTGTATATTAATGCTTGTGTATCTTATCGTGTGTTGTCATGTTTGTTTATATGTGTGTTTAAAAAATAATAATAATATAAAAAAAAAAAAAAAAAAATCAAATACAGACATAATTGTGGATTATTGTACAATGGTCTTCTTACTGGCAGCAGAAAAGCATGATTTGTTTCTATACATATTTTTACTTTCAACTTTTTAGAAAGGTGTTCCACATGGCCCATGGGTGTAAAAAGAGAGCTTATTATTTAACCAAATCCCTAAATATTTATATAACTTTAAATTTTAGAACCCCGAAGTATATTATGAATACTAATATTAGGAGTATTTCTCACACGCGACCTTGAAAATGAAATACACTTTGTTTTATCGGAATGTAAGATAAGCTTTTGTTTTAAGATAGGAGGTGTACTGTATGTCAAATGTCGGTCATGTGGTGGAAGAGTTTAGCACAGTCACACAACAGAACACCAGTGTTTCTAGTAGATATGTTTATTAATATAAATAAACACCTCTGTCTGAACTGGTTCGACCACCAAATGATCCCAGCAACGCCAATCAAATTCTGCATAATATAAATTACAACAGACTTAAAATGAGTAACAATAACTTTCTGTACCTCTGCTTGCGCCTACAGCACAGCAGGTAATGGCGTTAATCAATGAAACATGTAACCTACTGTACCTTACTGTACCGCTGCTTTGGCCTACAGCGCACAGCAGGTAATGTAGTTAATCAATGAAACATGTAACCGCCTGTAGCTTACCTCTGTGCTGCACGTTTGGCGTTGTGCAAAGCTTGCACGGCGGCAGCCTGCGGCGGCGTGGGCGAATTGCTCTGTGCTGGCACAAAAGCTTGCACGTTGGCGGCAGGGTCCATCGCGAAATAGTTAGTTAGTTAGTTAGTTAGTTTGGCAGTTAGTTATGGCGTTAAGTGATGCGGCGATAGCGATATGGCATTAACCAACAACAACGGGCATTAACCAACAACGCAAACACAACGAGGCATTAACCAACGAGCACCTCTCGAGCACCTCTCAGAGCACCTGGGGGAGCCTCATGCGCATGCGCGGCCGCGGTCACTCTCTGCCGCGTCTCTCAGCGCGGATAAGGGCGTGTGCTAGGGCGGTCACGTGGCCGTGTGGCCAATCAGAGAAACACTGAATGAAAAGCTGAACACAAGTTGGTTGCCTTTAATATTCACGCATCCTGGTGAGTTAGCAAGTCAACTCGCTAGCTAACTCAAGCTGAGATGTTGTAGGGTAAAGCACAAGTGCAGAGTGAAATTGTGCGCCCTGTAGTTAATGTTACATGATCATCCTGTGTTAGTCAAGCTTCATATTGTTGTTGCTAAGTTACAATGTGGTTATGTTATTCTTGTTATTGAGGTTATTGTGGTTATTGAGACATACATTGTTAGTGTTGACTGATATGGTACAAGGCTGTGCTATGCATGTGAAAGTAAGTTCCAGTAAATAATTGTATAGCCTAATGGTATATAATTACAGTATGATGCTAATCTATTGATTGCCTGTACAATTCTGTGCAGATTGTTTTTTGTTACCCCCTTCATTGAACACGGATCGGCATCAACTGAAGTGGTCTTCTTCATTGACCTTCTCTACTCACCATCACCCAACGGTCTGCTTGTGAACTTTAACTTGGCCCCTGGTGGTAGTTTTTTATTGAGTGCACTAAAAACAGACTTTATTGGTTACCCTTTTTTATTTCATTTATTATTTTCTATAAATGTGGACCATTTCATGGATCCTTATGTTGTGTACTGAACCTGGTGAACTGTATTATATTATAGTAATAGGAGTTAGTATCAATGGACAGTGATGCGATTGGCTCTGTGGTTGGAGCTAATGCGCGCGCGTGCACGTGGTGCGTGTCACCCCAGATGATTTCAATAACGCACCACACACCCCTCAAGAAAAAACTCCAAAACACACCTGCGGGTATACACCGGCTATACTGCAGTACAAGTGTTTCAGTTTTCAAAAAAGGGTTAACCCAGGCCTACGGGTCGACGAAACATTACTTCGGACCGGGCCTGGCGGTACGGGAAGCACAGGGTCACCAGAGGAGGTCAAAAACCACCCCCACAGGCCCCTCTTCGCCATGCGTGAGAGAGAAGTGAAAAAGAATGGAGAACCAGCCCCTAAGCACACCGTACTTGGTATTCCCAGGTGGTCTCCCAACCAAGTACTAACCAGGACCAACCTGTGTAGCGGCCGAGATCCGACGAGATCGAGCGTGTACAGAATGGCATGGCCGTAAGCCATTACGACAGTGCTGAGTAAAAACGTACCCAACCAGGGTCTCCATAGCGCTTAACCCTGTGACACCCGGAACGACCTGGCATTTTTCCCCCTGAAAAAAGCCCAAGTCCCTCAGGGTACCAGAACAGCAGATCTGCATCCCCGGCGGACAACGGGTTCAACTGATCCGGACCAGTGTGACCAGAACCAGTCCCGTGCCCTAACCACGCCGACATGCCTACTCCAGGAGAAAGGGCAGATATGCGTGTTGATCTTAACATGAAAAGAAGGCGCCACCCAGACGTTCGGGCGAACCGCGCCTGGTGGCCCACCCCAAGGGCGTGAGACCCCTCTACATATGTTCAGATCCATTCCGTCATCATCCCCCAGACATGAACGAGAATCCGTCGAAAAACCAACCCAGGTCGTGGGATTTGGTCGTCGGAAGAGGAAAAACCCCCATCTCAGTTGCTTTATAAAAACGCTGTTTTAACCACAAGCAACCAAGGCGCGCCAGTCCAGTCGCCTGTTTACAGCGAGCTAGCACTATTTGTGCGTCGGGACACACCCCCATCAATGAACAGGCTATTTAGACCTGACATTGAATCCCCAAGGCGCCCAGGGGAACGACAAGAGGGGTGTGACACTTCCTAACTCCAACACTTTTTGAATAGAAAAGAAGGAAGCATCAACAGTATGTATCCCAGTCTACACAGCCGGGGGTAAAAAAAATTCAAATTTTTACATCCCACCACCCTCCCATATGAAGGAGACGGGGATCCCCAGAGAGACTTCCCACGCAAGCTGTACAGATTGAAAAGAATATATTGCACCTTGAGCCATGTAAAAAATTGGTTTTAGGGCTCTCCGGGGAAGAGGCACTGAACCCATACACACTCAATAATCGAAATGAATCGAATACATACACAATAGAATAGGACACCTTCTAGAGGGTCCACTCACTTTAACAATCTGAGGAGGAAGGCTCTGTACTCTGATGGAGGCTCCCTCACATGGAAAGGAGGAGTCCGAACTCACAGAAGGCCCGAATAGGCGCTTGGTGAGGAGGAGCCCTGACCACCCCCCCGAAACAGATCCATCACATGGACCTGAACAGCACACGGAAGTCCTACCAACAGAGACGCGCACGGTGACGTACTCTATGGCGGGGGAATTTCTGCGGTGCACACGCCCAATATTCCAGGCCGTGGGACCAGGAAACTCCCTCCCCCCCCGTAACGTGCCGAACCGCAACGTGACAGGAACCTTGAAGGACGGGGTGTACCCCTGACCGACAGAACAAGGGGGAGAGGAAAGGTTACCAGTTCACCCCTTTACGACCCCACACCCATGATACGATGTAATGACAAAAAGAGAATATGACACAGTCATAGTCAGCTCTATGAAACGTTTGACACCTTCACACAGCGTATGAGCTAACCTGCTATCTGATTTTTACTAAGGAAAAAACACAGAATAGAGAGGGCTCTCTAAGAGCCCCGGTCCAACATACACATGTGCTTCTGTGGCCAGTCCAACCCAGTTGTAGGTCACATGACACACACAACCCATCATCACCTACAAAAAATGGCAAAAACACTCTACAGAGGAACGCCGTTTTTCATAATGAGAGAATACACAATTCTCGATTAGTATCGGCCACAGGCCTTGCTAAGCACACACGACAGCGACCAAACAATCTTTTCTTTTAGGAAAATAAAGTTTCTTCAGCAGTTTTAGCACAACCTCAGCAATCAAGCTAAGGGTTACATCGCATCCCTACCACACAAAAGACACAATGTAGTGCAACATGTCTGATAGGAGGATGAAAAAGTCCCCAGGGAACCGGGGGGAAACACAATCCTCTTATTTTACCCTTAATATGGCCAGTTAAAACAGGAAAACCTGTTAATATGTGAACACACTGTTCATTGTCATCACAGGCTGAGAAAAGAACATTATTTTACTCACTTGTCACTAAGCATAGCTTCATAGGTTAGTTACCTTAGTTGTGAGTACACGGTACATATAACACACATGATGTTTCTCACACAACAACCAGATCATTTTCACATCTGTAACAACAACCCGATTTGCACGGAGAAGCTAACTGCCAGTGACAAAAACAGTTCACACATAACTCGCGTCGTATCCTAAATGCATTGCAGCAACACACGTTTTTGGGAAAAAACATCGTTATTCACAAAACATTTAGAAAAGTAAAACCAGAAGACGTGTTATAAGGTCTGGTCAAACCTTGTCCTACCCGGAACGTAGATCAGCGAAGTGCCGTCTCAAGACCCCGTAGACAACACAGCCGATCCTGTGTTGCTCGAACTGGGCAGCGTCGTCGCTCCAACCAGTCGCTACAGTCGTCTTTGTTGACGCAATCCCCGTCCAGGCTCAGGGCAGGGTCGACGAACATCCCCTGTCACAGATGACGTCGTAGTCAAGAGTGTAAAACATGTTATAATCAAAGCACGTTCAACAGAGTAGCATTAAGCTAACGGCCGCTCCAACCGTTCGGGCGCTACTGCCCCTGCTCGCGAGACGGCGAGCTAACGGCGCACGCGACCAGAAGCGAGCTCGCGGCGGCGCGCGAGGAGCCAAAGCTACCCCGCGCCAGGCCTTGGCCTATAGCAGCAAGCTAACGTTACCTAGTGATCACGACATGCTAGCGCCGCAGCTAACAGCTGACTGGCTAACAGTAGGCCCAACCTAAGTAGGCCATGCAGCGATCCCAGCAGGCTAACGCAGCAGCTAACAGCTGACTGGCTAACCGTAAGCTAAGCAGCTATCACCTGAACTTGTATACAATGACATAACACTCACCCAGACAGGCCGCCGTTCTGAACCCCTCCTCACTTTTTAAGAGAAAAGAGAAACAAGATGTCAACACTGCTTTACAACGGTGATTTTACCAACACCCGACGGAATCAGCACAATACCAAACTGGCCTGTGTAGCTGACTTGAACATGGATCTGCCGCTATCGCACATCCATGCACATATCTCCTCGTGAAGGAACACTCTCATTTGGATATGAAAGAAGGGGCTTAACACGGGACCAGTGTTGCAGTGCTGGTATCACTCGGTATCACTCTGTGATACCTCACTCACTGAGGCTGAAGTACGCGCAATCGCTTTTACATGGCATTATCCAACCGGACTCCCGGAGAAGCATGCAGCGTTTGACCTACTGTCAATTTGCCACTGCACCACTGCACGGGACAGAGAGATAACCACTCGTCCAGAACACACATGGATCACCAGTGTTAATGGTCGCGGCCCACTAGTTAAACTAAAATGGCTTCAGACCAAGGTCTCCTGTCGTCTAGGAGACTGAACAAAGGACCCTAGCCTGGGGCCGGTTTTCATAAACATTGACAAGTAGCCCCCATAGCACTAACAGACAAGTGAAGCCTGCCAGCAAACATAACTCACCAGAACCAGGAACCCACCGCGTCTCACAACAGCGGCGCGTCCTACAGCCCAGCTGTGCCTTTACCGCAACCAGCACACAGCAAGGACTGCAGTTGGAAAAGCATGTAGCGGCACGAACTCCCAATACGAAAACCGGTGGAGAATTTTTAGAATGATCATCATCTTCCAGACACTCCAGTACGAAGACAATATCGCCGTATTTTCTCGAAAATAGTGAGAGAGAAAATAAAGATATGATGTCAACGTATCCTTGTTTCCCAAAGCTGCTCCTAATCCTTTCTTCCAGCATGGTGTCAAGTGTGGGGATCTACCGAGGCACTTCTTCCTTGTGGTGAAAGCGAGAAGGAGGCGAGTGGGTGGCCCATACCCCTGCTTATATGGGTAAGCTGATAGGGGTGTGGTCAGACGAATATTGGGATTAAAGGTACATTTGTGGTCTTTATTCAGTGCACGTGCACATATGCGAGATAGTGCAGAGAGCGATGCCGAGCGAGAGCGAATACGAAACAGAACTGATAGCGTTGAATCACAGTAGGTTACACATACAAATAAAAAAAGGTCTACATTAAACATAAATGACACAGCGGTCACCATTTCAAAGGGAGTTTATTTACTTGTGACACCAAATAAATGCCAAATGATTAGGGCCTATTACAAAAAATATATATTTATGAATGAACAAGGCAGAGTCCTCGTCTGCATGCAGTCAATGCTCGAGTCCAAGTCCAAGTCTGAGTCATCAGTGCTCAAGTCCAAGTCGAGTAAATGAGTCCTGAAAATCAGTCCAGGACTCAGACTCAAGTACTACGACACTGGTACGAGGTAGGTAGTTATGATTAAAAACAAGTGTGACGACGCATAGCCTACTTCTCCCCACACTCCGGAAGGTCAAACATCTCTGCCCAAAGAGCGAGTTAACCGGGTCTTCCCCTTTACATATTTAATAAATAATATGATATTAATTGTCCCCATATATATCTTTTTGGTTACTTTATAAATACGAACATAAATTAGTTGGAAAAAAACTCCTGTTAAAGTTTCCCATTACCCGAGGGGGGGGAGGGGGGGGCTGACTGATAAACGTTTGGAAACCACTGCGCTAAGCTATTGCCGTTCTAATTGCCGTTCTATTCAGGTTGGGGGGGGGGGGGGGGGAGCACAGTGAGTGCTTTGCCTATTTTTTTTTAATCACAGTTCAATTCAGAGTCAGGCTCTATTCAGCATAGATCTCATCCTCTCTACTGCCTTTGTGAAGAGTTTCATTTCATTGCTGTACTTTCTGCACAAGTTCCCCAGGTGCTGTGTCAAAAGCAGGCGCTCACATTGAGCTTCCTACCAAACTTCATTTTAATATTTCTCACTGACTGTCTGTTATCCCCCCCCCCCCCCCCCCCCCCACATTCAGCTGTGTCATGCAATGCAGCACAACCTCCTGGTCGGTTTTTACAGCTGTCACTTCTGTCCAATAACTCAACTTTTTAAACTGACTGATAAAATCCCCATGTTGGTCATTAAAGTGAAAACTTGCAGAGGAGGAGTGAGGGATAATGTCTCTTTCAACCAGATCTTGCCACAATGAATGCTGTCCTAAGGTGCCACGCCAGGTTTTTGAAAGCAACCAGTAATGGCTTGGCGAATGTGTCCTCCTTACCTCTGACAGGAGTGAGTCACTGAACCACTTTAACATTCATGAATATTTTTATTTCCCCTTTGGTTAAAAAAATCTGCCATCAGAGCACAAACCAGGGCTCGATAAATCAATGCAGAGCTGTAGCTATAGCAGTCGACTTGGTGAGTTTAGTTGGGCATAGCTGTGCAATTGTTCATTTTTATCTCAACTTTTGTCTAATAGGTCCAGCTGCAACATTAATTCCTGTTTCTTCAGGTACACTAATAGGCTAACTTTTCTATATTTCCAAAGTGCAACAATGATAACGATTCAATAAAGGAGATCAATTAATTACCTTTGAATTGAAATGATATGCACTAAGCATTATTCAATGTGGCTATAGACAGGCTGTGCACTTGAAGCCGAGGAGCCCTGAAGATATTAAACATTGATTTTTCATCTCACCACGGCGGTGGTTATCTTTAGAGGACTAGCCTGAGGCTGAAATACATGCCTCAGTCACGACTCACTGGCTGTATCTCAATTCAGGGGCTGCATCCTTCAAATGCTGCATTTGAAGTCTGAGTGCGTCACAGCAGCGCGACCAAGGCGGCCCCATTTCCAAGGGCGGTCCCATTTCCAGAGCTCCATCAAATGCGTCACAGAGAAATACAGCTTATTTTCCCCAAGTTTAGAGGATCCAACGGATGGCTCCCTCGTGACAGCCAAGTATCCCAGAATGCATTTCACACCAACCAGCAGCGATGGCAGAAGGCTGAAAGCTGTTGTAATGTACGATCTACCATTGTTATGTCACTTTATTTTATTTTTATATTTTTAGGCGATAAAGTAACCATTTAGATTCCCAATACTGTATGTGGTCAGTTTATCTAAATAACATCTGTTTGGAAATTTGCTCCAACATTTTTTGCCTCTTTTGGTCCATATATAGACCTGTTCGCTGTAGGCTATACGTCAGACTCAGTGTGCGCACTAGGGATGTGCATCTCCATCACTGAGGCCGATGTGATGTGCATCTCGATACGGTGCCAACGATATGATACATTAACGATACATTTGAAGCACCATGCGATGCGATACGATTCACCCCTGTGTTCGATTCGATACGATTTTATTCAACATAATCCGATTCGGGGCGATACAATGCGATTCAACACGATGCAAAATAATGATACAATTTTATGGTATGACAGAGGATTTGGTTGTATTCCTTATACAGCTTATATTATTATTAAAAATCAAATAATCTACTGTAAGACAATTTATATAAAAACTATTGGGTGCCTAAGACTTTTGCACAGTACTGTGTTTTCTATCCACTTTAGCTAAACACACACACACTACTGTGAGACAATATAGCTTATAGCAGACTTAATGATTTTATAATATTTCAGATAATGAAATTAAATGTTTATCATCAACTATCCAGTTAGTATTTATATTGTAACGTTTGGCCACTTTAAATCATTGAACGTAGAGAGAGAGAGAGGGCGAGAGAGAGAGAGAGCGAGATCGCGTTTGAGCGTTCTGATGCTCCGTAGCTAACCACACCATGATGGCATTTTGTCAACAACACAGTTTGAACCTGGCTGGATGAAGCGAAATAAAGAAACAAATTGCCAATAAATGTGAAGTTATCTTTGAACCTGTTGTCAAGCGTCGTCAATATACCCCCCCCCCCTATTTCCTCACTAATGGAACTGGTGTTGCAGAGTCACGTTAGTTAGTTAGATACTGTAGTTTAGCGTTAGCTGAACGGCTAACTGGCTAACGTTAGCCAGCAGCTACTAGCGTTAGCCAGTTGGTCTCCTCCTCGACTTCCACTGTTTGTTGATAACTGTGACGCGGCTCTCGCCTTCTGTAGTAGCGAAGCAAAGATAGTATCTGCTGTGTGCAGTGCACTCACTGCTGACAGAAGTGGATGAGAGGAAATTATATGAATGAATCGGTTTTGACCGATGCAAAGACGCTACAACAAGATGCATCGCGAGTTCAACTTGAATTCTAGCCGATGCGCACTTATTCCACCAGTTTGTTTGTTTGTTTGTTTGTTTATTAACACAGTTAAACAGAAGTAAAAACAATACATAATAAGTTATAACGATTGTGAAGGAGAAGTTAGAAGCCTAGAGGCTTATCAAGAACGTCCCCCGTTTTATAAAATCAAACATACAAAAATACAAGAATATGCATATTATAAAATACCAGAATACATTAAAAGATTCGTGTTAATACAAACATACATACACACAGTACATACATGGATATACTGTGTACATAATAATATATAACAACCCACCCACCTGCCTATAAACCTACCCACCCACATAACCAAATGCATACCTACATGTATGACCTGTTTTCTATCTACTACTTTTGGATGAGAATTTCTTATGCCGGTGCACCGATGCGAATCGGTGAATCATAACATCACTAGTGCGCACGCATCAAGGGGGCAAAAGGAACGTAATCCTGGTCAGAACAACGGGGCAGACTACAATATATTTGCATTTGTTAGCCATGCTAGCAATCTAAACAATCAATCCATGCCGAAGCTAGATATGTAAAAGGTGAAAGACTCACACTCACAGCCATGCTGATTTGGCAAAATGACATCCAGCCATTTTCGTTTGAAACAACTTTTACTCAGGGGAGTGTCATGGTTTCTCCATAGAGCCCTGTCATACTTTTTTAGCACAGCAGCTTGCACAGGTAGGGGGCAACTTAGTCATGTGACTCAGTTGGTATTGCTGATTGGCTCGAACGCGGTATGTTTGTATACAGCCAACAGGTATATAGACAGCCCATAGAAAAGACACAGCTCTATCACCTGTGAGAAACATACTGAGCATGTGAGTTGGTCCCAAGGGCCACGAGCCCACGATTGTTTATGAACTTGCCTCTTGGCTTCCATAGGCTATCTGTTTCAGCAAGTGAGGTCAGTGAAATTGTCAGCTCTGATTGGTCGTGAAATCATCAGCTCTGATTGGTCTACTTTTGTGGAGACATACAGACAGATGGACAGACAGATCAATGCTGTTATATATGGCTTCAGGCCCTTGGCCTACGGTGTAAACAAATATTTATGTTTTTATTTAAAATATATATATATAATTTTTACCCAGGGACAGTGCACATTAATCAACATCTTCAGTTTCCACATCAATGTAAATGTACCAGAATTTGCTAATAAGCTACTGGAGGAAACCCATGTGAACACAGGGAGAACATGCAAACTCCACACAGAAAGGCCTGTTGCTGGGGTTCGAACCTACAGTAGGACCTTCTTGCTGTGAGGCAGCAGTGCTAACCACTGTGCTGCCTGTGAAATATTTATGTTTCACAAGGTCGCCGGGACTGGGGGAGATGGGGTGGCCCACGGGGGTGCTGTTTGTGTTTTCCTTCGGTCATGACCTGCTTTATCAGTGGGTGTGTCTTGGATGGGGATGTGGTGGGGATTGATTGCGCGTGGACTGGCAGGTCAGAGCCAGGTCACGTTGGCTACTAGCCAAAAAGCAGCATGGAGGGTGATGAAGAGAGGTTACACGTTCAATAGCTGTCCGTTGTAAACTATGTAGGGGGAGCAAAAACTTTGAAAAACACAACATCTAATATGCAGTGATGGAAACTAATTTGAAGGCCACACTAGGCCGTGTTCACATCTGAAAGTCCACGGATAGTCTGGACTTTCTGGTGGACCAAATGTGAGAATGATACATTGTTTGATTTTGGTTTGCGTTCACACTGCCACTTTTTGAGCAAACCTAATTTATAAACAAAGGACATGCAGTCGCCAAGTCGTATTCGACAGATCAGTCGCCCAGGTCATTCATTCTATTGGACAGATAATTTTTGGGAAAATCCCACCTGAATCCTTGTTGACAAGCAACAATAGAGCCACACCGCCGTTTTGCGATTGCCATCATGGCTGTCATTGTTTTGTTATGGTGTGCCTGCCAAATACGAGTGGTAAAGGCAGAGTATGAGGAAGCAAGACGTGGGATCGATGTAGCGTTGCTACACATCATTCAGAGGAGACGTCGCAGAGACTACCACCAAAGAAGGAGACGGCGATATGGTGGGGTCGGTGGGGCATATGATTCCATCACGTTTTGGGGGTTGCTCGTTGGTCTAGTGCTCAGGATACCATCTAGCTCATCAAACCATGGGCATTTATCTTTTTCGTCCCCGGAGCTAACAGACTTCCGTAGGAGATCACAGACTTTTATATAATTGTTTTACTTTCAACCGGCATTGTTCTCCAGACCGATCGATCCCCCTCTCTTTCAGTTTTTCACTAAATAATTTAAACACCACAGTATTTTTATGAGTTTCTACTAATACTTTTTAAATTGTATCTTCTGCCCATATCTCTAGAGCCTTCACCTCGTCGCTCCCCCACGTCTGTCCTCAACTCATTGCTGCAGCTGTCAACGCTACAGTAGGTGGCGTCCGTCTTCATCCCACAATGCACTGTAGGCTACTTTGCTTCCTAGATTAGGTACTTTATAAAGTTCGATTGCGTTCACACCAACAGCAAACCGCACCATGCTCCACTTTGAAAGGGACCGAGTCCCAACTTTTCAAGAGGACCATGGTTTGGTTGTTTGGTCCTCACAATAGTTTGGTTTTTGTTCACACCTCCAAACGAAATGGACAATTGATTTAAAGGGACCATGGTTCACTTAAAACGGACCAAACAGGCGGCGGTCAGGTGGCATAGCGGAGATTGCGTTTGTCACCAACACCGGAGACGCTGGATTCGCCTGTTCGAATCCAGCTCACAGCTCCGGCGTTGTCACCAGCTTGGCTGGCCGTTCACACTAATACAATTGGCTGTATTAGAGGGTGGGAAAGCTGGCGGGGTGGGTCCGGGTCGTTGTAAACAGCGACTCCTACAGTTCGGTCGGGGCACCTGCTCAGCGCGGATAGGATCTAAGGGGGGTAGTGTGATCCTTCCACACGTTACACCCTCTCAGTGAGAGTCCTTTTTTCCAATATTTTTTATTCATTATCCATCCAGGGAGCCTGGCGTTACCATAGGGAATTAGTCTGAGGTCGCTAAAGTGCAATACCGGCCGCATCCAGCTAGACGGCGGTATCAAACACCCTTTGAAACCATGTATCTTGGCCTGTGCGTCAATCTAATGTCTCCGGTCGTTTATTTTTTTGCTCAAGCTGATCGGTTATAACGGTTGGATTGAGAAGAATCAAATGCTCCCCGCATGAGGTGTGGTGGATTATGTTTATGTTGGCGACACGATGGACATCAATACTTGGAATCGCGATCAGATAATTGGAATATTCTTTTTGGGCTACATCCAATACAAGGTAAGGGCTATGTGATATCAATCTTGCGTTGATCCAAGCATGTCTTCACCTCGATCCGAACGTGTGTGTAACGTTAGTCCACAACGTATGCTGTTGGTGGCGATCAAAGCATAAAAAAATGACCCCCCCCCCCCCCCCTTTCATGCATTCATTATGAAACATAATACCTACTGTATGATATAGATTTTATTTGAGAATAATAGGGTCCAGGCAAGAAACGGCAACAGTTATGGTATAATACACGCATAAGGCTAGATCAGCATTTCAGGCATTACCCCAGACCGATCTAAAAACATACTTATATTCACCACGGTATAACATGTATGCATGGAAAAATTCTCTTTTTTTTGCATCTTGACCGGAATAAAGTCACTGTCAAATGACCATAGTATTGTATCGATAGCTATAATATAGAATATAGTTATAGCTCTACAAACAAGGTGATGGACTCCTATCTTTTAAAGCGTGGCAGTGAATAGATAGGGCCCAAAAAAGGTGTGCCACCCAATGTATTAAAGGAGTAATCAGTAATAACAGGGTATCTGCTAGGGGTGGAACGGTTCACAAAATCCACGGTTCGGTTCATATCACGGTTTTGAGGTCACGGTTTTCGGTTCGGTATACGTATTTTTTTCAACAAAAAGATTAACACCAAAAATACCATACATCACCATAAGATATATAGCCTAAAAATAATCCAACTTTTCAGTTATTCTCAAGAACGTAGTCATGCAAAAACTGAAAGAATGAGGCAGTTTGACATCAGGCACATCATTTTGACAGTGACCGGTTAGAGCTAGGAGAGATTTTGGTACAGAAAGAGGGGAGACATTGCTGATTTAAACATGCTTCTCATTTATTTGGTAAAAAGAACGTTTAGAGCGGCTGGGTAGCGCAGTGGAGAATGCACTCGCCTACCACCGCAGAGACTCTCGGATCGAATCCAGCTGTCAGCGGTACCTCCGGCTTGGTCAGTCGTCCCTACTAACACAATTGGCAGTGTTAGCGGGTGGGAAGCCGGCGGGGTATGTGTCCTGGTCGTTGTAAACTGCGGTTCCTACTGGTGGGTTGGGGCGCCTGTTCAGCAGGGAGGGGATCGGGGGGAAATAGCATGAAACTCCGCATGCGTTACATTCCCCCAGTGAGAGTCCTCGCTGTCAGGTGAAAAGAAGCGGCTGGCTGACTCCACATGTATCGGAGGAGGCATGTGGTAGTTCTACACTCTCTCTAGGCCGACAGTGGGGCAATGCGCGCAACGACCAGGAAGGAAGTTGGCCTAACGACTAAATTGGGATGGGAGAACAAATACAGCTGTTTGCCTTAACCTCTTAACACATTGAGTGCCAACGACGAGATTAGTCGTCTTAACTCGCTATGCGTTGAGTGCCAATGACGAGTTTTCTAGTTATTTTCTCGTTATTTCTTTTATTAGCAATATCCATCCAGCCTGACGTTATCATTGGGAATGGCTCTGAGCTAGAAAAGGGCAAATACCGCCGCCTATCGTCTCCCGGATGGTATTGCACATCATTGGATTGGATTGGCTGAAAAAGTGCATAGAAAGAATAACTCCGGTCCACGTTTTACTTCTGGGGCATGCATCTGGATACTATTGCATTGACTGAGGGGACTGGAAGAAGCGTAGATGATCTGTTTCGGAGTATAACGTTGGATCAATAAACACGATCGATATTTGGAATGGCGATCAGGAATTGGATTAATCTTTTTGCAGAACATCTGATGTGAGGTAAGGACTCTATGTTACCAGTTTTGGGTTAATCAGATGTTTTTTTCACAGTGATCACAACGTGTGTGTGTGTATGCGTAACGTTAACGCTAAGCACGGCATGGATAATCAATTTTTCAGCCTGCTTCTCTAGCGTGCATAAGTACACATATACTATCGATAATCTAGCGTTTATTTGAAAACGATTCATAAATCAGCCAAAAAATTACAATGTGTTTTGTGTATTCCACTAAAGGGCTATTATCACGGAATTTTTCTGAAATTACTAGAACTCTCTGAAACTATACTCGTATTCAAAACGGTATAAAATGGAAATGTACCAATGAAAAAACAATCCGTTTCATACATGTTGACTGCAAGCAAGTCATTGATAAGCGATGGCGTTTTAGACCATAGCCATAATTTAAGATATAGTTTAAGTGTTTGCAAATATCCCCGACCTCCCATTGACTAAAGCGCTGGCACGGAAGGGGTTATCTGGGCATAGGGGCGTGGCTCTCAATGTGTTAAACCCGGAGCCATATTTTCTGAAAATCTGCCTAAAATACATACCTAAGTAAATGGAATATTGCTCCACTTCTACAAGGCCCATTTGCATGTTCTTGGTATCTAGGAACATCTATGGACCTCAGTGAATGTATTCCCAGTGTCAGAAATATTGTGTCTATTACTAGGCTTGCTTAAATTGTGATGAAACAAAGGAGAATATGAATTATGATTTTTCTTTGCATCTTTGACAGTGAATAATACCATGCTAGAAATGACCAGACATGAAAAACCGCCACTGATCTCGTTCAGGACCTTCTTGAGATCATGTGTACAAGAAAATCTAAGGAAATTAATAAAGGGAAGATGATTAAACAGATGGTTTTGTAGATACAGTACTGAATTCTCCCATCCGCAATTTGGAATATTATTCTAGAATATAGAATAGCAGGCTTATAAATTACCTTATTATAGCCAATTCGCACATTTATGGATTGTGCCAAATCGTATCTTTCAAATGCCCGAGTTCAATTTAGTATCACCAGGCAGATAATGAAATATACTGTATGTACAGTAGCTTTCTCATTTTTGCCAGAGTGTCGCCATTTTGAAACTGATTTAAAATCTGATTGTTTCTCAAGGCTAAAAATAGGGTAGACAAACTAACTGTGCTCCAATATATGCCAATAACGTTAAGTTTTGTGGTATATTATCCAGAGTAATAAGAGATATAAAAATAATTCATACAGAAGTAATTAGCTTGAAGCCCCATAGAGGCCTTTGGGAAGTGTAGTTCGGAAAAATTCAAACGCTCATTGAAAGCTCTCGATGTCCTCTTCGAAATGATGTCAAAATAAGTACAATTACCGATGTTTAAACTTTCAAAATGGCAGACTTTCGCAATGGAAACTACACAAAAACGAATACTAAAATCGCACTAATAACACTTTAACCTATTGGTAAACTAACGTATTGATAATAATATACATTATAACTGCTGTTGTGACATGGTTATGATGTTTATAGTTGAATACGTTTGAGAAAAAAAAATTATAATTTTGTCAGACAGTCTAGAGAGGTTGATTTATGACGTGATGTCATTTGCGGTCCTCCGACGGACCGCACGCGCGGAAGAGGTTAAATAATGTTTGGCACACAAAGACCGAACTGACTGAAAAATATAGGCTACATTTGTCAAAGTATTAACTGAGTGCAAACAAACAAAATAATTAAACCTTTCTATTTTTGTGGCCACATTATAGACAAAGGCCATCAACATAAAGTATGCATATACTCAACCAGCACTAGACTTTCCTTTCTTAAAAATAAACACAAAAAAACAATGTCAACAATGTTTAAATTCCCTGATTGTCAGTTCTTAACTCATTCTACGCCAGCCACGAGAAAAGTCGGGTTAACTCACCAACCGTTCAGCGCCAATCACGAGAAAACTCGGGTTTTAATCGTTATTTCTTTTATTAGCTACATCCATTCATTTTCATCCATCCAGCCTGATGTTATCATTGGGAATGGGTCTGAGCTTGCAAAAGGGCAAATACTGCCGCCTACGCCTTCCAGCTGGTATTGCACTCCTATGGAAATGGTGTAGTTTCTTTTCTGGGACGATCCGAGCTGTGCGGGCAGGGTTTAGGTGCCCAGGCGAGGTAGGCCTTTGCAACGATGGTATGGAACAGTAACCCCGCCCGCCCGTTCATGTGTAACGCTCTGTAATGTGGGACGGACCTCCACAAGCAGTATTTGTAATGGCGATCAGATAATTGGATTATTTCTTTTGCATTACATCAGAGACAAGGTAAGAACACTATATATATAAATTTGATCGTTGATCTGATATTTCTTTCTACCGCGATCGACGCTGTCTCTGTGTGTGCCTGTGTGCCGTTGGGTGCAGGAGGTGGTGGGGGGAGCCCTGCGGTCCAGGGCTCTTTTCATTCTTGCATGAGGAAGGATAATAATGATGATCTAGCGTTGATTTCAGGAAGATTCGATAATCAGAAAAATTACAACGTGTTTAGTGTATTCCACTAAAGGGCTAGTATCGCGTCTTTTCCTGGAATTACACAGAAGCACCCAAACTGACATATTTAACCTGTCCTTAGAACAGGCTGTCATCCCCACCTGCCTGAAGAAGTCCACTATTATCCCTGTACCCAAAAAATCCAAGCCTGCTTGCCTCAACGACTACCGCCCTGTAGCTCTCACCTCCATAGCCATGAAGTGCTTCGAGAAGCTAGTAAAGGGCTACATCTGCTCCTCCCTCCCCATCAACATGGACCCCCTGCAATTTGCATACCGCCCCAACAGGTCCACGGAGGACGCCATATCCCATGTGCTGCACACAGCAGCATCACACCTGGACAAGAGGCAGGGGAACTATGTGAGAATGCTATTCATCGACTACAGCTCGGCATTCAATACCATAGTCCCCTCCATACTCATAGCCAAGCTCAGGGACCTGGGCTTGGGCTATGACCTCTGCCAGTGGGTCTTGGACTTCCTGACTGGCAGACCCCAGGTGGTGAGAGCAGGCAACTGCACCTCCTCATCCATCACCCTCAACATAGGGGCCCCCCAGGGCTGTGTTCTGAGTCCCCTCCTCTACTCCCTGTACACACACGACTGTGTGGCTCAGCGGAGTAGCAATACAATCGTCAAATTTGCTGACGACACAGTGGTGGTGGGCCTGATCTCTGCCAACGACGAGAGGGCCTACCTGGAAGAGGTCAAGGTCCTGGCGGGATGGTGCCAGGAAAACAGCCTCTCCCTGAACGTCAGCAAAACAAAGGAGATGATTGTGGACTTCAGGAGGTCGGGGGTCAAGGACTACAGCCCCCTCAGCATCGACGGGGCACCGGTTGAGAGAGTCAACAGCTTTAAGTACCTCGGAGCCTACATATCCGAGGACTTGACATGGACCACACACATTAACAGTGTTGTGAAGAAGGCACGACAACGCCTCTACTTCCTCAGGCGCCTAAGGAAGTTCCAAGTCAGCCAGAAGATCCTTAAGAAATTCTACTCATGTACAATAGAGAGCATCTTGACCGGCAACATCACCTCCTGGTTTGGGAATAGCACTGCACAAGACCAAAGCAGACTACAAAGAGTGACACGTTCAGCCGAACGCACAATTGGAGGGGGGCTCCCCACCCTCCAGAACATTTACTACAAGCGTTGCAAGGGCAAGGCTAAGAGAATCATTAAAGACTCCAGTCACCCGAACAACTGCCTCTTTGAACTGCTGCGGTCAGGCAAGCGATACAGGAGTCTCAAGGCGAGCACAGAAAGACTCAGAAGAAGCTTCTATCCCCAGGCCATCAGGCTGCTAAACGAACAATGAATGAACACTACACAACAACAACCACCAAACGCACATAGCACACACATCCACACGCACACACTCACTTTAAACAAACACACTGTAGCACCCACTCCACACACTTATAGCACACACCCACTTTAAACAAACACACTGTAGCACCCACTCCCCACACTTTATATTTATGGATGAAGGATTGCACTACAACTCGTACACCTTACTGTAAATTGTACCTAAAATTGTACCTCATCCCATTTCTGCTTTGCACTAGATAGTACTGTACATTAGTACACTGCATAGTATTGTGTATTGTATATTATATGGTAACTCAGAACATTGTACATATGTCTATACCGAACACTGTGACCTCATTTTCTTCTTCTAAATTCATGCTATATTATGTTATTATGTTATTTGATACTATCTTGTCTAGCACAGTCTCTGGAGCGTAACAGTAAGAAGCATTTTGTATGAAAGTATTCTGTACTTCTGTATGACAACTATTAAAGAACTTGAAACTATATTCATATTCAAAACGGTATAAAACGGATATGTACCAATGAAAAAACAATCTGTTTCATGGATGTTGACTGGAAGCAACTCACTGACAACCGACGGGTGTATTAGACCCATAGATATAATATAAGATATATTTTAAGCACTCGCAAGTGAACAAAGCGCCCCATTGACTTACAGCGCTGGTGTAATAGCGCCCTCTGGCGCATTAAGCGATGGCGCAGAATGAGTATGGAAAGATTCGTTTTCCACTTACAATAAAAGGAATATGGCTGGATTTCTTATCAAAAAGGAAAAGTGTCACTGTGTTATTTAAAATAAATAAATCATGTGTACTAAATATATATTAACTTTTTAATTGCATGAAACATTATAAAGTATTCTCTTGTGGGTTAGGATTTTTTTTTTGTGATTCACGCCATATCCGGATCGCATGAGTAATTATGGGGCCAAATTTTCGTTCACAGTGCTTGATTGGTAGTTTAGTGTATGCTATGTCCTTCAGTCTATGTGGGGCTACTATGTTTTCTTCTATTTTTCTCCAAGATGCTAATGCTTGGGAGTCAAACCATGTTGTCAATGGACTTAATGAGTACGCCTTAAAATATAGGAAAAAATCTGGAAATGCCATGCCACCATCTGCTTTATTTCTCTGTGCGGTGGATCTTTTTATACGTGGTGGTTTGTTATTCCAAATAAATTTGTATGTGGAGGAGTGTAATCTTTTCCAGTAACCCTCTGGAGGGGGTAACGGTAGCATTGAACAGAAGAAGTTGATTTTAGGTAGTACATCCATCTTAACTATTGATATCCGTGCTTGTACTGTGTTCTTAAGTTTTGCCCATCTATCAAGGTCGTCTTTGATTTTGTTTTGGATTTTTGTGTAGTTGTGCTTCACCGTTTGTCTTATGGTAGGGAATATTTCCACTCCCAAGCATCTGAAATGTTTTACCATCGGTATCTGTCCTGGGAGGGTTGTATCTTTTTTTGCAGGGGTGTTAAGTGGAAGGAAAGCCGACTTCGGCCAATTTATCTTAAATCCCGATAAATCACCAAAGTCCTCAATCAACTTGAGCAGATGAGGCAATGTGGTGTTGGGGTTTTTCATGAACAATATTACATCGTCCGCATATAAACAAATTTTTTGTTGTGTGCCCTTGATTACGATAGGTTCTATGGATTGGGATTGTCTTATATATTGTGCTAAAGGCTCTAATGATAGATTGAACAGTCCGGGACTAAGAGGACAACCCTGTCTGGCAGAGCGTGATACCGGAAATATTTCAGAGATGATTGTGCCTGTTGTAATCATGGCCGATGGGTCTTTGTATAATACTTTAATCATATCGATGAATCCTTTTCCTAACCCCATCCTTTCTAGCACTGCCCACAGATACGACCATTCCAGCCTGTCAAAGGCCTTCATAGCATCCAGGGACAGCATCGCCTTAGGTATGGTGTCCTCCTTGTCGGCATCAAGTACGTGCAGTATACGTCTTATGTTCTCAGTGATCAGGCGGCCTCCTATGAAGCCAGTTTGGTCCGGGTGAACTAAAGACGTCATATGCTTTTGTAATCTGATGGCTAATACCTTAGAGTACAGTTTGATATCTGTTCCGAGGAGGCTTACAGGTCTATAACTACCGCACTCGTTGGGGTCTTTGTCTTTTTTAAGGAGGACTGTTATGAGTGCAATATTGTCAATTTTATGGAAGTTCCCCTCCTTGACTGAGTATAAGATCATATTTAGTAATAAGGGGCCAATTATGTCCCAACAAGAAAGGTACATTTCTGATGGGAAACCGTCTCTTCCTGGAGCCTTACCACTTTTCATTGCGGTTATGGCCTTCTTGAGTTCCTCTAGTGTGATCGGTATTTCTAACTGTTTAGCGTCATCCTCTGAAAGTTTAGGGAGAATAATTTGATTAAGAAATGTGTCCATTTTGTTTTGATCGAAGGTCATTTCTGATTTATATAAGTCGAAGTAGAATACTTTGAATGTATCGTTTATTTTTACAGGATCTGTTACAAGTACTTGTTGTGCTCTAATGGTAGTTATATCTGCAAATGTTGCATTAATTCTTAATCGCATGGCTAATAGGTGGCTGGGTTTGGAACCATGGGAGTACTGCTGTTGTCTTGTGCTGCGTATTTGTATTTCCGATTGTTGTCTGTATATGGCATTGATCTCTATTTTTAGTACGTTAACTTGATTTTCTAGTCGAGTTGAGTTGTTGTATTTCAGAGAATTAAATAACGTTGAGTAAAGCGTTTCCAGCTCATCCAGTTTTGTGCTTTGATTCTTGCGCATTTTGGAGGAAAAGCTATCCGTGAAGTCTTTGATCATTCCCTTTACCGACATCCATATTATTCTGGGGTCTTGCACCGAGTTTGCATTCTCCCGTTGGAATACTATAAGAGCTTCTTTGAGTTGTGTAATGAATTCCTTGTTGTTAAGCAGCAACGAGTTAAATCGCCATCTTGGGGCTCGGGAGGATAGTATACCAAATGTACCTTTAAGGAGTAAATAACAGTGATCATTTCCACTTCATAATTATCAAATAGTCTCTGTGATGCAAAGACATAATCTATTCTGGATAGTGTCTTATGTCTCGCAGATCGACAAGAGTACTTTCGGGTCGTGGGATTAAGTAACCGCCATAAGTCCTTTACACCTGTAATCTTTGACCAATCCTTTAATGCCTTCGATGAATTCTTTTGTTCGCTGGAAAAGGCGAGGTAAGATTTGTCTATCCTTGGGTTCCAGATGGCATTAAAATCCGCTCCTATTATAAATGAGTAATCGGGAATGTCTAACATTGCATTGGTTAGTGTAGTGAAGAAATCTTCTTCGTACAAATTTGGGGCGTATACCGCTATCAACGCTATTTTCCTGTTCTTATGTTCAATCTTAGCTATAGTTATCCGACCTTCTACATCAGACCATACTCCCTTTAGTACAATATTCAACTTACGTTTAACGACTATTGCTACACCCCGAGTTCTCGTACCAATAGAGGAGTGACTGATATTATGGTATATGTTGTCCGCTAATTTACCTATGTCTTTCCCTAGAATGTGTGTTTCGCTTAGCAGAGCAATGTCCACATGTTCTTTTTTCATCAGTGTGAGCACGCTTTTGCGTTTGAGTTGGTTATTTATTCCCCCGGTGTTCCATATCATTATATTCAAACTAGCCATAGTCTATACATGTTGCATTGTAATTTTTGGTAATGCTTCTAGAGTGCGAGGCAATAATAGATATACATCCCACTAGTGAGGTCCCGTTGAGAGCCGAGCTTAAAAACATACATATATACAAATAAAAATCCCCTACCCTTCCCTCCCACCGAGAGTCGTACAGGATTAACCTTTGCGTATGACTCTCTCCCTTGCACCACCGGATATCCCAGAATGATCCAATTATCCTTAACATTCCTATGTATACCATAGGATCTAACACTCTAAATTCTACCATAAGTAGAATGTCGACTGTGGCTTGGCCACTTACCCGTAAAAAATAAATAAATAAAAATGTAAATGAGATAAACTAAAAATAAAGACCAAAAATAAGCTTCAATTGTCATGCCCTAATCACTTACATTTTATATGAACTTGTAATTTATAGTAATTTATAGTAACCCATGAATAATATGAAGGTATTGAACTGAAGAGAGAGCCTCAATAAATCAGAGAGAGCGGATGAAAAAGAAAAAAAAAACAAGTAAAAGGAAGAGAACATTAACTTAGATCTTAAAAGAGCATTGCTATGCTTAAACATCTAAAGTATTAATTGGAGAAGTAGTGAAATTATTTCCCATTAATAAAAAACTGTTTTTAAATACGTATATGCAGCATTTCCCCTGACCGGGGTGGGCGATGATCGTTGTGTAGTGATCTTTCAGCCGGCCGGCTATGATGGCTCTGTGGTTCTGCATCTAGATAGCTGTTGATTATTCCCCCGAGGGGCTTCTGGTAGAGTGAATGACCACGTATTGCTGATATTCCAGAATGCTCCATATATCAAAGAATGCTTCGATGTTCTAGATTATTCCAATATGTCATTTTTACATTGTCTGAATGTTCCAGTATGTTCTGGAGTGTTCCAATCTTAAATCCAATATGTCCGCAATAATATAAACACGTCGGGGAAAGCATTCAAAAACTCTGAGCACGTAGGTCTCTCTGTCCCAAATCCTCGGTTATTAAAGGTTGTACTATATGGTGACCTTGCATAACTGAGATTTAAAAGGCCATTTATACACTATTCTGCGTGTTGTTCAGACAGGAATTTGGCTGCATCTTCAGGCGAGTTGAGGAGAACCTTTGCTCCTTGTTTGTCGACGATGCAAAGTATTGCAGGGTATATTAGTAGGGGTCTGTATTTCCCCAGGTATAGTTGAGACATCACCGTCTTGAACTTGGCACGCAGTTCCACTACATCACGACAATAATCTTCAAAGCAGTGTATTGGTACCTCCATGTATTTCAGATTGCCTTTCATCCTGCGAGTTTCACGCATAATCATTTATTTTATTCTGACTTGGCGCAGTATAACTAATATCACTCTGGGCTTAGCGTTATTGCCAATGGAGCGGGGACCCAATCTGAAGCACTGATCCACCTCCGGTATTTTAGGAAGGATTCCTGTTCCCAAGATTTTCTGTAATTCTGTGGCAAACTCTTCAGGGTTTTCACATCTCACTGATTCGTCCAGACCGACAATACGAATATTCAGCTTGCGTTTTTGATATTCCATCTCGAATATTTTGGCTTTCTGTTCTTTATTGATTCGCGTGAGCTCCAACGTTATTTCGCTGAGCTCCGTCTTGATTTCATTGTAGTTCCCCTTCATCTCAGCAGTTAGGTTAACTTTGTTAACCTCTACTTCATTGTAGATGCGAACGAAATTTTGTTGGTGTGCTTCCAAGCCAATTTCCAGTGCCACGGTGCGCTTAATATGTGCCTCGGCATCCACCCTTAGCGCTTCTATTTTGCCTTCGATAGATTCTTTGATAGCATCTACTTTTTCGGTTATTGTTTCGGTTATTGACTTCTCCATTTTTTTCATTTCATTTTTCATTTCCCGGATGATATATTCCGAGTCTGAGGAGGTGATTATAGGGGTTGAACTTGGGGTGGACATCCCGTCAATATCCTCTGCGATTTTGCGAACGTGTCCCGCGGCCATAGGGGGGTCTTCTGCGCTTGGTTTTGGAAGCGTTTTATGATCTTTCCTTGTTGTTGGCATCTCGAATCTTTCAGTCAATATAGTTAGTTGATAATCTCAGTTGATATATGCGTCAAGTTTTAAACGCATTGGTGGTCTATAAATATGTTTTTAAAACGGAAAAAAAAATAACGGGTGAGCAGCTGTGTCACATGCGACTTACTCCATTCTATAGCTGACGGAAAAAAAATCCTAACCCACAAGAATGGCACAATCATACTCCCTTATTCAATAACAATGCTCTCTTAATTGGAAAACGACCTATAAGATTCCCTATATGGGAAGAGCAAGGCATACACTCATTAGGGGATGTTTTTAACAAACAGGGTTTTTGTAGTGATAAAGAAATACGCAAAAAATTTAATCTCACCAAGTCCACATGGCTTTTTCACAAACAGTTAGAGCTATGTTTGAAGTCTCACAGTGTTCCATTAGACAGACCAATTGAACACCACAGATACCACAAATTCTTCTACTCAAGAGAGACATCGAGAGGTTTTGTTTCAGAATTTTATCATCAATTACTAACGTCCTTTATGAAACCCTCCAACTTGACTCTGTCTGGAGGAGGGATATACCAGACCTGGAAAATGACTTTGATTGGCAAGGAGCCTGGGCAAATGTCCGACTTACATCAAGGAACCCGGATCATCAACAAATCAATCTTAACTATATTCACAGGACATACTTGACTCCTATAAGACTGTGCCGAATGGGGCTCAAACAAGATTCCAAATGCACCCAATGTACAAATGGGGACGAAGGGACATTTATGCACATGTATTGGGACTGCTCACCAGTTAAGGCATTCTGGAAAGATGTGACCCAACAAATATCAAAACTCGTATCTTGGAATATACCTGTACACCCCTCGGTATTGCTGTTGAATGATGTTTTTGAGTTTGCAGTGAATCCACAGCTAAAGAGATTGGTTTTATCGGGTATCACAGTAGCCAAAAAGCTGATCGCATCACGCTGGTTTCAGCCAGAAAAAATGTGCCGTAAAGTTTGGTTTCTTACATATCTCGATGTAATTTACCATGAAATATCTACAGCAAGAATTCTGGGTCTCAATGAATCCAAAATGTCAATGTGGTTAGAAGTGGTGGAGAGAATAAAAGCTAGCTTATAATGGTAGTGTCTGGTTAGGTGCGAGGGATAGTGGAGGTACTTCTCAAGGTGGGGTCCGGGAGGGGGGGGTTCGAGCTGAGCATATGTGTGTAGGTTTTTTTTTTTAGATAACAGGTATTATGGGTATATCTTATATAAAACAACTAACCAAAAGGTGATCTCATTGGATGTGCCCTGACAATTAATGCTTGTATATCTTATCGTGTGTTGTCATGTTTGTTTATATGTTTGTTTAAAAAATAATAAAAAAATAAAATACAAAAAAGTATTCTCTTACAGTATGCCGCTTTTCCACTGCATGAGTTTTGAGTGTCTTGGTAGCCGTATTTGAAGTGACGTCACACCAGGAAGTCAATAATCAACAGTAACACGGTGTTGGAACCATAGCTGGAGAAGCCTGATGCATTCGAATGCGTACCGTTCCACCCCTAGTATCTGCAGGTTTCAACAAGTTCATTAAGACTTACATTTCTAATACCACTTAGAGCTAAATGTAATGCTAATTTCAGGACCATACTCGCAAGAAAGCAAAAGACAACCGCATAGCGACACCGAACTGGCGGCTGCACTTACGCCCACATTCCATACAAGCTCTCGCTAGACGCACCAAGCTCCCGCCTCCCATTAGCCCGGCAAAAAACAACGACTTGAATACAAAAACATTTTATATTTAATATTATTCATTTCATCTCCCCCATAGATGTAATACCTGTGCAAATTACATTTACTACTACTACTACTACTACTACTACTAATACCTTGGGCGGCTAAGTGGCGCAGTGGGCAAGGCGCTCGCCACTAACGCAGGAGGTTCGAGCCCAGCTCTCGGCGTTGCTTCCGGCTTGGCTGGTCGTTCATACTAATACAATTGGCAGTATTAGGGGGGTGGGAAAGCCGGTGGGTGGGGATCGGACGTTGTGGACAGCGACTCCTACAGGTCGGTTGGTGCGCCTGTACAGCAGAATCAGGAAGTATCGGGGGCAGCGTGAGCCTCCCACGCGTTACTCCTCGCCACTGAGAGATCGCGCTGTGCAGGTGAAAAAATGACAGCTGCCTCCTCGTGTACCGGAGGGGACACGTGATGCAAGGCTTGGTCCACATTGCAGCCGACCAGTGGGAGGCATGGTCTAGCAACGTTCGAGACAGGGGAGGTGTTAGGAGTAAGGATACGTTTGTTGACTGTGCGCGACAGCTGAACAGAGATGTTGAGACAGGAGTCAGGTGGAATTCAAGTTGGTAAAAGCCAACAATGGTTTACTTTTGAAGTCTGAAGCAGATGTAGAGTAAAAACAAGCCTGGACCAGAGCCTCAAGTGGAGACTCACGCAAGAGCACACGCACACCACCTGGCTAAGGTCCAGAGATATGATACAGACAGCGTTATATCCATTCTTGAATCACATTCTGATCATTGGTTGATGACGGTAGATAGGCGGTGTCTAATGGTCATGAGTCTTCTATGTCTCCTTTGTGCCCTACTGGCTAGTGATACCTTGTTGGTTCCCTTATAGGTATGACATCATTGCATGCATGTTTAAGGGCCAGTATGTGAACTGGGGTCGAACTAGGCCCCAGGGACATGGAGGTTGTTTAGGTCAAGCGATAGAGAAGGGGAGAGATGGGGTATGGAGAGAGAAACAGACAGAGAGAAAGAAAGTGGAGAGATGCGCATGACACCATGTGAGCTGACATCATGCATGATATCATGCAAGCATGATCATTTACATTTACATTTACATTTAGTCATTTAGCTGACGCTTTTATCCAAAGCGACTTACAAGTTCTGTGCGACAAGACAGCAAGAAGGGTATAACTCTATCAGCTGAGTAACAATGTTCATCAAAGTGTTGCGTGTTACAGTGTAGGTTAGTTTATCAGGACACGATACAGAGAGACAGAGACAGAGGGAAACAGAGTGGAGAGATGCGCATGACAGCATGTGAGATGACATCATGCACGATATCATGCAAGCATGATATGGATGATCAGGAGCCGATCGAGAGAGAGACTTCAGTGACCGGGCACAGGGAGGTCGTTAGGTCAAAAGAGAGACAGAGAAAGAGGGGGGGGGGGGGGGGGGGGAAGAGGGACAGAGATACTTTGGGGGTTACCTGTGAGATCTTTTATAATCCAATAGAGGGAAGAATTGGATAATACGAAATTGGGATTGGAGAAAAATGGGGAGAAAAAGTAGAAGTAAAAGTACAAAAAGAGAATTGTAATACCTTTTCCAGTGGTTTGTATTGTTTTCTAGCAATGTGGGGTTGTACCAACACTGACTAGATGTGAAATTCTCATTCAGTCCCATTCCTCCAGTTCAGCTGAGACAACCCCCCCCCCCCCCCCCACTAAACCAAGCCATTCTGAATTTACGTCGTTCTGTGACGTGTAAGAATGCTGATCTGCCACCACCCGCCCACAATTAACTGTGATACGTTTATATGAGCAGCGAGTGGAAATAATGCGGAAGCGGTTTCGACAGCAGAGACCTTCAGCTGTTCACACACAGTGAATCACACACAGAGAACTAGATAAAACGGGTGGGAGGGAATGGGACTCGGGGGGGGGGGGGGGAGCTCTCTCTCTCTCGTATCAGCACTCACTGTATCACTGTCAATGTGTTGCAAAATATCATAGCGCACGCTCCCACACGCGCCCGTATTCTGATCCGTGCAATAATATTCACAGGGTATATATTGTCATTTGAAACAAGTTACCAATACATTGTCCTGTGGGATTATGCCCCCCCCGCGGCAAAATGTATTAGTCCCACAGAACCATCTGTCAGCACACACACATAGACACACAATGACACGCACACACAAATTGCCGCCTTGCGTATATGAGAGCCTGTTCTCTCTCCCTCTCTCTATCTGTCTCTCTCCCTCTCTATATCTCTCTCCCTCTCTCTCTCTCTCCCTCTCTATCTCTCTCTCTCTCCCCCCAAAGGTATCTGCCAGTGCCGGTGGGTGACTGTCACTCTAAGCGCATTGCGAGTATGGGCGGAGCCCAGCCAAAAACAGCTTGGACTTTGCAAGGGCAGAAAGTGGTGCACCAAAGTACTTGATTAAAAATACATAACAATGATTTTTTTTTTTTTTAACGTACAGATCAGCGTTTCCGTTAGCCGGTAATTACCGGTATTTGACCGGCAAAATCTGTTGAAGTCCGACATATTTAATCTCTCCGGTCTTAATGTCCGGTGAAAATAATTCCGTCTAAGCACAATTTATAATTTAATTTAGCCTATGCGATGAACGAAACAATCATTACATTTGTTTCATCGTTTCTTCTAATAATGACAACGACGTTGTCAGCGAGAGCTTAGTGCTGGGTTTGCGAGTGCATGTGCAGCTGCAGAGCCGGAGCTGCAGCGGCACAGTGCAGTACTCCAATTCAGCCATTGGCAATTCAGCTGTTGGGTGGGGGGCACTGCTGAGCGGTCCCCAGATAGAGCCAGAAAACAGCTGAATCTGCTGCTCTGCATCGACATACTCTCGCAAATAAGTCGTTGGGAGGTGGAGAGAGAGAGAGTCGTCACGCAAACCCACGATAATGTTGCCGTCTCTCTCTGCCAAATTTCTCAGTTCTTCGCTTGATATAATTAATACAAATGTCCAATATAACGGAATTCGTTAGCTCATAAAAATGTGATTATAACAGACTGCTATTTATTAATGTCGGGCCGACTGCCCACAGACACCTAATTGATTTAAAGTCGGCAGCAGCACGGAGTCTCTGGACTTATTTTATTTGGAATATAATGACTGTATATGCAAAAGTAGCCAAGTTTTAAGTAAAAATATTATAAATCTACATGCCTTGATGATGTCATTCTTTTGCCTATCAATTGTTTTTAAGCTCAATAAACTCTGACCGGAATTTCTCTCATTTGAAATCTACCGGACACTGAGGCCGGCAACAATTTTTTCTAACGGAAACCCTGGTACAGATGTGTTCCATAGACTCACAGGAATTGTGTAAAATTGCCCAAATAGTGAAAAAAATTGCTAAATATGAGCCCTTTAATACTTTATAATACCCTGCAGATACCCAGAAAAAGTAACAAATTACACCTCCTGAGTAACTTGCCCAACACTGCTCATGAATAGAGTTCCTTTTATTTGATTTTGTGCATGTTGTCGGGACTCTGAGGGCTGAACTGAGCCCTGGCACTCTGTGATTGGATTAGCAGACCTGTGCACAGGGAGTAGGATAATAACATCCCCCCAAAATCTAATTTGATTTGGCAAGGAGGATTTGGGAATGTAATTTGATGTTTCTTATATCGTGTCGGTGGATTCACTGGAAATAGGGGGGTGGGGTGAATAAAAAGGGAGTGGCGCGAAACTCAGTGTAAAGGCTACACCACATTTCCTGCTCAGGCTTTTGTCAGACCCCAGGCTGTGACTGGTGATGAAAAGGAAATATGAATTTCAAATGCTTGTTAGTCTCAAACCCGAGACAGCTATCATCTCTTATTATGTAAGCAACCTGCTATCTCTAAATGAGGCCCCAAACGTAGACCCCCCATTGGGGCTTCTGTTTCTCTCCCCCCTCTCTCCCTTTCCCCCACTATGAATTGAAAATGGGGGACCCTGATGTAAACACGACGAAAGTCTTTCTCTGGTCTGCATCCCTTTAACAATTGTGTGTATTGAGCCGTACTGTATTGTACCCATTCTGCAATCTGTTAAATAAAGTTTTCATTCATTCATTCACCCTCCCACAGGTGTTACAGCACGCAGATGACAATAGACTGAGACTTTAAATAAAGGGGAGGAGGATTAGTGAGGCAGTGGCTGTCATGTCGGGGAGGAGCCTCTCCACTGTGAGAAGTCTAAGAACCCAATCACGGCTCAAATAGGGATGAGGCACTACAGTCCACACCTCACTCATAGTAATGTACAATGTACAGGTGATTAAACTGGGTATAACATATATAAATTAGTACAACTGAGTATAGTGCTAATCAGATGTATGTACAGAGTTGTAGTATTAATATGTACAGTGATACAGGTATAAAGACACTGGTAGTAAGTCATACTGGCCAGCAGTGTAACTAGTAAGAGTAGATAAGGGATATGTACAGAATGATATAGATATACAGTAGTATCTACATATATGTAAAATGATTATGTGCAGGTATGTACATACAGATAGATATATATGATAAGAATAAATATATAAATATACAGTATATACAGCACTATTGTACATGCTATCATACAGAGTTATATGCAGGTGAATATGTAACGTTAGGTATATAGAAGGATTATATGCAGGTATATTCAGACAGATATGGATGGATGTAACGCTCCAAGATCAACTCATGCCTGGGAGAGAGAATGTCCCAGGCAGAGAGCCACCAGCGGCCACCTGCAGACAATGCACTCAGCCCTGAACATGTTGGTTCAAATCAATAACGTCCTAATGTGGCAATTAGCGTCCTTATTACAAGTGTTGTCTGTTTAGGTTTGTTCTGTGTTAGTATTCTTATTCTGTGTTTTGGTATTTAGCCTGTGTGTGTTCTTTGATGGTTGTATTGTATTTTGTATTGTATCAGTTCTAGTGTGTCTTCCCCCAGCTGTTGATCGTTGGTAATCATTGTTAATTAGGTTGAGTATATTAGGTTGTCCTGTTCCCACTTCCTGTTGTGGCGTCATACCTCCGTGTTACCCGTTCATTGTACCTTGCTGTCGTCTACCTTGCCCTGCTGTTGTATTTAGAGTCAGTAAGTGATTTAGTATTCTGTTTTTGTCATCTTTGTTTTCGTATCTCAGTCCGCGTTAATAGTTAGCGTCAGCGCCGCTGTGCCCTTTTGTTTTGTATGATATATATTTCCTGCCTTGCTCTTGCCTTGAGTTCTATATTAAAGAACACCGTTGAGAAGAGTAACCACCGTCTCCTTTGTACTTCTAACCGCATATTGGGTCCTTCTTCATGCCGAATCGTAACATTATGACGCCACCATCACAAGACCCAGCGGGAAAGATAGTGGCAACGATGAAGGTTCTCTCCAAATTAATGGAGGGAGATCTGTCGAAATATTCCCCAGCTAAATGGGTATTTCTGTTTCAGACAATCCAGTCCGCAGCAGACCAGTATCCGGACCAGGAGGCAGAGATGAGGGTGATGGCCGACCAGGCTGCAGTCCTCATGGCGAGGCATCGCGTTCAACCCTCTGATCTGCCTCCTGTTCGTGTTTCTGCAGCTAGTCAGGTCCAACCGACTAGCATTCAACTCACTGTTAGCCTGGGTCCTCAGGCTGGCCGGGCTTCTAAAGCTAGCCTAACCCCTACAGCTAGCCTAGCTCCTACAGCTAGCTCAGGGCCCACGATCGGCCTAGCCCCTGCGGCTCGCAGGCCTCCGAGTTCTGGCAAGGCTCGGAGGGCGGGCGGGGCTAGTGCCGCTGGCAGAGCCTTCACGGCTGATCCGGTCGTCGGTGCCGTCCTGGTTCCGATCGGCGTGGTCCTGGATGTCACCGCTCCTCCGGATTCCACGTCCTGTCCAGCCTCTACGCCTGGTACGGCTACTACACTGGGTCCAGGCTCCTCATCCCCGGAGCCTACGCCACGCCTCGCCGCCGAGACCGGTCCGGTCTCCACGCCCTGCCCGGCCTCTACGCCTGGTACGGCTACTACACTGGGTCCAGGCTCCTCATCCCCGGAGCCTACGCCACGCCTCGCCGCCGAGATCGGTCCGGTCTCCACGCCCTGCCCGGCCTCTACACCTGGTCCGGCTGCTGTGCCGGCTCCCGGCTCCCCG
This sequence comes from Notolepis coatsorum, assembly GCF_963971535.1. Classification (NCBI taxonomy): domain Eukaryota; kingdom Metazoa; phylum Chordata; class Actinopteri; order Aulopiformes; family Paralepididae; genus Notolepis; species Notolepis coatsorum. The sequence goes on along the minus strand of NC_140171.1, from coordinate 112,030,470 downwards.
TCTGGTCCAGCTCTGCATCGTGGTCGGCGTCCTGGTCCTCGCCGTGGTCTTAGCCGTGGTCTTCGCCGTGGTCTTCGACGTGGTCTTCGACGTGGGCTGCGTTGGATCCTGCTCTGGGGGTCGTCGCCGCCGCTCCAGTTCTACAGATCCGGTCCCTAGTCCGGCGGCTGGAGGGTCTCCCGTCCGGGATCCTGCTCCGGGGTCCTTACCCTCGGTTCCTGGCTCCAGGCTCCCGGATCCTGTTTCTCTCTCCACCCCCACTCTCCGGGCCCCTGTTTCTCTCCCCGCCTCCCCTCTCTGGGCCCCTGTTTCTCTCCCCGCCTCCCCTCTCCGAGCTTCTGTTCCCTTCCCCACCCCTCCTCTCCGGGCCTCTGTTCCCGTCCCCGCCCCCCCTCTCCGGGCGTCTGCGCCCGTTTTCCTCCCCCCTGGCTGCTATGCCCCTCCTGGGTTCTTTCCTCGGACTCCCGGCCCCAGTTCTCCGGGTCCTCGCCCTGGTTTTTTCCCGGGGTCCCGGCCTCCTGCGTCGCCCGTGTCCGGACGATGTTTTCGGGGGTCTGGTAGCCCCCCGTTCGGGGGGAGATACTGTAACGCTCCAAGATCAACTCATGCCTGGGAGAGAGAATGTCCCAGGCAGAGAGCCACCAGCGGCCACCTGCAGACAATGCACTCAGCCCTGAACATGTTGGTTCAAATCAATAATGTCCTAATGTGGCAATTAGAGTCCTTATTACAAGTGTTGTCTGTTTAGGTTTGTTCTGTGTTAGTATTCTTATTCTGTGTTTTGGTATTTAGCCTGTGTGTGTTCTTTGATGGTTGTATTGTATTTTGTATTGTATCAGTTCTAGTGTGTCTTCCCCCAGCTGTTGATCGTTGGTAATCATTGTTAATTAGTTTGAGTATATTAGGTTGTCCTGTTCCCACTTCCTGTTGTGGCGTCATACCTACGTGTTACCCGTTCGTTGTACCTTGCTGTCGTCTACCTTGCCCTGCTGTTGTATTTAGAGTCAGTAAGTGATTTAGTATTCTGTTTTTGTCATCTTTGTTTTCGTATCTCAGTCCGTGTTAATAGTTAGCGCCAGCGCCGCTGTGCCCTTTTGTTTTGTATGATATATATTTCCTGCCTTGCTCTTGCCTTGAGTTCTATATTAAAGAACACCGTTGAGAAGAGTAACCACCGTCTCCTTTGTACTTCTAACCGCATATTGGGTCCTTCTTCATGCCGAATCGTAACAGATTGATATATATATATGCTGTAAATATAAATGTATATAGCACTATTGTACATGCTATCATAGTTATATGGGTAGACTATAGTATGAGGTAGGTGTTATGGTTTGACCGTGAGATTCTAGTGCAGAAAGAGAGCAGACAACTGGACAGGTTGTAGAATGAATGAATGATTTTATTTCTGTCTTTTTTTTTTTTTTTACAAAGCATAGTAGTAGAACTTCCAAAAAACGAAAAAATTTAATGACCGAAAAGGTGTAGGCTGAAGCCGAGCCTACCCTTTTTACATTACATTACACTATTTACACAAAAAAAGAAAAATACAAAAAAGAAACATAATTCAGTATATCATTCAGCAAAGGTTACAAACGTTTCATAGTTGTATGTACAAAACGTATACACATTTATTTATGTTTTATTTTTTTTATATATATATATGTTTTTCTTTTTCCCTTTGTCACTATTTGAACACAGCTATGTTACATATTAAATATAACTAGGATAATAATGAGGTTTTATATTTATGTATCACCTTATATTTGAGTAATTTCTTAAAAGTATGTAGTGAACTACACATTTTTACTTCTTTGTCAAAGCTATTCCATAATTTTGCAACTTTAACAGATATAAATCAACTTTTTATATTTGTCCTTGCCTTTGCAATATTGAATACACAAGTTCCCCTAAGTCTATATCGGCTCTCTCTAGTCTGGAACAACTCCGGAATGCAACTTGGAAGTTGATTTATTTATTGATTTATCATCAATTGTCACTCCCAACAATTTATTTTCATACACACGTTCAATTTCAACATCATCAATCATTAGTTTCACCTGATTATTCGTTTTTCGATTGCCAAAAATGATATAGTTTGTTTTGTTTAGATTCAGTGACAACTTATTTATGTCGCCTAGCTAACCCGCACTGTCCGCTTCCATTCATTGTGCTAAGCTAGGCAACTTTTTACTGGAATGTCTTGCTAGTATCAAGGCACCCCAGGCAAAACCTTTCCATTGATGAGAGGATGTGTGTGTGTGTGTGGACAAGTATATCAAATACCAAACACTGCTCAGTGTGATGGCCGACCTTGGGTATAGGTGTAGATACAGTGTACTTGTATTCGGAAGTCTTGGCGGCCATGTATACAAATGCACAATGACCGGTCTGAGAATTGCTGCAATTGTACAATACAGGGTTGATCTCATTCATTCATTCATTCATTCTCTCTCTCTCTCTCTCTCTCTCTCTCTCTCTCTCTCTCTCTCTCTCTCTCTCTCTCTCTCTCACTTCAATTCAATAAAAAAAAATTCAATTTAAATAGGCTTTATTGGCATGAAATATCAACATACTTATTGCCAAAGCAAGTCCAACATACAAACAATAACATATATATTAAGCAATAAAACATACCATAATATTAGCAATAACAGTAAAACAATCAACAGAAACATATTAAATTACAAAATAATCATTCAATCGGGTAATCATTTTACAGATGTAGCCACCCAGATGCATGTATTACGGAGCTTGTTCTCTTATTGTATGACAACAATCTATATATTTTGCAGCTAATACTGTACACTGAATTTTCTCCCCACATATATACAACAGCTTTTGATGATCGGGAGATGGATTAACTGTGGATCAATTTTATTTATCAAAGAAAACCTCTCTTAGATAGTTTTTAAATGGAAAATAAAAAGGTTAATAAGAAGGTAAAAAGCCTCCATAATTTAGTAAATTGTATCCCCATGGCATAGTGTTGAGCTGTAGCCAACAAGCTATGCTACCAATATTAGCTAAATAATTAGCGTCACATAGCTGGCCTTTTTCTGAAAACCCAAGCACATATTGTTCCATAGCATACCCCTTCAGTTGATCATGACAAATCCTCTCTTACCTTTGTAGCAGGGTGGATTATCCCTGCTTTATGGGAGTGGATGTACACGGCCACCTGGTAGCGAGAACGCAGCAGAGCTGGGTCCAGCTGAGTCCCCGACTGTGGGCCAGGAATGTTGAAGTGGAGGTCGAGCAGCAGGAGTGGATGGGGCCTAGGATTCACTGACCTAGGGATGGTCCAGGGCGATCAGCAGTATCTCCCCACACACCCACACTTCCCCCAATACTTCCTGGGCCCTCCCACACCTGATGGCAGTAAAGATGGATGATATATTCGCTCCCCAAAGCAGTACCCTTCCTTAATGATGAGTGGAGACCTTTCACAATGAACTATAGGAAGGGTTAAACCGTAATGAGCATTACCCGGAAAGGAAAGGGTTAGACAGAATGCACATTAACAGACACACACACAGTGCTCCCATTCAGTTCTCTTTACTGAAGTCTGCTGCAAGTTACAATTGATTACACAATGATTAACGTTATTTCAGCCCTGGGCACCTAGTGCTCTCGCTCCATATGTCAGACTAAAGTGCTTCCCACACTGGGCTAGACACAGTAATAACACCTTCCCTTTAAGGGTCTATATACTGTTCCGCTTCTCCATAGGTGGGGAGAGAGGGGAGGAAGAGGGAGAGGGATAAAGGGGCTACTGAATGGGAATTTTATAAAAGAACACACGTTATTATCACACTCCAACAAAATGACAGTGGGCCCACGTTACAAATAAAAGTCCTATCTATAGCCGGCTTTTCCCCAAAATAATAAATGGTCGGGGCGCCCCTAAACACTGTTATCAGCGTCAGTTCAAAGCACTGTTTTCTCTTCGCCCTTAGAGAGCCCGCGCCGCCCAGTGGCGAATGTCTACCGATAAAGCTTCAGCACTCGGAGAGCTCGCTGTACTTATCCAAATGGCGGGCCCGCACCCACCACCAACCGTCCGTGTGGTGAGATGGCCGTCCAGAGGTCCCGTGATAGCAGGCAGCCGGGCTGGGTAGACGTTGGGCAGGTGACTGCTGGGGCAACGGCTTGGAGGGGCTGGAGGAGCGTGCAGTGTAGTGACGTCCGCTGCTGGGCTGAAGGGGTGGGGCGACACGCGGGCTGTGGGTCGTGGTGAAACCCCTGTCATGACGCATATATTTCAGCTAAAACGCAATGTGGGCAATATCTACCACGCTCTTCGGCAGTCGCTCGTCTGCTGCTTCGCTCTCAATGTCTCTTCAGCATTAACTAAAAGCTAAGCTATCGCATACTCATTACTAACCCGCTTCGTAACTGGGTCTATATCTCGCATGCTCGAGGTCCGGAGCTCCAGCTCCGTGCGTCCTCTTCCCTCTGTGGAAAACGATGAAGAGGAAGTGCCTTCACCTGTATCTCCCTGCCCAACGTCGTCACCAGCTCCCCCTGGCGGCACCTGTATCCTGTCCCACTATGAAGTGTCAATGTTAGGATAGGAAGGATCAAAGAGAGGTAGCAAGTTAAGTGTCAATGTTAGGATAGGGAGGATCAAGAGCGGTCAGCCGGTTACACAACTTCCTCGCGAACACAGGGAATGCAAGGAATTAGCGTTAGACACATTGAATTATTGTCAGACATATTCAGGTGTCTACACCTTGATGATTAAAAAGCCTCCATAATTTATTAAATAGTATCCCCATGGCATAGTGTTGAGCTGTAGCCAGCTAGTGTTGATGCTATTCAATGCTAACAACATTAGCAAAATAGCTAACCAACTGAGGTAAACGTTAAATACAGACAACGTTTGCTAGTTGAAATGACTGGACACACACAGGGATAAGTTAAACATCAATCAATTCATTTATTACAACACAGGTAGTTTGAGCCGCGGTCCTCTCTCTCTCTCTCTACTCCCGAACGTATGGGCCGCGGTGTGTCTCTGGAAAACTAGGTAAACTCAAAAGCACAAAACCGGACGGCACAACAACACTCCCGGTCGGGGATTTCAAAATAAAAGAGTCTAAAACAGGAAAGACATTTATTTTGTAAATTTCGGCAGCGTTTCAGCGGTTCAGTGTTCTCATTAGGATGCACTCGTTTTTTTTAAACGATTTCGTGTTTTGGAAAACTTTTTTTAAATGAAAACGAAACAGATCAAAATCGTTTCAGTCTGGACAAGGCCTCAGACTTGTGTCGTTATCAGACTTGTGTCATTATCAGGCTTGTGTCATTATCAGGCTTGTGTCATTATCAGGCTTGTGTCGTTATCAGGCCACCCCCCGGACCTTATTACTCATAGTAATTCTATAAACAGTCTATAACTTTAGAATATACTTGTCAGAAGGCGGTTAGGTGGCCGAGCGGAGATTGCGTTCGTCACCAGCCACGGAGCTGTGAGCTGGATTCGCCTGTTCGAATCCAGCTCACAGCTCCGGGGTTGTCACCAGCTTGGCTGGCCGTCTGCACTAATACAATTGGCTGTATTAGAGGGTGGGAGAAGCTGGCGGGGTGGGTCCGGGTCGTTGTAAACAGCGACTCCTACAGTTCGGTCGGGGCGCCTGCTAAGCGCGGATAGGACTCGAGGGGGATAGTGTGGTCCTCCCACACGCTACGCCCTCTCGATGAGAATCCGCGCTGCCAGGGGAAAAGAAGCGGTGATTGGCTGGACGTGTGTCGGAGGAAGCACGTGGTAGCCTCCACTCTCCCAGATGATCTGACTGTGGGGGGTAAGTGCGCAGCGACCAGGAAGGGACTGGGAATTGGCATACGACTAACATTGGGATGGGAGAAAATCGGAGGAAAATGGAGGGGGAAAAAGACCAAAAAAAAAAAAAAAAAAATATATACTTGTCAGTATAAGTCCAGGGTCCTTGGTTAAAATGGTGAACAGGGTCCTGGACCCTCATATAACATTGAACGACTCTCATGTTCCTTCTATGTACCTGGTACACATGGTTTTAAGAGGTTGACTGTCTGTGGTCGTGTACATCTGTACCTGGCTTGAAGACATGCAAAGTGACATACTGCATTGGGCTTTTACACAATGGGAGAGCTATATTTTGTAGGGCTCTTTTATGTCAGATCACATTAACTGTCGTAGGTGCATAGCTGTGTTCAGTATTATCACTGCAGTGCTTTAGGTAATATTCCACAAATCCTTCTATAATCTGGGCTCTAGTGACATTGTAATGGCTTATTTGAACATGACAGCCTGCCATACTGTCAACGGTGCATGCATGACCTCAACACTCAGGGGGGGGGGGGGGGGGTGGTGGATTTGAAAGGCCTGCAGCAACATGGGTACAGTATGTTCTGTAATATGCTTTTTTTTTTTTTTTACTTACATTTTTATTGAACACTCATAGACATACAACACAACATATACAATAACATCAATAACACAACAGTACAATGATGTAGGCCCCTTGAGCTCGGCTGCGCTCATCTTCCCAGACCCCCGCCAGAGGAACCTCCCACCCTCCCCCCCTAGAAACCGGGCTCCCCCGCATCCCAGGTCCGTCCCACGCGGGGTCCAGCACTCAGCGACACGGGCATCTTGAATCTGATTGGGCCCGACCCAGTAGAGGGGCGAGGGGCAATACTCCCCCCCCACCGAGCCAAGCTGTAATATGCCTTTACAAGGGAATGAAATACCTATTCAGATTCAGATTACTTTATTCACCATATTGCAGTACAAATGGAACGTGATTCGACGTTTACAGTGCATGCTTTTTTCACAATTAAGAACAATACAACAGTAAATAAATAATTATAAGTAAAGTAAAGTGCAAGACAGTCTGGCTTCCGGACTGGCCACTCCACAGAAACGGCCCTCATTGCGGTCACAGAGGCACTTCACTTATCAAAAGCGAAAGGCCTCTCCTGAAGCAAGGGCGTATTTATTTACAGAGTCACAAGATGGAATGAAGTACAGCAATCGAACAAACGGGGAATCTGGCATGTGAAGATAGTTGCGGCTCTGCAGATACTCCCAGTAGGTAGTGGTGAGGAATTGGCTAGTGACGTTGAAGCGGCTCTGCAGATCCTCCCAGCTTTCACTCCCGGTGGAAACGGAGAGAGAGAGAAATCAGAGTTAGCCCAGCGCAAACACAGAGGCAGAGAGGTGACTGATCCAGTATAAATCCAAGTGACTTGTTCTTCGGTGTACCACACACAAGTTAGCAGAGTCCAGAGAAAAACAATACGGTAATCCACAGTGTAAATCCAACACAAAAAATAGGTGAGTCCAGTACAAACAAAAACGGGATCTCTTCGGTGTTTCACAAACACACAAAAACTGATGATCCAAAAAGACTGTTTCCAAAAACTCACCAGAGCGCAACGCGTAAAGCGGGCAGATTACGAGGCGTAGCTCCGAACAGGGAACCAGGTTCTCCACAGCAGTTCTCCACAAAATATCCTGGAGAGCAAAAGACAGCAACAGCGACGGGGAATGCAGGTATATGCAGGTGTAATTCAAAACGACCCAACATCGATAGTAAGGGGGTCTGAGCATATAAAGCCTACAGGGGCGCTGATTACAAGCTGTGACAGCTGCGGGATGAGATTGATACTTGCTTCAAAAGCGTGTGGCGGGGAAAGCACCAATCAACACGGCACGCATTAATCACATAGTACCTTAAAGGAACGGAGCGTGTGGCAGGGAGCGGACCAAAACCTCACAGTACCCCCCCCTCCACGGGAGCCACCCGGCGACCAGCCCGACCCGGCTCGCCCGGATGGGCACGATGGAAGTCGGTGATCAGGCCGGGATCCATGATGAGCTGGCGGGAGACCCAGCTCCGTTCCTCCGGACCATACCCCTACCAGTCCACCAGGTACTGGAAACCTCGACCCCGCCGTCGAACGCCCATCAACCGGCGGACCTGCCACTGGGGGTGACCGTCCACCATCTCGGGAGGAGGCGGGTCCGGAGCAGGAGGCATCAGGGGACTGAGAGAGACAGGCTTAACCCGGGACACATGGAAAACGGGGTGAATGTGCATGGACGTAGGAAGCTTAAGACTCACCGCCGCCGGACTGAGTACCTTCAGAACCTCAAAAGGACCGACGAACCGGGGGTTAAGCTTCTTGGCCGAGGACCGAAGTGGAAGGTCCCTTGCGGAAAGCCACACCCTCTGCCCAGGGTGGTACGTCGGCGCAGGCACCCGGCGCCGGTCAGCCCCACGACTGGCGCGCTCCGATGACCGGAGCAACGCGGTCCTGGTGATCTCCCAGACCCGACGGCACCGGTCGAGGTGGTCCTGTACGGAGGGAACTGCCACCTCCGACTCCTGTGCAGGGAAAAGAGGGGGTTGGTAGCCCAGGGATACCTCAAAGGGTGAGAGGCCAGTGGCGGAACTGACCATGGAGTTGATGGAGTACTCGACCCAGGGAAGGAAACGGCTCCAAGAAGCTGGTCTCTCGGCAGCCACACACCGAAGAGCAGACTCCACACTCTGGTTCATCCTCTCCGTTTGTCCGTTAGTCTGGGGATGATAACCAGAGGAAAGTGAAGTGAACTGGGGAGTGAACTGGGGCCCCCGGTCCGAGACGACGTCCTGGGTAAAACCATGGAGGCGAAACACGTGGCGTGTCAGGAGGTCCGCCGTCTCGGCCGCCGAGGGAAGCTTGGGAAGGGCCACGAGGTGAACCCCCTTGCTGAACCGATCCACCACGGTCAGTAGGCACGTGTTCCCCTGGGAAGAAGGAAGACCTGTGACGAAGTCCAGCGCCACATGTGACCAAGGACGGCTCGGAATGGGAAGCGGCTGCAACAGCCCGGAGGGTGCCTGGTGGGAGGCCTTGCTGCGGGCGCAGACTGCGCAGGCCAGTATGAACTCCTTGACGTCGTTCCTCATGGTGGGCCACCAGAATCAACGAGCCAGGAAGGAGAACGTGCGATGAACGCCCGGGTGGCAGGCGAACCGGCTGGTATGGCCCCACTGGAGGACCCGGGACCGGACCGAGTCGGGGACGAAGAGACGATGAACCGGTACATTGCCTGGAGCGCGATGGAAGCGTAGGGCACGCCTTACCACCCCCTCGATGCCCAAGGTGACTACTCCTACCACCCTGGCCTCTGGGAGGATGGGAGTCGGGTCCTCAGTGGTTGGAGCCCCCTTGGAGTGTAACCGGGACAGGGAGTCGGCCTTCGTGTTGCGGGAACCAGGGCGAAACGTCAGCGAGAAGTCGAACCGACTGAAGAAGCTGGCCCATCTTGCCTGCCGGCCATTGAGGCGCTTGGAAGCACGGATGTACGTCAGGTTCTTGTGGTCCGTCCAAATGGTAAATGGCTCCTCGGCCCCCTCTAGCCAATGACGCCACTCCTCCAAGGCAGCCACAACCGCCAGCAGCTCCCGATTGCCGATGTCATAGTTCCTCTCGGCAGGGAGGAAACAACGCGAGTAGAAGGCGCACGGATGTACCTTCTGGTCTGTTGCCGACCGCTGGGATAAGATAGCTCCCAGTCCAGTATCCGAGGCGTCCACTTCCACGATGAACTGTCTCTTGGGGTCTGGATGGAGCAAGATCGGGGCGGAAGTGAACCTCTTCTTGAGGGAGCGGAACGCAGCACACGCCGTCGGGGACCAGTCGAACGGCAGGGCGGGAGAGGTCAGTCTGGTAAGTGGTTCCGCCACTTGACTGTAGTTCCGGATGAATCTTCGGTAGAAGTTGGCGAACCCAAGGAAGCTCTGTAACTCCTTCCGAGAGGTGGGTTCCGGCCACTCCTCCACGGCCCGGATCTTGCGAGGATCAGCTCGGGTCAAGCCTCTCTCCACGATGAAGCCCAGGTAATCAACGGAGTCGGAGTGGAATCGGCACTTCTCCGCCTTGACGAAGAGCCGATTGTGGAGGAGGCGCTCCAGCACACGGCGGACATGCTGGATGTGTTCCTCGAGGGTCTTGGAGAAGATGAGGATGTCGTCTAGGTATACTACCACAAACTCCTCCAGCATGTCACGAAGGACATCGTTCATGAGCGCCTGGAATACCGCCAGAGCGTTGGTGATGCCGAACGGCATAACCAGGTACTCGTAGTGGCCCCTGGGAGTCTTGAAGGCGGTCTTCCACTCATCGCCCTCTCGGATACGGACTAGATGGTAGGCACTCCGGAGGTCCAGCTTGGTAAAGACGGTAGCCTGGGTGAGAGGCTCGAAGGTGGAGTTCATGAGAGGAAGAGGGTACTTGTTCTTAATGGTGATCTCGTTGAGCTGGCGATAGTCGATGCAGGGTCGAAGGTCTCCGTCCTTCTTCCCAACAAAGAAGAAGCCGGCCGCCACAGGAGAGGAGGAAGGCCGAATGAGTCCTGCTTCCAAGGACTCAGAGATGTATTGATCCATCGCTGCCTTCTCAGGGACGGTCAGACTGTAGAGGCGGCTGCCGGGAAGGGGAGCCCCTGAGCGGAGGTCGATTGCACAGTCGTAAGGCCGGTGAGGCGGAAGGGCCTGAGCCCTGGACTTACTGAAAACCTCCATGAGGTCGTGGTACTCGGGGGGTATGGTCGAGAGGTCCGGAGGCGGCTCACAAACGGATCTCCGGGGCGAGGGACAGGACGCCGCCTGAAGACACTGAGCATGACAGGAGGAGCTCCACCCCCTGATGGTACCGGAGGACCAGGCGATGTGGGACTCGTGCAGCGCGAGCCAGGGCCGGCCCAGGACTACTGGGACAAGAGGGGAACTGGTGATAAAAAACTGGAGTCTCTCAACGTGGTTACCAGCAATGGTGAGCAGGACAGGGCAGGTGCGTTGAGTGATGTCAGCCAGGCGGTGTTGGTCCAGTGCAAATACCTCCAATGGCCTCACTAGGTCCTCAAGTGGAATGTTGGCCCGGGTAGCAAACTCGAAGTCTAGGAAACTCTCGTCAGCCCCCGAGTCAATGAGTGCCTCCACCGTGGCCCGTTGGTCCGCCCAGGCCAGGGTGACGCTCATCAGACGGCTAGGTGGTGCACGGTTCTGGGAACGAGAAAAACGGCTCACCAGGATCTCCCGGGGTCCCGGCGAGCCTGGTCTTTTGGCCGGGTAGGGCAGTTGGCGATACGGTGCCCATCCTGACCGCAGTAGAGGCAAAGGCCGGACCTGAACCTCGCCTCCCGTTCAGCTTGGCTAAGATGTGAACGTCCCAGCTGCATGGGCTCCTCCCCGGGCACCGAACGGGAGGGGAAAGAGCCACCAGTCGTGTTGGGAGCAGGGCGGCCCGCAGTACCGTCACGAGTACGGGGGGTCTGGGGAACCTCAGGAGGTCCCTGTCGGGTTCTCTCACGTCTTCTCTCCTGGAGGCGTCCGTCGATGCGAATGGCGAGGCTGAACAGGTCCTCGAGGGACTCAGGTTCCTCACGGGTCGCGAGCTGGTCCCTGACAGCGTCGTTGCCGCCAGTCTGAACTCCAGCACGTAGTCGGTGACCCCGCCACTGCCCTGCCGGAAGGTACCCAACCGGGCTCCAGGGTCCTGGCCACGGGCTGGGTGGTGGAAAACCCTGCGGAGCTCAGCCACGAAGTCTGGGTAGGAAAAACAGAAATCTGCCCCCATTGCCCAGGAGGCAGTGACCCACTGGGCTGCCCGGCCTGAGAGCAAGTTAGTCATGTAAGCCACTTGGGCTCCCCTTGAAGTGAATCGGCTGGGTTGATGACGAAAAACCAACTCACATTGCATGATGAATGTGGCACAATCCTCGAAGTTACCATCGAACAACCGTGGTTCGGAGAGACGGGGCTCCCGAGGTGCGGGATCGGGAGGCGCGGGGCCTGCCAGGGCTGCGGGTGATGCTCCGGCCGAGGCTCCTGAAGTAAGTGGGGTTACAAGCAAGGTGTTAACGGTTTCACTCAGCGCTTGTAATTGGAGGAGAATATTAGACTGCTGGCTAGCCAGAGAGCCAAGGGACCCCTGAATAGGCAGGACCTGCTCTCGGAGCTCCTGTACAGCAGCCGCACCTAGCTGTAGGCTGTGGTCGTTGGTTAACTCTATCTGGACTGCCAACGCTGTTCTGACCCTCTCTGTGTCGGCTGAGGTCGTCATGGTTGGGTCGTAATGTTAGGGTTTGTAACCGACCTCAAACGCAACGGCACAGAGAGGAAGTTCAGAGTTAGCCAAAGCAAGGGCGTATTTATTTACAGAGTCACAAGATGGAATGAAGTACAGCAATCGAACAAACGGGGAATCTGGCATGTGAAGATAGTTGCGGCTCTGCAGATACTCCCAGTAGGTAGTGGTGAGGAATTGGCTAGTGACGTTGAAGCGGCTCTGCAGATCCTCCCAGCTTTCACTCCCGGTGGAAACGGAGAGAGAGAGAAATCAGAGTTAGCCCAGCGCACACACAGAGGCAGAGAGGTGACTAATCCAGTATAAAAAATCCAAGTGACTTGTTCTTCGGTGTACCACACACAAGTTAGCAGAGTCCAGAGAAAAACAATACGGTAATCCAGTGTAAATCCAACACAAAAAATAGGTGAGTCCAGTACAAACAAAAACGGGATCTCTTCGGTGTTTCACAAACACACAAAAACTGATGATCCAAAAAGACTGTTTCCAAAAACTCACCAGAGCGCAACGCGCAAAACGGGCAGATTACGAGGCGTAGCTCCGAACGGGGAACCAGGTTCTCCACAGCAGTTCTCCACAAAAGATCCTGGAGAGCAAAAGACAGCAACAGCGACGGGGAATGCAGGTATATGCAGGTGTAATTCAAAACGACCCAACATCGATAGTAAGGGGGTCTGAGCATATACAGCCTACAGGGGCGCTGATTACAAGCTGTGACAGCTGCGGGATGAGATTGATACTTGCTTCAAAAGCGTGTGGCGGGGAAAGCACCAATCAACACGGCACGCATTAATCACATAGTACCTTAAAGGAACGGAGCGTGTGGCAGGGAGCGGACCAAAACCTCACATCTCCTCTGTCCTGATTCTCCTAGATCTATCTGCAGCCTTCGACACAGTCAACCATCAGATCCTCCTCGCGGCTCTCGCAGGAATGGGAGTGGCTGGATCTGCGCTGACATGGCTGACATCATACCTCAACGACCGCTCCTACCAAGTGTCATGGAGAGGGACTCTGTCGGCCACCCGCCCCCTCCGGACGGGTGTCCCCCAGGGCTCGGTCATAGGACCCCTTCTCTTCTCCCTCTACACTAAATCACTGGGTAACATTATCACGTCTCATGGCTTCTCATATCATTGTTATGCCGATGATACTCAACTCTTCCTCTCCTTCCCTCCCTCAGATATCCACGTCTCTGAGCGGATCTCGGCCTGTCTGTCCGACATCTCCGCCTGGATGACGACCAACCACCTCAAACTGAACCTAAGCAAAACAGAATTGCTCCACCTGCCGGCCAAATCCTCCCCCCTGACCAACCTCTCCATCACAGTCGAGAATGCAGCTGTGACCGCGTCCCCGACCGCCAAGAACCTTGGTGTTGTCCTCGACGACCAGTTGAACTTCTCTTCTCACATCGCAGCGACAACCAGAACCTGCAGATTCCTCCTGAGTAACATCAGAAGGATACGCCCCTTCCTTACAAAATAAGCCACCCAACTCCTGGTCCAATCAACAGTCATCTCCCGCCTCGACTACTGCAACGCACTGCTAGCTGGCCTCCCGGCCACTGCCACCAAGCCTCTTCAACTCATTCAAAACGCAGCGGCCCGCCTGATCTCAAACCTACCGAAGTCGGCCCATGTCACCCCACTTCTTAGGGACCTGCACTGGCTCCCCATTGCTGCACGTATCCGCTTCAAGGCCCTCGACCTAGCATACCGTGCGGCAAAGGGAACCGCTCCCGCCTACCTCCGGTCAATGGTCTCTAACTACACACCCTCAAGACCCCTACGCTCTGCATCTTCTGGCCGCCTCAGACCTACTCCTATCCAATCATCAAAGAGAAGCCGCCTATTCTCAGTCCTTGCCCCACAATGGTGGAATGAACTACCCATCCCAGTTAGGACAGCCGAATTCCGTCCAATCTTTCGCCATCGACTAAATACTCACTTCTTCAACCATTATCTGAAATGATTAAAAAAAAAAAAAAAAAATCTAACCCTGACTAACCTTACTGTCATGCACTTGTCCTAATAAACTAACCTACACTGTAACACGCAACACTTGATGAACATTGTTACTCAGCTGATAGAGTTGTACCCTTCTTGCTGTCTTGTCGTACAGAACTTGTAAGTCGCTTTGGATAAAAGCGTCAGCTAAATGACTAAATGTAAATGTAAAGACAGGACAGAACAGTGAGACAACAATAGACTGTAAAAAGTGCAGTGGTTGGGGACATGGATACAGTGCAGCACAAAAGTTCAAGTCCAGAAGTCCAGCCCTAGCTGTAAGCAGTAAGAGGAGCATGAAGTGCTGTCAAGGTAAGACCTTGGATTTGGTCTGGAATGTACAACAGCAGTTATAATAATAATAATAATAATAATAATAATAATAATTCATTACATTTTTATAGCGCTTTTCTCAGACTCAAAGCGCTTTACAAGGTAGGGTTAGGCTTAGGGGAATTGCCTCCTTCACCACCACTGCTAGCACCCAACATTGGGCTACGCAGGCTCAATGGCTACCAAACACTGGCACCTGGCACACATCACACTACACAATGGCTGAAAGACTCAGGAGACAAGGTTGATATCAGCCAATTAAGGGGAAGGGATGATTAGGTGGCCTTGATGTCAGTGACCTGATTATGGAATTTGGCCAGGAACGTCTGGGAACCCCCTACTCTTTACGATAGGCGTCCTGGGTTCTTTATCGACCGAATTCAGTCAGGACGTGCTGTGTGCCCCCGGCTGGACAACAACACTTTCTGACAGCAGCCTTGACTGGGGCTCGAACCGGTGATCTTCCGATCATGAGTCCGGAGCTCTACTCATGTAGCCAGCTGCCGGACAGTTGGCCTTTCTCATGCAATATCTACCCTATGAAGTGCAGAGACATATTCGTTCACATATAGCTGTGTAAAACCTTTCCAATTCAGGAAAGTAACACCATGAATATGCATGATTGCATCATCATTTTTATTTTACGCATTAATTAATTTTAATGTGCACACTATGTGGAACGCCCTACCCAAAGCTGTAAAGGAATGTGAATCCCTACCAGTGTTAATTTTGTTGACTAAATTGATGACGAAAGATGTTCGTCAACGAAGGTTTTTTTCATGACGACAACGAGACGTGACGTCACGTTATTGAATACCATGTGACGCTAACGAGACTAAATAGTTTATTAAATATCGTTGACCACAACTGAGCACACAAAAATGTAATTTACAAAAACCAGGACGAAATTTCTCTTCATGTATGTTGATATTGTTGACTAAAACAAGACGAGACAAACTAATTATAACTTTTCTTAATGCCATCGTCCCGACAGAACAGTGTGACGGCTGACGGGAGCTCTGTGTGGGAGCATGTCTATGTTCCCCGGGTCCTATGTTCCCCGGGTTCTATGTTCCCCGCTTTGATTGATTGATTGATTGATTGAAAGTTTTAGACCACCAGCCCTGATTCCAAACTCTAACCTTAACCAGTTCGCAAGAGGGCCTAAGCTTAACCGTTCGAAACAAGGCGGACATTAATAATTAATAAAATAATACAAAATTATTAAATGTATAGGACCCGGGGAACATAGGGATGATCCCCTCTGTGTTATTAGCATTAGCTGGAGCTATTTGAAAAGCTAGTTTTAGCTGAACGTTACCTTGGCTAAAATTGGGACTATTCATAATCCAGCTGCAGACCTGCAAGCAAAGTACAGCAAGTTGGCAAAGGAGTATTCCAAGGTAAATCACTTATTCACCAGTAACGTTACAATGTATTTCCATCTAGCTCGTGTTAGCTAGTGGCTAACCTAGCTCATGCTAACGTGGCTAACTGATCGAACTCTCGCACACAATTAATGACAGGCCGTAGCAGCGGAGCGTGAAGGAAGACCCAGACCCACTGAAGGGACTGGATCCCCTGGAAAAAAAGGGGGGCCCGGAGAGGTCAATGACGCCAGGCATCAAGACCCCACCAGGCAGTCACTTAGTGACACCGCCCCCCACATCGCCAGCGTATTCGGACAGGGCCCCTCCAAGAGCGGGCCCTTTCCCCCCCAATAGTACACCGCCTGGCACACTGACCCTGTAACACAGGCCGTCAGCATGGCCGTAAAGCACTCAAAAAAGGTTAACCAACGGAAGCAGGCAGCGCACCGGGGAAACCAGGCAGCAGGCTGTAACCTGAGCCTGGAGCACTGCGGACGAGACAGGCGCCAAAGGGGTCAACTGAAAACAGCCCCCCCGGCAGAAGGGGCGTATGCTGGCATTGTTGCACACCATGACAAAGCCTCCACCAAAAAACCCTGACCCAGAGGGGTCGAGGCAGAGAAGGCTGACACGATTGGCAGACGTCATGAACGTGCAGGGGCACACTCAACCGGGTAACCCGGGAGTTGACTCTGCTCCAACACACCAGGGAATCAACCACCCTCTTGGTACCACATGCAGTGGTTGTTCCTATAACCCATCAAGAAAAAACTCCAAAACACACCTGCGGGTATACACTGGCTATACCGCAGTACAAGTGTTTCAGTTTTCAAAAAAGGGTTA
Organism: Notolepis coatsorum; assembly: GCF_963971535.1. NCBI lineage: Eukaryota > Metazoa > Chordata > Actinopteri > Aulopiformes > Paralepididae > Notolepis > Notolepis coatsorum. Next base: position 112,013,792 of record NC_140171.1, on the reverse strand, counting down.
TTCCAGGCCTACAGGTCGACAAAACATTACTTCGGACCGGGCCCGGCGGCTCGGGAAGCACACAGGGTTACCAGAGGAGGTCCAAAAGAACACCCCAACAGCCCCCTCTTCGCCATGCATGAGAAAGGAGCGAAAGGAATGGAGAACCAGCCCTAAGCGTACTGCACTTGGTATTCCCAGGCGGTCTCCCAACCAGGTACTAACCAGGACCGAACCTGCTTAGCTTCCGAGATCGGACGAGATCGGGCGTGCTCAGGTTGGTATGGCCGTAAGCCATTACAATAGTGCAGAGTACAACATGTACCCAACAAAGGGTCTCCATAACGCCTAACCCTGTGACACCCGGGCCGACCCGGCATTTTTCCCCCCAAAAAAAGCACAAGTCCCTCAGGGTACCAGAACAGCAGCTCTGCGTCCCCGGCGGACAACAGGTTAACTGACCTGGACCAGCACGACCAGAACCAGTCCCGTGCCCTAACCACGCCGACATGCACACTCCAGGAGAGGGGGTAGGTATGCGTGTCGATCTAAAACATGAAAAGAAGGCGCCACCCAGACGGTCCCATTTGTACCGCGCTCAGTGGCCCACCCCAATGGCGTGAAACCCCTCTACCTATGTTCTGATCTATTCCGTTAACATCCCCCAGATATGAACGAGAATTAGTAGAGACAACCCAGTAAACTGGCGCTCGGAAGAGACAAAACTCCATCCCAGTTGCACTATAAAAACGCTGTTTTAATAACAAGCAACCAGTGATGCCACAGATTACTTGTAATCTGATTACTGATTATTTCACAAAAGATAAATGGTCAATAACACCACATGTAGGCTGATATGTACCCTACCTTTGAGGCCTGGGCCCTATTCCCTGTACCTGGTTCAACTAAGTCGATCAAGAGTCCCATTATCCAGATTCAGTTAACCCGATGTTTGAAGCCGGGATTTTCCTGTTCCTCGAAGGTGGATTCAGTCTCGTTAACTCGATCCAGACTTGAGACCCAGGATAAGTGCGCGCGGCCGCTTCAGTTGAAAAGCCAGCACTTATCGATAGCAGAGATCCTGATTTTCTAACGGCATTGATTGATTAATTGATTTAAAACTTTATTATCAGATTGCAGTACGGCTCAATCGCCTCGCCGACAAGTTAAATGCGTTATCTATAGGCTAATTTTAAGTCCCTCATTACCTCAATTAATCAGATTATATTTCTTTAAACTTGCCTGCTGGCAGTAGGTTTATGGATTGAATAATCAAATGAGATCTTGCTAGCGAAAATAATTAGTTAAACTGTTATACAGAATAACGATACGGCTCTCTTACCCATTGATTGATGTATGGTGGATCTTTTACTTATCTGCACTGTGGTGTAACGGGTTCTTCTTTTGACTTTCACGCAGACGACCGGGGTTCGAATCCTAGTTTTTTCCTTCTTTTTGCAATGTAGGAATAATTCAATTTGGTGCACGTTGAGAGCTATATAAAGAATGACATCCTCAATGCATGTAGATTTATAATATTTTAACTTAAAACTAGGCTACTTTTGCGTATAATCATTAATATTATATTCCAAAAAATTATATTGGAAACGCGGGGTCTCGAACTCGGGTCGCCCGGTTGCCAGGATTGAGCACTACCGCTGCGCCACTGTGCCAGACGGGATAGATTCATTGTTTATACATTAATGAACGAGAGACCCGTGTTTAGAATTTTTTTTTTTTTAATGAAGTTTTATCTCTATTCTCAAATGCATTAATGTGACGTCAACGGCTCATTCAATTTCTCAAATCCGTCAAACAGCGCATCTCATCAGACATTTTAATCCCAGTTACAATATCACACAAAATCCACAATCCACGCATAGACGCTTCAATTTTATGCTTGAATGAAACAAAATCCAGGCGCTCCTCTCCTTCCTCGCTCCTCATCCACAGCGGAGAATATGAAAGGAATCAGAGCCAAACGAGCGATAGGTTTCAATCATTAAGGATATCCCCGCGGGATTCACATTTGCAATGCTGCGCGTTGTTAAAATAACCACATAATGTGTACATCGCACCTAGCGAGCGCCACGGTATATATAACGTGCATTATTTAGGACAAAGTGAATTTAGTATCAGCATTTTGGGTCTATTTTACATTTCAAAAGCCCCCTCTGGAAGAATGGAGCACAAAAACGTAATTCAGAATGGTATAATGCAGATCCTAGACTGTGGGAATAATTTCAGGAAACGAGCTGTCACTTCTTTGCGGGGGCGTGGCCATGGTTCATCCGGCTAACTTGAACTTAACCCTGCTCTCGACCAGGCTCAAACTTTTTGATCTGTTGTCATGGTGATTTAGACAATCCAGCTTCGGGGAATGGGAAGGTCCGGCTTAAGTCAGACTTGACAGAAAGTTATCCGGCTAACTCAGTTATCCAGGTACGGGGAACAGGGCCCTGTCCTATTCAGATATGGTTCTAATGTTCCTAGTGAAACAGGGGAGAGGGGTGAGTAAACCAGTGATTATATCTCAGTAACAGAATCTTCTCAAACCTCTTGTCAGAAAGTCTGTTCCTTCTAGGCGTGAGCACCAACCCTCCCAGACTAAAAAGCCGTTCCACAGGAGCACTTGATGGGTTGGAGTGTTATACTTCAAGAAAATGTTATTTATGTTTGAAGGTCTATCCAGTATCTGAAGCTCATGCTCTTAAAAAACAGTCTATTAAACGGTACTGCTCCTCCTATGCTATTATTATTATTTTTTTTATTATTGTGTGCTACTGACAACCTACATACTGCAGTATGGTGTTCCATGTTCATGAATAGTGCAATGCAAAAGATGTTTAACTCAAAGGTGGAACATACCTGCACTATGGCATCTGGAAGGCCTGCAGTCGTGTCCTGCAGGGTGTCCTTCAGAGCGAGGGTCTTCTGCATCAGCACTTGTGTGGGTAGTAAAGTTTAAATCCAGTAAAGAAATCCAGCTTTTGCTGTTTGGCTGGTGCACCTCCGAGTCCTGTAGAAGTCGATGCTTCGGCTTCGGGTTTTTTTCTATCCGTTTGGTCGTGCTGTGATGTGATTCCAGATGCGGTAGACAGTATTTTGTTTCCTCCGCATAGTGAATTTTTTTTCACCCGGCTTAGCTGATACAAACGTGAAGTAGACTAGTGACTGAACTTCCAGTGCAAGCGTTACCAGCGTGAGCGTCTCCCTGCTAGCTCGCTATGTTTTGCAGCCTGATAATAACAATAACAGCCGCGCCCACCAGCATGGTACAACACGTGAGGTTGCGTGCTGTGACGTCACTCCCAATACAAGGAAAACCATAGGAAAACAGCTCCAAAAGTATTTTTGACTGTCGAAAACGAAAGTAAATACTGCATTCCGCCTGCATTATGATGAGATAGTAACGAAATAGTAACGCACAGCCACTTGGACAAGTAACTGCAATCAGATTACTGGCTTATAAAGATTAACGCGTTAGATTACTATTTTCTGGGAAAAGTAATCAGATTACAGGTTAGTGGCATCACTGCAAGCAACCAAGGCGCACCAGCCTCATGCGTGATTCCCATCAGAAACACCCAGAGCCAGCACTTACATACGCGTCGAGACCCAAACACATCAATGGATAGTCTAACAAGACACCAGACATTGTTCCTCCAAGTCGCCTGGGAGAACGACAAGGAGCCGTCGTGCTTCATGTTCTTTCCTCTTTTTATTTAAAAAAGAAAGAAACACAGACTGACATGAATCCCACGTGACGCGGCTGAGGGTAAAAATTATTTTCATTTTTACATCCCACCACCCTCTCAACAGGGAGGAGAGGGGAATCCCCAGAGAGACTTCCCACGCGAGCCGTATAGATTGAAAATAATATTGCAACATTGAGCTATGTAACACTTGGGTTAGGGCTCTCCGAGGAGGAGGCACTGAACCAATACACACTCAATAATCGAATTGAATCGAATACACATACAATAGAGCAGAACTCCTTTTTGAAGTTCTACTCACCTTGACAATCTGAGGAGGAGGCTCTGAAACTCTGAGGAGGCTCCCTCACAGGGAAGGAGTACGAACTCACAGAAGGCACTTCCCCCGAGGAGGAGCTTCGTGAGGAGGAGCTCTGACAACTGCCTGAAACAGATCCATAACATGGACCTGAACAACCCACAGAAGTCCTACCAATAGAGACTCGCTCAGTGATGTACTCTATGGCGGGGGAATTTCCACGGTGCACACGCCCAATCTTTCAAGGCGTGGGACCAGAAAACTCCCCCCCCCCCCCCTTACCCTGTAACATGCCGAACAGCAACATGACAGGAACCCTGAAAGACAGGTGGTTGTAACCCCTGACCAATCAGAAAAGGGAAGGAAAGGTTTACCAGTTCACCCCTTTACGACCCCTCACCCATGATACGATGTAATGACAAATAGAGCATGACACAGTCATAGCATGCTACATGAGGCATCTAACAGCCTCACATAGCTCATGTACTAATCCTGCTACCTGAGTTTTACCAAGGAAAAAATACAGAACAGAGAGGGCCCCTTTAAGAGCCCCGGTCCAGACTTACATATGTGCTTCTGTGGGCCAAACCTAACCCAGTTGTAGATCACAAAGACACACACAACCCTTCATCACAACAAAAAATGGCACAGTACACTCCTACTACAGAGGAACGCCGTTTTTCATAGCGAGAGAAGACAGAATCCTCGATTATGTATTGGCCACAGGCCTTGCTAAGCACACATGATAAGTGACCAAACAATCTTTTCTTTAGGAAAAAATAGTTTCTCAAGCGGAAAGCACAACCCCAGCAATTAAGCTGAGGGTTACATCGTATCCCCACAAACACAGTGACACAATATATTGTAATCAACATGTCTGAGAGGAGGGGGGGAAGCCCCAGGGAAACCAGGGGGTCACCTCTCCTACCTTACCCTTGATACGACCAAGTTGAACAGGTAACCCTGTTAATATGTGAACTCATTGTTCATCACTCACACACACACACACACTTTGTGACTTTGTGAGGACCTCCATGGACTACTTTTTCAAGATGGCCGCAGTGTGAGAGGTCGTGTCTCAATTGCTCATCTGTTTGTCGCAGTTTGTAGCCGATAATACTACTAATTTGATCCACTTTAATTAGTTTGAGCAGTTTAACCATTTCAGTTTTATTGCGGTGGTTTTTTTCCTCGTTTGTTCGTGAAAATGACAACTATTACACTGCAAAGTTTGATGGACGCCATCGAGAAGAGCAAGACTGAAACGCTTCAAACGCTGAGACACATTGACTCAAAAGTGGATACAGTTCAGGCTGGCTTGACTAATATTCAGAACTCCCTGGAGATGTTGGGAGGTCAAGTCGAGTTAATTGAGGAGAGAGTCGGCAAGAACGAGAGTAATGTCGATAATCTACTTGTTCGGGTGAAAGTTCTAGAGGAACACAATGCTTACCTACGTGAGAAGACTGATGACCTGGAGAATCGGAGTCGTCAACTGAATCTTCGTGTCGTCGGAATCCCTGAGTCTGCTGAAGGCACCGATGTGATTGGGTTCATGTCCAAAATAATTCCATCGCTCCTGGGTCCGGATAACTTCCCCACTGCTCCAATCATTGAAAGAGCCCATCGCTCACCGACAAATCGTCAGAACGAGCGTGGCACGCCTAGGCCCATCATCATAAAGTTGCTCTACTTCCAGGACAAGGTGAAAATCCTTCGACTTGCCAGAGAGAGTAAGAGAGTGGAATTCAACGGGTCTCGTGTCTACTTCAACCCAGACCTCAGCGCAGACTTGGCGAGGCGTCACAAGAGCTTCGCCACCATCAAACGCAAGCTCCGCGAACGTAAGATCAAGTACTTTGTTCGCTATCCATGTACATTGTGTGTCACCATTGATGGCAAAGAAGAAAGATTTAACTGTCCCAAGCTTGCTGAAAATGCCTTGATATCTTTACCGAACTCTCCAGAAGATATGCGGTACGAATGATGATGTTTATGACTGAGATAGTGCTCGGTAACTCTTCTTATGGTCCGAGCCGGCGTATTAATTAATTGGCCGTGCCCTCTCTTCTTCTTAATTCTCCTTTGTTCCTTCATATGAAGTGATGCCTCTGCATTATGAGTTTTGTTCTATTTGTGCCATGTTTATGATTTGGAAATATGTGCTCAATGTTAGCGTGAGCCTACTACATGGCTTCATTAATGTTACATGCTGTTGTGTTTACATTCTGAATGCCGTAGCGTAAATGCGTCACTTCCGGTAGCGCCTACGTGCGTACGTCACGTTAATACCGTGACTAATTCATAGTAGAGATTTATCAGAATGAAAGATTTAAAGTCTTTGATGCCGCCTGTAAATTTCAGGCTACAAACTTTCTTTTCTTTTTTTTTCTCTATGAATACAGACAGAGCTTTGAGTTTATAGTGAATTCCCATAGACATGCCAGGTACTGCTGGGACATGCTGGGATTTAGTTTTGTGTTATGTATTTATGTTGTGTTGTGTGTGTGTACTTGAATGTATGTCGCTCTCCTGCTCCTTGCTCATTATCCATTGTTCCTCCTTGCACATGATTATATATCCCGTTGTTTTTGTTTCTTTTTCTTTTAATACAACTCTGGTATGATGAATACTTCTAAAGGTTTAAATGTTATTCACCTGAATATAAGGAGTCTGTACCCCAAAATCGATCTACTTAGAGCTTGGCTTGTCTACAATAATCCCAGTGTAATTACTGTGTCTGAGACATGGTTGCATAGTGCAATCTCTGACAATGAAGTTGAACTTGACAACTATGTTCTGTACAGAGCTGATAGGGGTACTAGGGGTGGAGGAGTGGCTACATATGTCAAATCAAATCTGACATCTGAGCTCCTCAGGCTAAGGGTAAACCCTATAAACTTTGAGTGTCTTTTTATTAAAATTTCTTTTCATGAAAATAAGCAGTTGACCATAGGAAATATTTATAGACCTCCTGATTCTCCCTCTGAATCTACAAATGATATATTATCCACCATTAACTCTTTAGATCGTCCAAATGAAATTATTATCTTGGGTGACTTTAACATCAACTGGCTAGATCGATCATCTAGTAATGCTCGAAACCTATTTGGCAGTGTCAATTTAACTCAACTCATTAGTGAGCCTACTAGAGTTGATACTAGATCCAAATCCCTGCTAGATTGGATTCTCGTCTCACACCCGGACAGAATTTCAAACTCTGGTGTGTTACCTGATAGTTTCAGCGACCATTCTATCATCTTCTGCATTTGGAAGATAAAGTTACCACGTCTACCACCAAAATTTATCAGGATAAGACAATGTAGGAATTTGAATATTGAGCACTTTATTCAAGATATAACATCTATAAATTGGGACAGGTTTAAATTGATTCCATTTGTTGAAGATGCATGGAATTTCTTCTACACTGAGCTTACTAATGTTATTGACCATCATGCTCCCTGGAAGATGCTCAAAGTAAAGGGTAGACACTTGCCCTGGATTAATAGTGAATTTATAAATCTGTATAAACAAAGAGATAAGGCTTGGGAAAAGCATCGTCTGACAAAGGATTCTGCCGACTTCATTGCATATAAACAAATACGGAACTTATGTACAACTAAAACAAGAAATGCTAAATCCAACTATTTCAAAGATTGTTTAAGCAATGAATTTAGCAATCCAAAACAGTTTTGGAAGAGAATCAACAGCATTACTAAGAAGTCGTCTATAAATCCCACTCATATTAGAATTAATAATGAAGTTGTCAATGATCCCTCCTCAATTGCACTTGCCTTTAATCAGCACTTTAATTCTGTCTGCAGACTCAAATTTAATGACTCCTCATATTCCGATGTGCCTCTTAATAACACCAGATGCAACAGCTCTTTTTCCTTTAGAAGTATCCGTCCGCTTGATGTTCAGAAGGTCATTGATGAATTAAGATTGGGTACTAGCTGTGGTTCAGATGGTATGGAGATCAAATTCATCAAACTTGCATCTCATGTATTAGCATATCCTTTGTCTGATTTATTTAATTTATCTTTAACAACTAATGAAACTCCATTAAGCTGGAAATGTGCAAAAGTCATTCCATTGCATAAAGGTGGTGATCCTTCTGATCTCAATAATTATAGACCAATTTCAATTATTAATAGTATAGCAAAAGTATTTGAAAAACTAATTTTTAATCAATTATCCCATTATGTTAATGATTCTCATATTTTATCACCATGCCAATCTGGTTTCAGGCCAAACTATTCCACAACTACAGCCCTTCTGAAGTTGACCAATGATGTTCACTCAGCAATGGACAATAACATGGTTACTGGTGCAATATTTATAGATCTCACAAAGGCTTTTGATTTGGTTGATCATTATCTTCTTCTTGACAAACTGTGTGCTATTGGTGTCTCTAATAATTCTTTACTTTGGTTCAATTCCTATCTCCACCAGAGACGTCAGTGTGTATCATATCAGGGTAAACAGTCTGATTTTTTGATTATGGATAAAGGTGTTCCTCAAGGATCATCTTTAGGACCATTATTATTTTCTATATTTGTTAATGATCTCACCCTGATACCATCTGACTGTCTTACTCAATTGTATGCTGACGATACAGTGATTTATTCTTCTAAGTCTGATATTCAACAAATTCAGTACTCTTTACAGACTCATTTTGATGCTGTCCAGAAATGGTTATCTATTAACAAACTTTTATTAAATAAGAAGAAGTCCTATAGTATGCTGTTTGGTACTAGATCAAATCTGGTGCAAATATCAAATCAGTTGTCGATTACGTTTTTTAGATGATGCTCCTCTTGAAAATGTCGATGAATATAAGTATCTGGGTCTTTGGCTTGATTCTCAACTCACCTTCAAGTCACATATTGATGCTGTGATGAAGAAAACAAATTGTAGCCTGAGAATATTGTATCGTTCTATTAACTGTTTTTCTCTTCAGGTTAGGAAAAGAATCATTATACAGCTGGTACTTCCAATAATGGATTACGCAGACATAGTCTATCAAAACACCACACTAACAAATCTCCGTCCTTTAAATGTTACTTATAATAGTGTTTGCAGATTTATATTGAGGTGTCCTTATAGAACCCATCACTGTCTTATGTTTGAGTTGTTAAACTGGCTTTCTCCCCAATTCAGAAGACATTTTCATTGGTTGCTTTTTGTTTACAAATGTATTTACTTTAATTATCCCCCTTATCTAAAGCAGTTCTTAACACCATATAGTTCAACTTATAATTTAAGACACACGGATCTTCCTTTCTTTAGTATACCTCGAACCATTAAAGCTATCGGTCGACTTGCCTTTAAATATAAAGCACCAGCTGATTGGAACAAACTGCCTAGTTCACTCAGATCTCTTACTTCTTACCGGTTATTCAAGATATCTTTGTTCACTCATCTACAGACTACTTGCACCTGTTAAGTTCAAGTTCAAGTTCAAGTTCTTTAATAGTTGTCATACAGAAGTACAGAATACTTTCATACAAAATGCTTCTTACTGTTACGCTCCAGAGACTGTGCTAGACAAGATAGTATCAAATAACATAATAACATAATATAGCATGAATTTAGAAGAAGAAAATGAGGTCACAGTGTTCGGTATAGACATATGTACAATGTTCTGAGTTACCATATAATATACAATACACAATACTATGCAGTGTACTAATGTACAGTACTATCTAGTGCAAAGCAGAAATGGGATGAGGTACAATTTTAGGTACAATTTACAGTAAGGTGTACGAGTTGTAGTGCAATCCTTCATCCATAAATATAAAGTGTGGGGAGTGGGTGCTACAGTGTGTTTGTTTAAAGTGGGTGTGTGCTATAAAGTGTGTGGAGTGGGTGCTACAGTGTGTTTGTTTAAAGTGAGTGTGTGCGTGTGGATGTGTGTGCTATGTGTGTTTGGTGGTTGTTGTTGTGTAGTGTTCATTCATTGTTCGTTTAGCAGCCTGATGGCCTGGGGATAGAAGCTACTTCTGAGTCTTTCTGTGCTCGCCTTGAGACTCCTGTATCGCTTGCCTGACGGCAGCAGTTCAAAGAGGCAGTTGTTCGGGTGGCTCGAGTCCTTAATAATTCTCTTAGCCTTCCCCTTGCAACGCTTGTAGTAAATGTTCTGGAGGGTGGGGAGCCCCCCTCCAATTGTGCGTTCGGCTGAACGTGTCACTCTTTGTAGTCTGCTTTGGTCTTTTGCAGTGCTATTCCCAAACCAGGAGGTGATGTTGCCGGTCAAGATGCTCTCTATTGTACATGAGTAGAAGTTCTTAAGGATCTTCTGGCTGACTTGGAACTTCCTTAGGCGCCTGAGGAAGTAGAGGCGTTGTCGTGCCTTCTTCACCACACTGTTAATGTGTGTGGTCCATGTCAAGTCCTCGGATATGTGGGCTCCGAGGTACTTGAAGCTGTTGACTCTCTCAACCGGTGCCCCGTCGATGCTGAGGGGGCTGTAGTCCTTGACCCCCGACCTCCTGAAGTCCACAATCATCTCCTTTGTTTTGCTGACGTTCAGGGAGAGGCTGTTTTCCTGGCACCATCCCGCCAGGACCTTGACCTCTTCCAGGTAGGCCCTCTCGTCGTTGGCAGAGATCAGGCCCACCACCACTGTGTCGTCAGCAAATTTGACGATTGTATTGCTACTCCGCTGAGCCACACAGTCGTGTGTGTACAGGGAGTAGAGGAGGGGACTCAGAACACAGCCCTGGGGGGCCCCTATGTTGAGGGTGATGGATGAGGAGGTGCAGTTGCCTGCTCTCACCACCTGGGGTCTGCCAGTCAGGAAGTCCAAGACCCACTGGCAGAGGTCATAGCCCAAGCCCAGGTCCCTGAGCTTGGCTATGAGTATGGAGGGGACTATGGTATTGAATGCCGAGCTGTAGTCGATGAATAGCATTCTCACATAGTTCCCCTGCCTCTTGTCCAGGTGTGATGCTGCTGTGTGCAGCACATGGGATATGGCGTCCTCCGTGGACCTGTTGGGGCGGTATGCAAATTGCAGGGGGTCCATGTTGATGGGGAGGGAGGAGCAGATGTAGCCCTTTACTAGCTTCTCGAAGCACTTCATGGCTATGGAGGTGAGAGCTACAGGGCGGTAGTCGTTGAGGCAAGCAGGCTTGGATTTTTTGGGTACAGGGATAATAGTGGACTTCTTCAGGCAGGTGGGGATGACAGCCTGTTCTAAGGACAGGTTAAATATGTCAGTGAATACTGGGGCCAGTTGGTCGGCACAGACTTTTAGGACGCGGCCGGGGATGCCGTCTGGACCTGCTGCCTTCCTGATATTCACTTTTTTAAAGGTCCGCCTCACCTCATGCTCTGTTACCCTGAACACTGCGCCTCCATCAGCAGCCGACCCCCCCCCCCCCCCATTGCCGAGGCTTGTGAGCTGGTGTTGTTATTACCAGCATCAAACCTCGCATAGAAGGTATTGAGGTCATTTGCTAAGGAGATGTCACTGTTCAGTTTGAGGGAGGCGCCTTTGTAGTCTGTCATCGTTTTGAGCCCCTGCCACATAGCTCTAGAGTCAGCTTGTTCAAACTGGAGTTCAATTTTATCCCTGTAGCGTCGTTTGGCCTCTGACACAGTCCTCCTTACGTTGTATCGCGCCACCTTGTGGTCATTCATGTTGCCTGCCTCTAGGCCGTCGTTGTATGCTTTGGTGCGCTCTCTCAGAGCTTCACGGACGGATTTGTCTACCCAGGGTTTTTGATTTGGGTAAACTTTCATTTTGGTAGTGGGGATTGTTTCTTTCACCCTAGTACAAACATAGTCCAGCACTGTCTCCGTGTAGGCATTAATGTTATCTGTGTCGCGGAACACGTTCCAGTCCGTGTTGTGAAACACTGACCGGATCGTATCCTCTGACGTCACATCCCATTTCTGCACCTCTCGCGAGACTACGGGAGTACTTTTAATTTTCTGTCTGTACTTCGGTGTAAGAAAAATTGATGCGTGATCTGACTTACCGAAGCCACTATCAGAATGAGCCTTGTAGCCACCTTTAAATTGCGTGTAACAGTGATCTAGGATGTTACCGCCTCTGGTGTTGCAAGTCACATGCTGATAGAAGTCGGGTAATACCTTTCTCAGATTGGCGCTATTGAAATCTCCCAGAACTAAAATGGCGGCGTTAACATTCGCCTCTTGGATTCTGTTTACCTCGTCGTGTAGTCTGGAGAGCGCAACCTTGTTGCTGGCTTCAGCTTGCGGTGGAATATACACTCCGACCAGGACGATCGCCGTTAACTCCCTCGGGAGGAAGAAAGGACGACACTTGATGGTTATATATTCCAGTTCTGGGGAGCAGTGGTTGGATAGTTCCTTCACGTTCGTTGGGTCACTCCAATTTTTGTTAAACATGAAGGCAATACCCCCTCCACGTTGTTTACCGGACTCTGATGATGACCGATCCTTTCTATGGATAAAGAAGTGATCCGCTGGTTGAATCGCGTGATCTGGAACCTCCGGCGTCAGCCATGTTTCGGTGAAGCAAAGAACATTGCAGTCTCTAACGTCTCTCTGGAATTGAATCCTTGCTCGGATGTCGTCCAGTTTATTGTCAATTGATTGTACATTGGCTAGCAATATACTGGGTAGTGGCGTTCGGTGTCGTCTGGTTCTCAGTCTATTACGGATCCCAGCTCTCTTCCCTCTCCGCCTGATGATTCCTTTGTTCCTGGGGTCGGAATCTGGTCCCATTGTCCTCAAGATCTCCACAGGCCATTGCTGCGGTTCAGAAAGCTGATCCAGGGAGTAATCTAGTCGGTAAGTTTCCCGTAATCCGATGTCTATAAGTGACTGACGGTCATACACATTAAATGCACCTACTGTTGGTACAGACAAAACTCTTAAAACTATAAATATTAACAAAAGTAAGCACAATCTCGACGGAGCGCACAGACAGGCGGCCGGACATAGCGGCGCCATCTTTATGTTATTGATTTACTGTGTTAGGGCTTAAATGTCGTTTCAGATCAAATTATAATTTTGTTTGTGTTTTATAAGGGAACATATATATATTTATTGGTGATCCTCTTGGGAGGAATCAGTGTGGATTGTGGGAGTGAGCTTGGGAGAGCGTCTGTGATGAAGAAAACAAATTGTAGCCTGAGAATATTGTATCGTTCTATTAACTGTTTTTCTCTTCAGGTTAGGAAAAGAATCATTATACAGCTGGTACTTCCAATAATGGATTACGCAGACATAGTCTATCAAAACACCACACTAACAAATCTCCGTCCTTTAAATGTTACTTATAATAGTGTTTGCAGATTTATATTGAGGTGTCCTTATAGAACCCATCACTGTCTTATGTTTGAGTTGTTAAACTGGCTTTCTCCCCAATTCAGAAGACATTTTCATTGGTTGCTTTTTGTTTACAAATGTATTTACTTTAATTATCCCCCTTATCTAAAGCAGTTCTTAACACCATATAGTTCAACTTATAATTTAAGACACACGGATCTTCCTTTCTTTAGTATACCTCGAACCATTAAAGCTATCGGTCGACCAGCCTTTTGTTGTCTTGTTTTTTGTTTTGTTATGTATTGTATTGTATGTTTTGTATCCTATGTTAAGGACCCCCTCGAAAACGAGATAGCATATCTCAAGGGGTTTATCCTTCAAATAAAATTTCAAAAAAAAAAAAATTGTCATCACAGGCTGAGAAACAATTCATTCCTCAATCACATGTCACTAAGCATAGCTTCACAGGTTAATTAACCCCCTTAGTTGTGAGTTCACCCACGTTACAAATGTTACATGAACACACATGCTCTCGTCACAACTAACCAGATCATTTTTACACATGTAAACAACAACGCCGATTCTATGGAGATAGAAGCTATACCAGTGACAAGACAATTCACACACAACACGCGTCGTATCCTCAATGTATTGCAGCAACACACGTTTTGGAAAACATCGTTATTACAAAACATTTAGAAGGGAAGGAAAGAAGAAGTGTTTAAAGTCCGGTCGGGACTCCTACCCTGAGCGCAGGCCGAGAGAACTGCAATCTGGTTAACGGGACACCGAAGTCGAACACGTCATCTCCTGTGTTGGCGACAAGGGTAACGTCGCTGCGCAACCCAGCCGCTACGTTTCTCCATGTTGACGCAGTCCTCGCTGGCAGGGCTTGCGGTGTAGGTTCGACTAACATCCTCTGTCAAAGATGACGTCGTAGTCAGAGTGTTTTAAGGCATGTTATAGTCATAGCAACGTTCAACAGTGTAGCATTAAGCTAACAGCCGCTCTCGACTGATAGCAACAAGCTAACGTTTCCTAGCCTAGTGACACAACGGGCTAGCGCCGCAGCTAACAGCTGACTGGCTAACAGGTAGGCCACAACTAGTATGCAAGCTAAGCAGCTATCACCTGAACTGTACACAACGACATAACAAGCCACACTTCAGACAGGCCGCCGTCTGAAACCCTCCTCATCTTTAAGAGAGAAGAGAAAAAGAAATGTCAACACAGTTTACAACAGTGATTTTACCAGACATACGGCGGAGCCGGCACAAGTCCCATCTGGGCTGCAGCCGACTTGAACATGGATCTTCCGATAACGAACATCCATGCCCACATTTCCTCGTTTAGGGTGTACTTCCACTCAAGTGAAAGATGGGGCCTGCACGGGACAGAGAAGCATCCGCTTGTCCAGAGAATCCTGGGTTTTAACCAGGCCTCTGTTGCGGCCCACTAGTTGACCATCATGGGCTTCAGACCAAGATCCTCCGTCCGCCGCTTAAGAAGCCGAGCAGAGGACCCCAATCTGGGGCCGGCGTTCGTAAAATTGTCAGCTAACCCCCACAGCATCAACAGACAACCAGAGCTCGCAAGCAAAACAGTACTTACCCCACCCTGGAAGCCACCGCTTCCTCACAACAGTCGGTGCTTCCCACAGTCCAGCTGCATGGCCGGAGGGCCAAACCCATCCAGCCGCAGCAAGGAGGACTGCAGTTGGGGAGCATGTCAGCGGCGCGAGCCCATAATATGAAAAGCCGGTGGAGGTCACACAGAATGATCATCATTTTCCAGACACTCCAGTGACGAAGACAATATCGCCGTATTTTCTCGAAAATAGTGAGAGAGAAAATAAAGATATAATGTCAACGTATCTCCTTGTTCTTCTGTTTTCCTTTCCACAGACTAAATATTTTCTCCACGTCAAGTGGGTATATAACAGGCACTTCCTTGTGGATGAAATTTGAGAAGGAGATGAGTGTGTGGCCCCACCCCTGCTTATGTAGGCAGCAGATGGGGCTGTGGTCAGACGGATGTTGGTATGTAAAGGTACATTTAGACATTTATTCAGTCCATATCCACTGAAGCGAGATATATGCAACTGATGCTACTGATGCTGAGCGTAAGCCATAATGAAATAGAACCGCTCTTAAAGGAAAACTCCAACATTTTGGGAAATTAGCTTATTTAACATCTTCCCTGGAGTTAGACAAGAAGATACATACCTTTTTTGTCTCTGTGCGTACATTTAGCTTTGGGAACAGTCACTCCGTTAGCGTAGCTTAGCTTCATCACTGGAAGTGGGGGGGGGGCCGGAGCTTCATCACTGGAAGTGGGGGAGATCCGGAGCCTGACGTTCCCTTACACTGTATACAGTCACGAAATACGTGTATTCACCACGTGGAGAAATAAAAAATTATTGAATTAGACAATTACGTTTTATAAGCAAATATACTCTGAACTATTTTTTGCCTAACCACTCCTCTCTGAGCGCAGCCAGTGATTTCAACGTGTCGTTGTGATTGTTGACATTCTCATTCATTCAAAGGATCCGAACCGATTGAAGTTTATGGATACCATGGCTTAAAATCCTCTTACCTTGACGATTAAAAGCCTCCCCAATTTAGAAAACAGTAATCCAATGGCTGGTATTGTTATACCGGACGCTCTGAGCTAACCGGAGCTAACACAGATCAGGATGGTAAAGCATATGTGACCATGTCCAGTGCTTTAGCCCACATGTCTATATTTTCATTTTCCAGATTTTTCCAGATTGTGAAAGTACAGAATGTAAGCTTTCAAATGATGTGTCATACTTTGAAATCTGAGAATGTTATTATTGTGATGTGCTAATTTTAAATCTTGTAGCAGTCTTTTTTCCCCAAAGACTTAAGCAGAGAAAACAGCTCTTAAAGATTTGACACCTTTCGCCAAGATTCTGCTGGGCGTAAACAATACCTCCCAGCCACACCTCTCCCCTGAATAGTATTAACATAATTAAGTGCTGTGACAGATCAGATACAAAATCAAACATTTTGTATTGTAGTAGTAATATAACTACTAGTCTGAATAATGTATATTTCAGTTATTGAATTGAATTGAAAACCTTTATTTATTAAATTAAATTATATTGACCTATTTGTTTACACAGCTTGTGTTGTGTCCAATCTTTCGCAGCATTATTCATTAGACACATAGGCTACATAGTGTATTCCAATATCTGTTTTATTGATTAATGATATATTTTAAAGAATGCAGGTTATAGCTGTATAAAACAAATGTCTGTCCCATTGTACCAATCAATGGGATATATTGCATGTTGGCTATAATGATTTTATAAAAAAGAGAGATTAAATGCATGGCCATATATTTATACATTCATGTGACATCACAGCATATTCTTTGTATAGCCCAGTGTTTCCTGAAAACAGATATGTACAGTGTTCAGGTTATACATCTATCATTACACAATTACAACCAAAATAGGAAGAAATTATGTTGACCGCAGGGAATTTTAATGCATAGTTGGTAGAACTGGCCAGCGGAGTGATAGACACAAGCCTTTTTTACACAGAAATGCAATAAATAATAATGCATTAAAGAAGACCCCTCATTCTGCCGGCTTTGCTTATTTACACTGAACCCAGCAAAGGGTGGATAGAAGCATCTTGGGTTGTGGTTCTGAAACAGGTCTCCAAGGAGGGAAGCACGAGGTGATAAACATGGAAAATCTTCTAGTGTGGCATTACCTCTGCCCCCATTAAATGTTATGTCATGTAGCCTACACAGATAAAGATTGCATCTTCTCACATTGCTTATTATATTAATTGGACCTAAAACAGGTAGCCTATTATCATTATTATTGTTATCATTATCAGTCTTTGTTACCACCTTTCATGTGACAACTGGACGAAAATCAGCAGACAATATCAAATCAATTCAAGAGGTTTATTCGTCACAAATAAAATACATAAACAGGTAATAAGAAGGCATAAGATGTGCATGATAAAAATAGACATGCTAATACAATATACAGTTTCAACTCTGTCATTATGCTATACTACAATAATCTAAACTATACAAGAACCACATCGGTTCTTTCCTTTAAAGTGACCTTTCCATGTAGTTTAAAGTGACATTTTTTTTATTCATTGCATACATACCAGGGCATACAGTGAAATGCGGTTGGCCATGCCCGCTACGATTGTGCAATAAAACAATAGTAATAATAATACAAATATAATGTACATGTACCGGTACACAACAATACAATTCTTCTATGTCCCTATGCTATACTAGTACTACCATACTATCAAGTCAAGTCAAGAATGCAATAATAAGAATCCAATAGGATGAGAATGCGACATTGTGCAATAATACAAGTAATAAGAGTAAGACATATCAGGTATATGTACATGAGTTTTACAAAAGCTTTTACTATACAAGAACCACTCCTGTTCTTGTTTAATTTTTTTAAAGTGACCTTACATTGTGAGCGTGTGCAGCATGAGTGTGTGTGTGTGTTCATGTTAAAGTGACTGCTAGTACAGTGTGTGTGTGTGTGTGTGTGTGTGTGCTCTACATCCATGTGTCTTCTCCATGGTATCTAACATCGTACAGTCTTCTTGTTCTGAGGTGCTCTAGACGTTGGGAGTGGGCATGTAATGTCTTTTGCGGCATCAGAACAGTATTGTCTTATCTCCTTATAAAGATATTCCTGTCGGTCGTTGTCTAGACCAGGTGGGGGGAGGACTGGAAAACCAGAGATGGTTGGGTAGCGTTTTGGGTCTTTCAACAGCTGAAACGTGAATGGCTCTGTATCGTCACGGTGTAATTTCGCCGTCACCATGCCAGGACTGTTGGCATCGAAGCTGAAGTGCTGGTATTTCTTTATTTGTGGGAATCTTTTGAAGAAGCCTCCCAGATGTTGTTGCCAGTCGTAGCTTGGCACATACACTGTGCCATCTTCGAGACCCACAAGTTGGGGGATATTGACTCCTTTCACTGCAGAGCTTTTCCTGACGATGTCTGCGATGCCTGCCAGGGTGTCGACCGCAGTCTTCCTGTAGACCTGCTTGATCAAACCGAAGCACCAGTCGGGGCCAAACTTAGTGTGGCCTGCAATCAGGAAGTGGAGGCCAAGCTGCAGGTGGAGTTTGTGAATCGTGCGCCAGGCAAAATACCACAAGGCATAATTGTTTTTATTTTGCCCGGAGCAATTGTCGCAGTGCAGGTCCACTGATTTTTCTCCAACTCCATAGTTGGTGAAGAAATGATCCACATAGCTGATAACGGCGTTGCTGCCTTTACCAGTTGACATCCCTTCATCAATCAGGTAATTCACCTGCTTCGTCAGCCCTTCACAGTGGACACCGAACAGGCCACATTTGCGCGGTGTTTGAAAAAAGATGGGACCCACTTGAAAAGGGTGAGATGGGAAATGTACCTGACAGAGAAAGAAGAAAAAGAAAAAAGGACATTGAAACACGTGGAATTGTTTACATTTGCTTTTTTTCCAACATTTATATTTTTTATTTGGTTCAGAATCATTCATATCCCAGTATAGTGGACAATAGCTAGCTATGCTGTACTGCATTTGCACTGAAACATGTGGAATTGTTTACATTTGCTTTTTTTCCAACATTTATATTTTTTATTTGGTTCAGAATAATTCATATCCCAGTATAGTGGATAATAGCTAGCTATGCTGTACTGCATTTGCACTGAAACATGTGGAATTGTTTACATTTGCTTTTTTTTCCAACATTTATATTTTTTATTTGGTTCAGAATAATTCATATTCCAGTATAGTTGATAATAGCTAGCTATGCTGTACTGCATTTGCACTGAAACATATGGAATTGTTTACATTTGCTTTTTTTCCAACATTTATATTTTTTATTTGGTTCAGAATAATTCATATCCCAGTATAGTGGATAATAGCTAGCTATGCTGTACTGCATTTGCACTGAAACATGTGGAATTGTTTACATTTGCTTTTTTTCCAACATTTATATTTTTGACTTCCTTTCTGGGGTTTTCAAAATAAAAGTGCAACGTTTATAGCAGCGGAAAACGTTTATTTTGTACATTATCTAACGTTAACACGAACCTAAACTAACTTTAGGTTAGTTGTAACGTTAGTTTAGGTTCGTGTTGTGAAGGATCAGATTAAACCGAATATATATATTTATTTATGGATATATATTTAATAGTATTTGTATATCGTTTGATATCCCTTGTATATTCTTTGTACATATACACTGAATATCCCTTTAGTCTACTACAGCCCATAATAGTTCATTCTCTCATTGGACAAGAACCTGGCGCCAGCAGACAGGCCCCTTGAGTCAAGTTCAATAGTGCCGACGAACATGTCCCAACTAGCCCCGGTTCCGCGTAGGAATACGGCTACCGAAATACGAATGGTACTATTTGTTCACCGTGCATATAAATAGGGCGCAAGTAAAGTAGAACTTTCTTTTTAGTCCATTAGTCCTTTACCCTCCAACCTAGTAACAGACGTGAAGCCTCACCCACGACCCACGTGTGGTGCAGTATGGCCTATTTGGCCCCAGAATAGGCATTGAGACCTTGTGTAAATTCATAGCTGAATTGTCATAGTTTGGCACTGTACCGTCGAGTGGGACGTATTTCTATTAAGTAATAATAGTCTATTATGTATGGTGCATCGTTCGGTTAAAGTTCTAAAGTGAGCAGCACCCCCATCGTTTCCTCGCGTTATCTAGAGTCTTAACCAGGCTGGGCAGACCACGCGTGGTGCTTTCATCCGAGGAGTTCTGGGCGAGGACGAGTGGACCTGCACATTGGATTACCTACCCGGACGACTGCTGAGCCTATACGGCATGGAATATCTATTTGCTTTGGGTGCTTTGATTTGTGGAGCGGATAACAGCCAACGCCAGTGAGTGTTGGAATTACCCCCGAGAGGAGCCCAGGTGAGACGGCGCTCAACCCAGACCGAGGCCGCCTCGCTTCTCCTTCGTTGTGGACCTACAGCTACCGTCTACAAGAGGGCCCAAGTGTATTCATCTGTGGATCAAGATACGGCGGGCACTGTTTTCTGTACCTGAATTCTCCCCAGGAATCGTTGGCCAGATGGGATGCAGCTGATGGCTCTCCAAACCCCCCCCCCCCCCCCCCTTACTGACTTACAACCAGCAGGACCCCTTTAGTATCCCGCTATAATCCTTAAGTACCATCGCTATAGTTTCCCTAAAGAACCAGGTTGTATACTTGCTTCCTGCGTAACCAGAGATTGGACATTCAGTGTTGATTTGCCTACGAATACTCATTTGCCTTACAAGTGCATTCAAATCATAAATGTAATTAAGTGAATGTTGTATATACCTTTTGCTATATTAAACCTTCGCCTGTTATATTTGTGTGGACCTGATTTCATATGTGGGAAAGTGTTCATCATACTTAGATATCGTGTACTGGATGGCCAGAAGTTAAAGTACATCAAGCGGTAGTGGTTTAATGATACCATACTTATCAATACAGTCAGGGAATTGTACCCCTCAGTTACAATTGGTCCTTCGAGCCGGAGGGTAACTAGTGTAATATTAATATAGTGTTATTAATATTGAAATGGCCTATGATGAACACTCCACGAAACGGTCCTCCTAACGTAGAACGCCCGCGGCGCAGACGACAGACACCTCAGTACTTAGAGGATTACGCTGTCAGTCAACTACCTAGCCTTCTACAGACGGTAAACGCGGTAAAAGTAGAAAGTAAAATTATGTCTGACCTTAACGACCAGGTTACCCCGACCACAGAGGCCCTAGTGGGTTCTAATGTAACTGACCAAGCTCACGGTGGGGACCAGGAGGGAACAGACATGCCTTTACCCCCCGCCAATACCGAAGAAGTAGTCCCCGACCAGCTCCGGGAGGAAGACAACCCTCCAGAGGTGGAACCCTGCACGGAACAAGAGGAGGAGAGCGCCGAGGAGATAGAGCTCCAGGACTCCCCAACGAGGACAGCCAGGAGCGGCTCACCTCTACAAGCGTCTTCCCCCAGCGAGGCGGAGAGGATGCTGTCACAGGCGTTCCTCGTCAGCCTGACAGCCTCTACCGAACGCGATCGACTCCAGGGTGAACGCGATCGACTTCAGGGTGAACGCGATCGACTCCAAACACAGCAACGGAGCGAAGAAGAGCACATACGCCTGGAGATGAGACGCCTTCAGACGGAAGAGAATATGGCAAGAGACCGGTCCGACACCCAGCGCGCCGCTGACGGTGCCCAAAGAGAAGCAGAGCGCGACATCGCTCTCATCCAGCGCGAAGCCGAGCGCGACAGACTACAAGCCGAGCGCGACAGACTACAAGCGCAGCTAATGGAGCAGCTGATCACCAGGGCAACACCCTCTCCCTCCGCCAGGGGTTCAAGGGCCTCGTCGAGACAACAGTCAAGGGCAGCATCCCCTAACCGACCAAGCGACCCTGAACTTGACCACCAGAGAGAGCCTATACCCCCCGCAGACCCCCTTCCCCGACCGGTCCAAGCGAGACCCAGCTACAAGGAAGGAGCAGCATACACTGCGGAGAGGCTAAATAAACGACTACAGGATCTAGAGGACCTGACAGAAGAAGAAGAGGGAGAGGAGGAGAACCAAGCCCGACGACAGCACAGTACTCCACCGGACCAGGAGGTCCAGTACAGCCCAGGCTATACCCCCGCGGCGCTGCGCTACAGACCCCCGACTCTATTCACGGGTGAGCATGACGCACGACCAGCCCCGAGGAACAGCACCTGGACCAGCGGGCCATGGTACCCTGCCGGTACCAGCCCACAGAGAGGCGCAAGAGGAGACTCGCCTAGGAGGCCTCTCTCCCAACGCTCACCGATGTGCCAGCCATCCACGGCGTCATACATTGGCACACCGACGTTTCCAGACTTCACCCATGAGAATCGAGCACAGTACACGGAGCTCCGGATGTGCTTAGAGACAATGATGGTGGATGTCGTTGACGAACGCCACAAGTATGCAATACTACTGAAGCACCTGAAAGTACCCCGAGCGCACAATATAGCGCTAGCCTATGCCACCTCTACGACCCCATACACCGCGGCTCTAGCAGCGCTGGACCAGAGATATGGACGTATATGGGATTACGTAATCCAAGAGATAAGGCATATTGACCGCCTACCCCCAGCAACAGACAATCGCTCACTAGACGACCTGTCTATAAAAGTGCAGTCCCTGGTAGGGATGCTGGGAGCACAACGAGAAAAGGGTATGCACGAGCTATACGCCAACTCTAACGTCGAGAGGATTTTAGAGAAGCTGCCGCCCGCCAGACAAGAGCGCTTTAGGCGGCAAAGAGACCACCGTGATCCTAACGGTCCCGAACCATCCCTCCTCGATTTAGCCGACTTCCTGACGAGAGAAGTCAGCAGCCTACGCTTGGATACATTCGTGCGGAGCACACCAAGCTCCAGAGAGGGACCTAGGAGAGTAAACGATGGAAGAAGATCAGTGACTGTCATGCACCAATCAGAATCAGTACCGAGCAGTAAGAACCACAGTACCCCCTCGAGAAAAGAGAAGTGGAAGATGGTGTGCCCGTACTGCGAGAAGGAACACTGGCTGTCACAATGTGACCTGTTCAAGAAGATGAATGCAGAAGAAGTGAGTCAATGGATAAAGTCCAACAGGCGCTGTTACCGATGTGCGCGCAGTCACATGGCAGCCGAGTGCCGCCTAAAGAAGAGGTGCAGTCGGTGTGACGGAGCCCACCTAGATGTCCTACACGACAGTAACAGAAGAAAGCCTGCACCTGCACCATCGAGCAGCACAAAGGCAAGTGTCATGTACATTGACCCCGCCAGCAGCAGCGGCGCCCAGGTGCTCTTAAAGGTAGTCCGTGTAACATTGAGCCACCAAGATAAAGTCATGGACACTTACGCCGTCCTTGATGACGGGTCAGAGAAGACCCTTCTCCTCGCATCCGCTGCGGCCCAGCTGGGACTGCGGGGGAGCGAGAACCAGATGACGATTCGGACAATAAGAAGAGATTTAAAGACGATAAAAGGCGAGAATGTCTCCTTCACTATCGCAGCAAGCGGGCAGCCAGAGAGACGGTATAGGATTACAAATGCTTTCACCAGCCAAGAAATAGGACTATCACAGTACACCTACCCCATCGCCAAACTGATGGATAAATATGTGCACCTGCGTCAACTACCTATCCCGCTCATAGACGGCGCCACCCCGACCCTGCTGATAGGCTCCGACCATGCAGACCTCATAGTCCCGATAGACCGGGTCCATACAGGACCCAGAGGCTGTCCTGCAGCAGTCGAGACCCGCCTAGGATGGACACTACAAGGCCCCCTCGCTAAATCTCTCAACCGAACAGCAGCCACTAGCTGCCTCCACTCCAGAGTGACAGAAGAAGACACCACTCTCCTGCAGCATGTCGAGAGGCTATGGACACTAGAGACAATGCCCTTTAAGAACGAAAAGAAAGACATTCGTTCTAAAGAAGACATTTACGCCATAAACCTCCTCGAGCAAGGGACAAAGAGAGTCACAGTCGGCGGAGTGATGAGATACGCAATTCCACTCCTGAGGCGAGAGGGAATGCCCACCTTTCACGCCACGAAAGAAGCTACGGAGCGGTATCTATTGAACACAGAGCGGCGCCTAGCCAAAGACCCCGCTCAAGAGAGTGTGTACCGCGCTGAGATTGAGAAGCTAATCACAGCGAGACACGTAATGAAGATTGACATTAAAGAGGCCGATCAGACGACCGAATCATGGTACGTGCCGCACCACAAGGTCCACCACAACGGCAAGGATCGCATTGTGTTTAACTGCAGCTACCAGATCGGATCCCAGAATCTGAATAAAAAGCTCTTGCCCGGCCCCACACTCGGCCCCTCTCTACTAGGCGTGCTACTACGCTTCCGCCAGGACAAGGTGGCTATCAGCGGGGATATCAAAGGGATGTTCCTGCAGGTGAGACTAGTGGAGGAGGATAAGCCCCTACTGCGGTTCCTATGGAGAGAGAGGATCGGAGATGAGCACCCAGCCATCTACCAATGGGAAGTCCTCCCCTTCGGAACCACATGCAGCCCGTGCTGTGCTACATTTGCACTGCAGAAACACGTCGCAGAGGACCCAGCAGCAAATGAAGAGGTCCGACACAGTGTGAAGAACAGTTTCTACGTGGACAACTGTTTACAAAGCGTTTCGACCCAAGAAGAAGCCGAGGCTCTCCTACTCAAGCTACGCGCCTCCCTGATCAACGGCGGCTTTGATCTCAGGCAGTGGGCCAGCAGCGACCCGCAAGTATTGCGCAGCCTCTCCCCCGCGGACAAGGCAGCCAGTAGCGAGACCTGGATGGCGACCATCCCAGGAGAAGCCCAAGAAATGACACTAGGACTAGTCTGGCGCTTCAAAACAGACTCGCTCCACTATAGACACAAACCCCTGACCACGGAGCAGGGAAGGTCGACGGCGATACCGACCACCAGACGGAGTGTGTACAGAACACTCGCCAGACAATATGACCCGTTGGGATGTATTCTACCTTACACCACCAGGGCAAAGATGATTGTACGAGCACTATGGGACAAGGACCAGGGCTGGGACGACCCAATACCCGCACACCTTGCCTCCACATGGAGAGAGTGGGAGACGGAACTCCGCTCACTCCCAGGCGTCAACATACGCCGCAGCTACTTCCCACCCACAGTGAGGCCAGAGACATGCAAGATGGATCTACACGTCTTCAGCGACGCCTCCGAAGTAGCCTATGGATCTGTGGCCTACTTGCGTGCCCAAGAGAAGGGAGGAGAGATACACACCGCTTTCATCCTGGCTCGCTCAAGAATAGCCCCACGAAAGCAACAATCTATCCCGCGTCTAGAGCTCTGCGCAGCCCTAGCAGGAGCGCATCTAGCCACGTTAATCCAACGTGAACTCACCATCCCGGTGCAAAGAACAATCTTGTGGTCAGACTCTACGACAGTACTCACATGGATCAAGTCTGATTCATGCAGATACAAGGTCTTCGTGGGAGTCAGAGTCACAGAGATTCAAGAGTTAACAGAAGCAGCGAGCTGGCGGTATGTGGACACCAAACACAACCCAGCTGACGTCATCACCCGGGGAATGTCCCTAGATGACCTCACCCGTCACAACATCTACAGTGACGGACCAGAGTTCCTCAAGCTCCCGGAAGAAGAGTGGCCTACGCCCACCCCACGGGAAGCGAGTAAAGAGGAGGCTGAAAACAAGAAACCTATGTTCTGTGGATTGAGCACAGTCGCCTCCACAGACCCCAACATAGATGATTGCCTCACCCTACAGAGTGCGCAGATAAAGACATTCCTGTGGCACCACCCAGAGATTCAGCCCACCACTGACATTTCAGCAGCTGACTACGAAGAAGCAGAACTTCTTCTACTACAACGAGCCCAGAGAGACTCGTTCCCCGATGAGCTAGACTGTCTACAGGGAGGAAAGCCCGTCCCATCAGACAGCAGACTGCTCCACCTGGCACCCGAGAGTGACGCCCATAATCTCATCAGAGTGGGTGGTCGTCTGCGGAGAGCCCCCGACGTTAAGAGCCCCCGACGTTAAGTACCCCCGACGTTAAGTACCCGATAGTCTTGAACAGCCGACACAAGGTCACAGAGCTGATCATAAAGAAATACGACGAGGATGTGCACCACGCAGGAGCAGAGAGAGTCTTCGCGGAGATCAGACGTCGCTATTGGATACTTCAAGGGAGAGAAGCAGTGCGACGCTTCCAGCGAACCTGTCTAGACTGCCGAAAGTGGCGCGCGCAGCCCAGCATACCCCGGATGGCTGACCTACCTCCCTGTCGCCTCCGACTCGGCGACAAGCCCTTTCACTCCACAGGCATGGACTGTTTTGGCCCGTTGTATATAAAGAAAGGAAGAGGAACCGAGAAGCGGTGGGGTATTGTATTCAAATGCATGACCACCAGAGCGATACATATCGAACTCCTTCCAACCATGAGCACAGACTCATTCCTTATGGCCTTCCGAAGATTCACATCGCGGAAAGGAAAACCGTCTACATTGTTGTCTGATCACGGGACAAACTTCAAAGGCGGAGAAAGAGAGCTGAGAGAGAGCTTCCAAGCTATGGGCCCAGAACTTAAGACCCACCTCGCTCCATCCCAGATTGACTTCCAGTTTAATCCCCCGAACGCACCCCACTTCGGTGGAACCTGGGAACGAGAAGTACGTTCTATAAAGACAGCCCTGTACGCCGTGCTTGGGGCCCAGACTGTGGCGGAAGAAGTCCTAATGACAGTCCTCACGGAGATCGAGGGAGTATTGAACTCCAAGCCCCTCGGTTACGTCTCAAGTGATGTAGCAGATGTCGACCCAGTCACCGCCAACACACTCTTGATGGGGCGGCTGGACCCCGCGCTACCCCAGACAATGTACAGGCCTGAAGAAGCGAACGGCCGAAGAATGTGGAGGTACAGTCAAGTACTGGCTGACAAGTTTTGGAATAGCTTCCTACTCCACTATCTACCGTCTACAGACCCGCCAGAAGTGGGTAAAAGAGAGAGACAATTTGACAGAAGGAACAGTCGTCATGATTATCGACCAGTCACTACCCAGAGCTATGTGGCCGGCTGGCCGCGTAAGCAAAGTGATCATCGGTGCCGATGGCAAGGTCCGAGCAGCTGAAGTGCTCGTCCAAGGGCGAACTTACACACGACCCGTGGCGAGGCTAATAGAACTGCCAAGACTCCCAGACACTATCGATGACGACCATGACCCCATGACTTTGTGAGTTGACTGACCCTTACAGCGGACCTTGAGTGGTAGACAGTGCGGTTAATCTGTCTCTGCTTAGCTAATTAGGTGGGACTAATTAGGGGGCGGCTGTTGTGAAGGATCAGATTAAACCGAATATATATATTTATTTATGGATATATATTTAATAGTATTTGTATATCGTTTGATATCCCTTGTATATTCTTTGTACATATACACTGAATATCCCTTTAGTCTACTACAGCCCATAATAGTTCATTCTCTCATTGGACAAGAACCTGGCGCCAGCAGACAGGCCCCTTGAGTCAAGTTCAATAGTGCCGACGAACATGTCCCAACTAGCCCCGGTTCCGCGTAGGAATACGGCTACCGAAATACGAATGGTACTATTTGTTCACCGTGCATATAAATAGGGCGCAAGTAAAGTAGAACTTTCTTTTTAGTCCATTAGTCCTTTACCCTCCAACCTAGTAACAGACGTGAAGCCTCACCCACGACCCACGTGTGGTGCAGTATGGCCTATTTGGCCCCAGATTAGGCATTGAGACCTCGTGTAAATTCATAGCTGAATTGTCATAGTTTGGCACTGTACCGTCGAGTGGGACGTATTTCTATTAAGTAATAATAGTCTATTATGTATGGTGCATCGTTCGGTTAAAGTTCTAAAGTGAGCAGCACCCCCATCGTTTCCTCGCGTTATCTAGAGTCTTAACCAGGCTGGGCAGACCACGCGTGGTGCTTTCATCCGAGGAGTTCTGGGCGAGGACGAGTGGACCTGCACATTGGATTACCTACCCGGACGACTGCTGAGCCTATACGGCATGGAATATCTATTTGCTTTGGGTGCTTTGATTTGTGGAGCGGATAACAGCCAACGCCAGTGAGTGTTGGAATTACCCCCGAGAGGAGCCCAGGTGAGACGGCGCTCAACCCAGACCGAGGCCGCCTCGCTTCTCCTTCGTTGTGGACCTACAGCTACCGTCTACAAGAGGGCCCAAGTGTATTCATCTGTGGATCAAGATCCTGCGGGCACTGTTTTCTGTACCTGAATTCTCCCCAGGAATCGTTGGCCAGATGGGATGCAGCTGACGGCTCTCCAAACCCCCCCCCCCCCTTACTGACTTACAACCAGCAGGACCCCTTCAGTATCCCGCTATAATCCTTAAGTACCATCGCTATAGTTTCCCTAAAGAACCAGGTTGTATACTTGCTTCCTGCGTAACCAGAGATTGGACATTCAGTGTTGATTTGCCTACGAATACTCATTTGCCTTACAAGTGCATTCAAATCATAAATGTAATTAAGTGAATGTTGTATATACCTTTTGCTATATTAAACCTTCGCCTGTTATATTTGTGTGGACCTGATTTCATATGTGGGAAAGTGTTCATCATACTTAGATATCGTGTACTGGATGGCCAGAAGTTAAAGTACATCAAGCGGTAGTGGTTTAATGATACCATACTTATCAATACAGTCAGGGAATTGTACCCCTCAGTTACAGTTCGTGTTAACGTTAGATAATGTACAAAATAAACGTTTTCCGCTGCTATAAACGTTGCACTTTTATTTTGAAAACCCCAGAAAGGAAGTCATTATATATGCTTTACCATCCTGATCTGTGTTAGCTCCGGTTAGCTCAGAGCGTCCGGTATAACAATACCAGCCATTGGATTACTGTTTTCTAAATTGGGGAGGCTTTTAATCGTCAAGGTAAGAGGATTTTAAGTCATGGTATCCATAAACTTCAATCGGTTCGGATCCTTTGAATTAATGAGAATGTCAACAATCACGACGACACGTTGAAATCACTGGCTGCGCTCAGAGAGGAGTGGTTAGGCAAAAAATAGTTCCGAATATATTTGCTTATAAAACGTAATTGTCTAATTAAATTATTTTTTATTTCTCCACGTGGTGAATACACAGGTCACAACATGTTTACATGAACGTTTTGGAGTTGTATTTGGAGTGTATTTTGTGACTGTATACAGTGTAAGGGAACGTCAGGCTCCGGATCTCCCCCACTTCCAGTGATGAAGCTCCGCCCCCCCCCCCCCCCCCCACTTCCAGTGATGAAGCTAAGCTATGCTAACGGAGCGACTGTTCCCAAAGCTAAATGCACGCACAGAGACAAAAAAGGTATGTATCTTCTTGTCTAACTCCAGGGAAGATGTTAAATAAGCTAATTTCCCAAAATGTTGGAGCTTTCCTTTAACACATTGGTTGCCAACATCGCTTTTCAGCGTTATTGCCCGCCATGCGTTGACCGCCAAGATCGCTGTACAGCATTTTTTAGATCAATATTTCATTTTTTCGCCATGGCATTCAGAATTCATCCAGCCAACCTCGGGACTCCAGCGGGACCCTAGATGGGACTGCAACGGCTCAATACCGCCGCCTGGTGGATGGTCGGGCGAGTTACACTCTCGCAAAAACCGGAAGTCCCATCGGTGCATCGAGGAAATTCCTCCGGCAGTCACATCTCGCTACGGGACTCCTGACAGACACTATAGTACATATGGATCGCTTTCTAAACTTAATAATCTATATGATTTCGGCGTTTATTGCGCCATACAAACCGGAAATGGACCTAGGCGATCGGCGTCGAATAATTGGGATCTTTCCCCGCCAGTCTCATCGGCCCACGGTAAGGGGACAGTAACGTTATTTTCAGCCCGATTGTACGTTTCTTTGTTTGTAATCAGTCTGATCAATATATCACCCATACTACATAAAGCCGTTACACCCTTTCCTCCATGCATGATGAAGCATAATGTATACCGATCATATACATTTGAATTTTTTTATATAGCGTGTATGGGAAAGAAACGGCAATCGATAATCTATCATATGCGTTTGGGCCTATAACGTTAGGTTATGGCTATAACCAAGTTCTGTTAGTTAGGGGTGACGCTTGGCATCACTACTGCACTTCCTCGCGTACGTGCACGCGCACTGAATAAATTCCACAAATGTACCTTTAATACCAGTATTAGTCTGACCACACCCCTCATCAGCTTACCTTCATAAGCAGGTGTGTGGTCACCTGCTCTCCTCCTTCCCAAGCTTTCACCACAAGGTGAGGTCAAGGGCTGCAGCGGCCGTCTGATGCCAAGCGTCACCCCTAACTAACAGAACTTGGTTATAGCCATAACCTAACGTTCTGTTTCGTTAAGGGGCTCTGCTTGGCATCACTACTGCACAAGGGGAGGCCAAGCGGAGCCGCTGGCTGACAAATACACCCCGCTGACAGCCCCCCAAAACCATCAGAACAGGGAGGGCCGAGCCCCCCCGACCCCCCCTAATGGAGGGTATCCCCCCTATTAGGGGCTGCACGGGAAGGCGACGGACCCGACCGTGCGAAGAGGCACTCAAGCAACTCAACGCACAGGGTGAGCAGACCGTGGCTTGACCCCACGACTACACACACGCACAACCCGCATGCCACCCGGGAACGAACGGAGGAACAACCTCGTTACTGCCCCCAGAATCACGGGGTCAAGGGCAAACCCAACCCTGTGGCAAGGCCGTAGCAGCGGAGCGCGAAGGAAGACCCAGACCCACCAAAAGGACTGGACTCCCTGGAATGGGGGCCCGGAGAAGTCCATGATGCCAGCATCAAGACCCCACCAGGTGGGCACGTAGTGCCCCGCCCCCCACATCGCCAGCGTATTCGGACAAAGGCCCCTCAGTTACTGCACCTGGCATTCCCAGGCGGTAACCCAACCAAGTACTAACCAGGCCAGAACCTGCATAGCTTCCGAGATCGGACGAGATCGGGCGTGTTCAGGTCGGTACGGCCGTAAGCCGAGCGGGCCCGTCCCCCCAATAGTACACCGCCTGGCACACTGACCCTGCAGAACAGGCAGTCAGCATGGCCGTAAGCACACAAAAAAGGTTAACCAACGGAAGCAGGCAGCGCACCGGGGAAAAACCAGTCAACAGGCTGTCAACCCTAGCCTGGAGACTGCGGACGAGACAGGCGCCAGAGGGGACAGCTGAACACAGCTGCCCCGGCGGAAGGGGCGTATGCTGGCGTCGTTGCATGACCAAGCCTCCATTTAAAAACCCCCACCCAGAGGGGTTGAGGCAGAGAAGGCTGACACGATTGGCAGACGTCATGAACGTGCAGGGGCACCCTCAACCGGGTAACCCGGGAGTTGACACTGCTCCAACACACCAGGGAATCAACCACCTCGGTGTTACCCAATGCGGTGGTTGTTCCTATAACCCCTCAAGAAAAAACTCCAAAACACACCTGCGGGTATACACCGGCTATACCGCAGTACAAGTGTCTCAGTTTCCAAAAAAGGGTTAACCCAGGCCTACGGGTCGACGAACATTACCTCGGACCGGGCCTGGCGATACGGGAAGCACAGGGTCACCAGAGGAGGTCAAAGACCACCCCCAACAGGCCCCTCTTCGCCATGCGTGAGAGAGGAGCGAAAAATAATGGAGAACCAGCCCCTAAGCACACCGTACTTGGTATTCCCAGGCGGTCTCCCAACCAAGTACTAACCAGGACCAACCTGTGTAGCGGCCGAGATCCGACGAGATCGAGCGTGTACAGGTTGGCATGGCCGTAAGCCATTACGACAGTGCTGAGTAAAAACGTACCCAACCAGGGTCTCCATAGCGCTTAACCCTGTGACACCCGTACCGACCTGGCATTTTTCCCCCTGAAAAAAGCCCAAGTCCCTCAGGGTACCAGAACAGCAGATCTGCATCCCCGGCGGACAACGGGTTCAACTGATCCGGTCCAGCGTGACCAGAACCAGTCCCATGCCCTAACCACGCCGACCTGCCAACTCCAGGAGAAAGGGCAGATATGCGTGTCGATCTTAACATGAAAAAGAAAGCGCCACCCAGACGTTCGGCCGAACCGCGCCTGGTGGCCCACCCCAAGGGCGTGAGACCCCTCTACATATGTTCAGATCCATTGCGTCATCAACCCCCAGACATGAACGAGAATCCGTCGAAAAACCAACCCAGGTCGTGGGACTTGGTCGTCGGAAGAGGAAAAACCCCCATCTCAGTTGCTTTATAAAAACGCCGTTTCAACCACAAGCAACCAAGGCGTGCCAGTCAGTCGCCTGTTTACAGCGAGCTAGCACTATACGTGCGTCGGGACACACCCCCATCAATGAACAGGCTATTTAGACCTGTCATTGAATCCCCAAGGCGCCCAGGGGAACGACAAGAGGGGTGTGACACTCCCTAACTCCAAAACTTTTTGAATAGAAAAGAAGGAAGCATCAACAGTATGTATCCCAGTCTACACAGCCAGGGGTAAAAAAATTTCACATTTTTACATCCCACCACCCTCCCATAGGAAGGAGACGGGGATCCCCAGAGAGACTTCCCACGCGAGCTGTACAGATTGAAAAGAATATATTGCACCTTGAGCCATGTAAAAAAATCGGTTTTAGGGCTCTCCGGGGAAGAGGCACTGAACCCATACACACTCAATAATCGAATTGAATCGAAAACATATACAATAGAATAGGACCCGTCTAGAGGGTCCACTCACTTTGACAATCTGAGGAGGAAGGCTCTGTACTCAGATGGAGGCTCCCTCACATGGAAGAAGAAGTCCGAACTCACAGAAGGCCCGAATAGGCGCTTGGTGAGGAGGAGCCCTGACCACCCCCCTGAAAACAGATCCATCACATGGACCTGAACAGCACACGGAAGTCCTACCAACAGAGACGCGCACGGTGACGTACTCTATGGTGGGGGAATTCCTGCGGTGCACACGCCCAATATACCAGGCCGTGGGACCAGGAAACCCCCCCCCCCGTAACGTGCCGAACCGCCACGTGACGGGAACCTTGAAGGACAGGGGGTGTACCCCTGACCGACAGAAACAAGGGGGAGAGGAAAGGTTACCAGTTCACCCCTTTACGACCCCACACCCATGATACGATGTAATGACAAAAAGAGAATATGACACAGTCATAGTCAGCTCTATGAAGCGTTTGACAGCTCCACACAGCGCATGAGCTAACCTGCTATCTGATTTTTACTAAGGAAAAACACAGAATAGAGAGGGCTCTAAGAGCCCCGGTCCAACATACACATGTGCTTCTGTGGCCAGTCCAACCCAGTTGTAGGTCACATGACACACACAACCCATCATCACCTACAAAAAATGGCAAAAACACTCAACAGAGGAACGCCGTTTTTCACAATGAGAGAATACATCATTCTCGATTAGTATCGGCCACAGGCCTTGCTAAGCACACACGACAGCGACCAAACCATTTTTTCTTTTAGGAAAATAAAGTTTCTCCAGCAGATTTAGCACAACCTCAGCAATCAAGCTAAGAGTTACATCGCATCCCTACCACACAAAAGACACAAATAGTGCACAAACATGTCTGATAGGAGGATGAAAAAGTCCCCAGGGAACCGGGGGGAAACACAATCCTCTTATTTTACCCTCAATACGGCCAGTTAAAACAGGAAAACCTGTTAATATGTGAACACACTGTTCATTGTCATCACAGTCTGAGAAAAGAACATTCTTTCACTCACTTGTCACCAAGCATAGCTTCATAGGTTAGTTACCTTAGTTGTGAGTACACGGTACATATAAACACCATGATGTTTCTCACACAACAACCAGATCATTACATCCCGATTTGCACGGAGAAGCTAACTGCCAGTGACAAAAACAGCTCACACATAACCCGCGCCGTATCCCAAATGCATTGCAGCAACACACGTTTTGGGAAAAACATCGTTATTCATAATACATTTAGAAAAGTAAAACCAGAAAACGTGTTATAAGGTCTGGTCAAACCTGTTCCTACCCGGAACGTAGATCAGCGAAGTGCAGTCACAGACACCGTAGGAACACAGCCGCTCCTGTGTTGTTCGAACTGGGCAGCGTCGCCGCTCCAACCCGCACTACAGTCCTTTGTTGATGCAACCTTGCCGTCCTGGCTCAGGGCAGGGTCGACGAAACATCCACTGTCAAGGATGACGTCGTAGTCAAGAGTGTAAAACATGTTAAAATCAAAGCACGTTCAACAGAATAGCATCAAGCTAACGGCCGCTCCAACCGTTCGGGTGCCACTGCTTCTGCTCGCGAGACGCCGAAGCGAGCTCACGGCGGCGCGCGAGAACCTAACGCTACCCTGCGCCAGGCCATGGCCTATAGCAGCAAGCTAACGTTACCTAGCGATCACAACATGCTAGCACCGCAGCTAACAGCTGTGAGCAGGCCATGCAGCGATCCCAGCAGGCTAACGCAGCAGTTAACAGCTGACTGGCTAACCGTAAGTTAAGCAACTATCAACTGAACCTGTAACAATGACATAACACTCATCCAGACAGGCCGCCGTTCTGAACCTCTCCTCACTTTTTAAGAGAAAAGAGAAAACAAGATGTCAACACCGCTTCACAACGGTGATATTACCAACACCCGACGGAATCAGCACAATACCAACTGGCCTGTGTAGCTGACTTTGAACATGGATCTGCCGCTATCGCACATCCATGCACATATCCCCTCGTGAAGGAATACTCTCATTTGGATATGAAAGATGGGGCCTTAACACGGTGACAGAGAGAATCCACTCGTCCAAAACACACAGGGATCACCAGTGTTAATGGTCGCGGCCCACTAGTTAAAACTATAATGGTCTTCAGACCAAGGTCTTCTGTCGCCTAGGTGGCTGAACAAAGGACCCTAGCCTGGGGCCGGTTTCCATAAACATTGTCAAGTAGCCCCCATAGCACTAACAGACAAGTGGAGCCTGCCAGCAAACACTACTCACCCAACCTGGAACGCACCGCTTCTCACAACAGCGGCATGTCCGACAGTTCAGCTGTGGCCTGACAGGTTTCACCCCAACAAACACAGCAAGGAACTGCAGTTGAGAAGCATGCAGCGGCGTGCTCCCAATACGAAAAACCGGTGGAGGGTTTTTAGAATGATCATCATCTTCTAGACACTCCAGTACGAAGACAATATCGCCGTATTTTCTCGAAAATAGTGAGAGAGAAAATAAAGATATGATGTCAACGTATCTCCTTCCTTGTAAACAAAAATGTTTTCTCCACTAACAACACGTCAAGTGGGGTACTACCGAGGCACTTTCTTGTGGTGAAAGCGAGAAGGAGGAGAGCAGGTGACCACACACCTGCTTATGAAGGTAAGCTGATGAGGGGTGTGGTCAGACTAATACTGGTATTAAAGGTACATTTGTGGAATTTATTCAGTGCGCGTGCACGTACGCGAGGAAGTGCAGTAGTGATGCCAAGCAGAGCCCCTTAACGAAACAGAACTAGCGTTTTTGGAATTACAGCAGAAAAGATTAAAAACATAGGCCTACTTATATTCTCGAAGGTATTAACACAACAATGTATGAATGAAAAAGTATAACGTTCCCACATTGTTGTGAAGGATCAGATTAAACCGAATATGTATATTTATTTATATATATATATTTAAATAGTGTTTGTATATCGTTTGATATCCCCTGTATATTCCTTGTACAATATGCACTGAATATCCCTTTAGTCTACTAAACAGCCCATAATAGTTTCATTCTACCATTGGACGAGAACCTGGCGCCAGGTTGCCATACCCCTAGGTTCAAGTTCAATCGTGCCGCCCAACATGTCGTGGCAAGCCCCGGTTCCGCGCAGGAATATGTCTGGCGAAATACGAATGGTACTATTTGTTCATAGCGCATATATATATGGCGCAAGTAAAGTAGAACTTTCTTTTAGTCCAGTTCTTTACCCTCCAACAGAGTGACAGACGCGAAGCCTCACCCACGACGCACGTGCGGTGTAGTAAGGCCTACTTGGCCTCAGAATAGGCATTGAGATATCGTGCAGATTAATAGTTGAATAGTCATAGTTTGGCACTATACCATCGAGTTGGACGTATTCTATTAAGCTAATAATAGTCTATTTATGTATGGTGCATCGTTCGGTTAGAGTTCTAAAGTTATCAGTACCCCCATCGTTCCTGACGTTATCTGGACGCTTAACCAGGCTGGGCAGACCCCTAGTGGTGCTTGCATCCGAGGAGCTCCGGGCCAGGGCGACTGGACCTGTATATTGGATTACTCTACCCGGACGACGGCGAGCCTTCCACGGCTTGGATTATGCTTTGGGTGCTTTGATTATTCCATGGATAAAGGCCAACACTGCGGAGTGTTGGAACTACCCCCCGGAGAGGACTCCAGGTGAGACGGCGCTCTACACCAGTGAGGTCGCCTCACGTCTCTCCGTTGTGGACCGGCAGCTACCGTCCACCAGAGGGTCCAGCTGTATTAGTCTGCGGACCGAGGTTCTGTGGGCACCGTGTTCAAGACTTTGAATTCTCCCAAGAAACCGTCGGCCAGATGGGATACCGCCAGCGGCTTCTCTAACCCCCCCCTCCTACTGTCTTACAACCAGCGGGACCCCCCCCCCCCTTAGTGTATCCAGTTATAATCATTTAAGTACCATCGCTATAGTTTCCTAAATATCCAGGTTGTATACTTACTCCCTGCGTAACCAGAGATTGGACATTCAATGTTGATTTACCTACGAATACTCATTTGCCATACAAGTGCATATTTCAAATCATAAGTGTAAACAAGTGAACGTTGTATATACCTTTTGCTATATTAAACCTTCGATTTGTACATTTGTGTGGATTCGTTTCATCAGGTGGGAAAGTGTTCATCATACTTATATCATGTACTGGATGGCCAGAAATTAAAGTACAAGAGGTAGTGGTATTAAATACCATATCTAACAATACAGTCAGGGAATTGTACCCCTCAGTTACAATTGGTCCTTCGAGCCGGAGGGTAACTAGTGTAATATTAATATAGTGTTATTAATATTGAAATGGCCTATGATGAACACTCCACGAAACGGTCCTCCTAACCTAGAACGCCCGCGGCGCAGACGACAGACACCTCAGTACTTAGAGGCTTACACTGTCAGTCAACTACCTAGCCTTCGACAAACGGTAAACGCGGTAAAAGTAGAAAGTAAAATTATATCTGACCTTAACGACCAGGTTTCCCCGACCACAGAGGCCCTAGTAGGTCCTAATGTAACTGACCAAGCTCACGGTGGGGACCAGGAGGGAGCGGACATGCCTTTACCCCCCGCCACTACCCAAGAAGTAGTCCCCGACCAGCCCCGGGAGGAAGACAACCCTACAGAGAGAGAACTCTGCACGGAAGAAGAGGAGGAGAGCGCCGAGGAAATAGAGCTCCAGGACTCCCCAACGAGTACCCCCAGGAGCGGCTCACGCAGGAGCGGCTCACCTCCACAACCGCCTTCCCCCAGCGAAGCGGAGAGGATGCTACAACAGGCGTTCCTCGTCAGCCTGACAGCCTCTACCGAACGCGATCGACTCCAAGCGCAGACGCTTAGCGAGCGCGAACATTTTACCATTGAAAGAGACCGTCTCCAAGCACAGGCGCTTAGCGAGCGCGAACAACTCCAAGCGCAACAACGGAGCGAAGAAGAGCGCACACGCCTGGAGATGAGACGCCTCCAGACGGAAGAGAATATGGCAAGAGACCGGGCCGACGCCCAACGCGCCGCTGCCGGTGCCCAAAGAGAAGCAGATCTCACCAAGCGCGAAGTCGAGCGCGACAAGTTACAAGCGCAGCTAATGGAGCAGCTGATCCGCAAGGCAACACCCTCTCCCTCCGCCAGGGGTTCAAGGAACTCGTCGAGACAACAGTCAAGGGCAGCGTCTCCTCAACGAGCAAGCGACCCTGAACTTGACCAACAGACCGAGCCTAGACCCCCCGCAGACCCCCTTCCCAGACCGGTCCAAGCGAGACCCAGCTACAAGGAAGGAGCGGCATACACTGCGGAGAAGCTAAATAAACGATTACAGGATCTGGAAGATCTGATAGAGGAAGAAGAGGGAGAGGAGGAGAACCAAGCCCGACGACAGCACAGTACTCCACCGGACCAGGAGGTCCAGTACAGTCCAGGCTATACCCCCGCGGCGCTGCGCTACAGACCCCCGACTCTATTCGCGGGTGAGCACGACGCACGACCAGCCCCGAGGAATAGCACCTGGACCAGCGGGCCATGGTACCCTGTCAGTACCAGCCCACAGCGAGGCGCAAGAGGGGACTCGCCCAGGAGGTCTCTCCCCCAACGCTCGCCGATGTATCAGCCATCCACGGCGTCATACATTGCCACGCCGTCATTTCCAGACTTCGCCTATGAGAGTCGAGCACAGTACACGGAGCTCCGGATGTGCTTAGAGACAATGATGGTGGATGTCGCTGATGAACGCCACAAGTATGCAATATTACTGAAGCACCTGAAAGTACCGCGAGCGCACAATATAGCGCTAGCCTATGCCACCTCTTCGACACCATACACAGCGGTCCTAGCGGCGCTGGACCAGAGATATGGACGTATATGGGATTACGTAATCCAAGAGATAAGGCATATTGATCGCCTACCCCCAGCCACAGACAATCGCTCACTAGACGACCTGTCAATCAAAGTGCATTCCCTGGTAGGGATGCTGGGAGCGCAACGGGAGAAGGGCATGCATGAGCTATACGCCAACTCTAACGTCGAGAGGATTTTGGAGAAGCTGCCACCCGCAAGACAGGAGCGCTTTAGGCGGCAGAGAGACTACCGGGATCCCAACGGCCCCGAGCCATCCCTCCTTGATCTAGCCGACTTCCTGGCGAGAGAAGTCAGCAGCTTACGACTGGATACATTCGGGCGGAGCACGCCAAGCTCCAGAGAGGGACCCAGGAGAATAAATGATGGAAGAAGATCGGTGACTGTCATGCACCAATCAGAGTCAGTACCGAGCAGTAAGAGTCACAGCACCCCCTCGAGAAAAGAGAAGTGGAAGATAGCGTGTCCCTACTGTGAGAAAGAACACTGGCTGTCACAATGTGACCTATTCACAAAGATGAATGCAGAAGAAGTGAGTCAATGGATAACGTCCAACCGGCGCTGTTATCGATGTGCGCGGCCACACATGGCAGCCGAATGCCGCCTAAAGAAAAGGTGCAGTCGGTGCGATGGAGCCCATCTAGATATACTACACGACAGTAACAGAAGACAGCCTCCACCTGCACCATCGCGCGGCACCAAGGCAAGTGTCATGTACATTGACCCCGCCAGCAGCAGCGGCGCCCAAGTGCTCTTAAAGGTAGTCCGTGTGACATTGAGCTACCAAGATAAAGTCATGGACACTTACGCCGTCCTTGATGACGGGTCAGAGAAGACCCTTCTGCTCGCGTCCGCTGCGGCCCAGCTGGGACTGCGGGGGAGCAAGAACGAAATGACGATTCGGACGATAAGAAGAGATTTAAAGACGATAAAGGGCGAGAATGTCTCCTTCACCATCGCAGCAAACGGGCAGCCAGAGCGACGGTACAAGATTACAAATGCTTTCACCAGCCAAGAAATAGGACTATCGCAGTACACCTACCCTGTCACCAAGTTGATGGATAAATATGTGCACCTGCGCCAATTACCTATCCCGCTCATAGACGGCGCTACCCCGACCCTGCTGATAGGCTCCGACCATGCAGAACTCATAGTCCCGATTGACCGGGTCCATACAGGACCCCGAGGCTGTCCTGCAGCAGTCGAGACCCGCCTAGGGTGGACCCTACAAGGCCCCCTCGCTAAATCTCTCAACCGAACAGCAGCCACTAGCTGCCTCCACTCCAGAACGACAGAAGAAGACACCACTCTCCTGCAGCATGTCGAGAGGCTATGGACACTAGAGACAATGCCCTTTAAGAACGAAAAGAAAGATATTCGTTCTAAAGAAGACATTTACGCCATCAACCTACTCGAGCAGGGGACAAAGAGAGTCACAGTCGGCGGAGTGATGAGATACGCAACTCCACTCCTGAGGCGAGAGGGAATGCCCACCTTTCACGCAAAGAAAGACGCCACGGAGCGCTATCTATTGAACACGGAGCGGCGCCTAGCCAAAGACCCCGCTCAAGAGAGTGTGTACCGCGCTGAGATTGAGAAGCTAATCACAGCGGGACACATAACAAAGATTGACATTAAAGAGGCCGATCAGACGACCGAATCATGGTACGTGCCGCATCACAAGGTCCATCACAACGGCAAGGATCGCATTGTGTTTAACTGCAGCTACCAGATCGGATCCCAAAATCTGAATAAAGAGCTCTTGCCCGGCCCCACACTTGGCCCCTCCCTACTAGGCGTGCTACTGCGCTTCCGCCAGGACAAGGTGGCTATCAGCGGGGATATCAAAGGGATGTTCTTGCAGGTGAGACTAGTAGAGGAGGACAAGCCCCTGCTGCGGTTCCTATGGAGAGAGAGGGTCGGAGATGAGAACCCAGCCATCTACCAGTGGGAAGTACTCCCCTTCGGAACCACATGCAGCCCGTGCTGTGCTACATTTGCACTACAGAAACACGTCGCAGAGGACCCAACAGCAGATGAAGAGGTCCAACACAGTGTGAAGAACAGTTTCTACGTGGACAACTGCTTACAAAGCGTTTCGACTCAAGAAGAAGCCGAGGCTCTCCTAATCAAGTTACGCGCCTCCCTGATCAAAGGCGGCTTTGATCTCAGGCAGTGGGCCAGCAGTGACCCGCACATATTGCCCAGCCTCTCCCCCGCGGACAAGGCTGCCAGCAGCGAGACCTGGATGGCGACCATCCCAGGAGAAGCCCAAGAAATGACACTAGGACTAGTCTGGCGCTTCAAAACAGACTCGCTCCACTATAGACACAAACCCTTGGCTCCAGAGCAGGGACGGTCGACGGCGATACCGACCACCAGACGGAGTGTGTACAGAACACTCGCCAGACAATATGACCCGTTGGGATGTATTCTACCTTACACCACCAGGGCAAAGATGATTGTACGAGCACTATGGGACAAGGACCAGGGCTGGGACGACCCAATACCCGCACACCTTGCCTCAACATGGAGAGAGTGGGAGACGGAACTCCGCTCACTCCCAGGCGTCAACATACGCCGCAGCTACTTCCCATCCACAGTGAGGCCAGAGACATGCGAGATTGATCTACACGTCTTCAGCGACGCCTCCGAAGTAGCCTACGGATCGGTGGCCTACTTGCGTGCCCAAGAGAAGGGAGGAAAGATACACACTGCTTTCATCCTGGCCCGCTCAAGAATAGCCCCACGTAAGCAACAATGTATCACGCGTCTAGAGCTCTGCGCAGCCCTAGCAGGAGCGCATCTAGCCACGTTAATCCAACGTGAACTCACCATTCCGGTGCACAGAACAATCTTGTGGTCAGATTCCACGACAGTACTCACATGGATCAAGTCTGATTCATGCAGATACAAAGTCTTCGTGGGAGTCAGAGTCACAGAGATTCAAGAGTTAACAGAAGCAGCGAGCTGGCGGTATGTGGACACCAAACACAACCCAGCTGACGTCATCACCCGGGGAATGTCTCTGGATGACCTAACCCGTCGCAACATCTACAGTGACGGACCAGAATTCCTCAAGCTCCCGGAAGGAGAGTGGCCTACGCCCACCCCACGGGAAGCAAGTAACGAGGAGGCTGAGAACAAGAAACCTATGTTCTGTGGACTGAGCACAGTCGCCTCCACAGACCCCAACATAGATGACTGCATTACCCTAGCGAGTGCGCAGCAAAGAACATTCCTGCGGCACCACCCAGAGATTCAGTCCACCACTGACATGTCAGCAGCTGACTACGAAGAAGCAGAACTTCTTCTACTACAACGAGCCCAGAGAGACTCGTTCCCCGATGAGCTAGACTGTCTACAGGGAGGAAACCCCGTCCCATCAGACAGCAGATTGATTCACCTGGCACCAGAGAGTGACGCCCATAATCTCATCAGAGTGGGTGGTCGCCTGCGGAGAGCCCCCGATCTACCGGATGATATTAAGTACCCGATCGTCTTGAACAGCCGACACAAGGTCACAGAGCTGATCATAAAGAAATACGACGAGGATGTACACCACGCAGGAGCAGAGAGAGTCTTCGCGGAGATCAGACGTCGTTATTGGATATTGCAAGGGAGAGAAGCAGTACGGCGCTTCCAGGGAACCTGTCTAGACTGCCGTAAGTGGCGCGCGCAGCCCAGCATACCACGGATGGCTGACTTACCCCCCTGCCGCCTCCAAATCAGCGACAAGCCATTCCACTCCACAGGCATGGACTGCTTTGGCCCGTTGTATATAAAGAGAGGAAGAGGCACCGAGAAGTGGTGGGGTATTGTATTCAAATGCATGACCACCAGAGCGATACATATCGAGCTCCTTCCGACCATGAGCACAGACTCATTCCTTATGGCCTTCCGAAGATTCACATCACGGAAAGGAAAACCGTCTACATTGTTGTCTGATCACGGGACAAACTTTAAAGGCGGAGAAAGAGAGCTGAGAGAGAGCTTCCAAGCTATGGGCCCAGAACTTAAGACCCACCTCGCTCCATCCCAGATTGACTTCCAGTTTAATCCCCCGAACGCACCCCACTTCGGTGGAACCTGGGAACGAGAAGTACGTTCTATAAAGACCGTGCTTGGGGCCCAGACTGTGGCGGAGGAAGTCCTAATGACAGTCCTCACGGAGATCGAGGGAGTATTGAACTCAAAGCCCCTCGGTTACGTCTCCAGTGATGTAGCAGGTGTCGACCCAGTCACCCCCAACACACTCCTAATGGGGCGGCTGGACCCAGCGCTACCCCAGACAATGTACAGGCCTGAAGAAGCAAACGGCCGAAGAATGTGGAGGTACAGTCAAGTACTAGCTGACAAGTTTTGGAGCAGCTTCCTACTCCACTACCTACCGTCTCTACAGACCCGCCAGAAGTGGGTAAAAGAGAGAGACAATTTGACAGAAGGAACCGTCGTCATGATTATCGACCAGTCACTACCCAGAGCTATGTGGCCGGCTGGCCGCGTAAGCAAAGTGATCACCGGTGCCGATGGCAAGGTCCGAGCAGCTGAAGTACTCGTCCAAGGGCGTACTTATACACGACCCGTGGCGAGGCTCATAGAACTGCCCCGACTCCCAGATACTATCGATGATGACCATGACCCCATGACTTTGTGAGTTGACTGACCCCTACAGCGGACCTTGAGTGGTAGACAGTGCGGTTAATCTGTCTCTGCTTAGCTAATTAGGTGGGACTAATTAGGGGGCGGCTGTTGTGAAGGATCAGATTAAACCAAATATGTATATTTATTTATATATATTTAAATAGTGTTTGTATATCGTTTGATATCCCCTGTATATTCCTTGTACAATATGCACTGAATATCCCTTTAGTCTACTAAACAGCCCATAATAGTTTCATTCTACCATTGGACGAGAACCTGGCGCCAGGTTGCCATACCCCTAGGTTCAAGTTCAATCGTGCCGCCCAACATGTCGTGGCAAGCCCCGGTTCCGCGCAGGAATATGTCTGGCGAAATACGAATGGTACTATTTGTTCATAGCGCATATATATATGGCGCAAGTAAAGTAGAACTTTCTTTTAGTCCAGTTCTTTACTCTCCAACAGAGTGACAGACGCGAAGCCTCACCCACGACGCACGTGCGGTGTAGTAAGGCCTACTTGGCCTCAGAATAGGCATTGAGATATCGTGCGGATTAATAGTTGAATAGTCATAGTTTGGCACTATACCGTCGAGTTGGACGTATTCTATTAAGCTAATAATAGTCTATTTATGTATGGTGCATCGTTCGGTTAGAGTTCTAAAGTTATCAGTACCCCCATCGTTCCTGACGTTATCTGGACGCTTAACCCTTAGAAGTCTAACCTAAATAGCTCCTCCTCCTGAGAATTTCCCCCTTTTTTTGTTACATAATATAAAATTACAGATTCATACCTTCAAAATAAGCCATCAATTGTCAAATTTGAGACGATAGTTTTCAATCAATGTCCTATCAAACATTCTGGTAAAATCCTAACACCTTTTCAGTATAGGACTTTGAACTAGATCCAAGTTCATTCAGCTATCTGATGAGAGAACTACACTCCCAGAATTCAATGTGATCATTGTCACTAGAACCATTTCACACCTGGAGCAAAGGCCCAGTCATTCCTTTGTTAT
The DNA here is from genome assembly GCF_963971535.1 of Notolepis coatsorum. Taxonomy (NCBI): domain Eukaryota; kingdom Metazoa; phylum Chordata; class Actinopteri; order Aulopiformes; family Paralepididae; genus Notolepis; species Notolepis coatsorum. The sequence goes on along the minus strand of NC_140171.1, from coordinate 111,969,665 downwards.
TCCAGTGAATGGACCCAGCAGGAGGCCTAGCCTAGCGACAAGCGGCCACTACATAGTTGGGTATTGAAAAAATGCTCATATCCAAAAGTAGTAGATAGATATAGGTCATACATGTAGGTATGCACTTGTCCTAATATACTAACCTACACTGTAGCACTCAACACTTTGATGAACATTGTTACTCAGCTGATAGAGGTGTGCCCTTCCTCAATAAAGCCAGAGAGAGAGAGAGAGAGAGAGAGAGAGAGAGAGAGAGATAGAGAGAGAGATGGTATTTACAGTACTGTACCATATCACATACCATATCACCTTTTGCAGCATACCATGATTACTTATATCGAGATGTTTCAGTACAGTGGATGGTACAGTATATACAGTAAAGTACAGTATATATAGTACTGTAAGAAAAAGAAGCAAACCAATAACAATTTGTGGTTGTATTTCTCTAGAATGAGAGAGAGAGAGAGAAAGAAAGAAAGAAAGAAAGAAAGAAAGAAAGAAAGAAAGAAAGAAAGAAAGAAAGAAAGAAAGAAAGAAAGAATTATTATTGCAGCTATTTTCACTGTTGACTTTTATTTTACTGGCCATCTTTGAACATGCCATATTTTTCTACTAACTGCCTGCTGGCAAAACTATGCTACTCGCTACAGTACCTGCAGATTAGACTACCTGTATATGCGCTGTCAACTCTCGCTCTGACTCCAACCCGTTGAAAGAGACAACACGCATTTCGTGAAGACCCGCCCTACTCTGCCTCTGATTCGCAGACTGTGGGTGGGGGGGGGGATTCTGACGGGACTCTGAATATGATTGGACCAAAGCAGTAGACAGACACAGGCAGTTGGAGCAGTGCAGGCGGACAGACAGGAGCTTGCAGAGGAGATAGCGGAGAATTTCGAGGATACCTGCTATACGCACTGATGACAGGATATATTTCCTTCCACTTGGTATCACTCTCGAATCACGTTTCAACCACTAATGTTGCTGCCATGAGCCTTCGCTATGGTAGCCTACAAGTGATAAAATAAATAAAACGCCCAACTCGCTGTACAAGAAATTCCTTCTGTGTGTGTGTGTGTGTGCTCTACTGGGCGCACCTTTCTACTCTAGAAAACTGCGAGATAACTCATAACTCGTACACACAAGCACTCTGTCTCTACTCATACAGTAGTTGATGTTTTAGCGCGACGTGGGTATATACACGGGCGAGGATGAAAAGCATGTTAGACTACTTTTTATTCATAAGTTAACGTTCCGTCGGGTCCGCGTGTATTCTCGAGAATGATAATAATAATAATGCAGGACCTCTTCAGATTATATTATCAACGACAGACAGTGAGAAACACAGCCCCCCCCCCCCCCTCTCGCGCTGAAGAATATGCATATTAGATCACTCAGTGATTAACACCTATGCGCTGTGTGTGTGTGCGCGCGTGCATGTACGTGACGCGTTGTAGTTTCGGGGGAATACAGGGATATTTAGAACTATACAATTGAGCAAGAATTAAACATATTTACAAGTCGTATTATGTTTAGCAAGTAAGGATACATATAGATTACACTATTATGCACTCGAAATTGTCTTTGTGCTATTTTTACAGATTTTTGAAAAACGGGACTTCCTGAGCATTTGTGAGAGATTCTAATTCTTTTGTTCTCCGCCCACGGGAGCAATAGGCCCCGTTGACTTCTAAGGGTTTTAACCAGGCTGGGCAGACCCCTAGTGGTGCTTGCATCCGAGGAGCTCCGGGCCAGGGCGACTGGACCTGTATATTGGATTACTCTACCCGGACGACGGCGAGCCTTCCACGGCTTGGATTATTCCATGGATAAAGGCCAACACTGCGGAGTGTTGGAACTACCCCCCGGAGAGGACTCCAGGTGAGACGGCGCTCTACACCAGTGAGGTCGCCTCACGTCTCTCCGTTGTGGACCGGCAGCTACCGTCCACCAGAGGGTCCAGCTGTATTCGTCTGCGGACCGAGGTTCTGTGGGCACCGTGTTCAAGACTTTGAATTCTCCCAAGAAACCGTCGGCCAGATGGGATACCGCCAGCGGCTTCTCTAACCCCCCCCTCCTACTGTCTTACAACCAGCGGGACCCCCCCCCCCCCCTTAGTGTATCCAGCTATAATCATTTAAGTACCATCGCTATAGTTTCCTAAATATCCAGGTTGTATACTTACTCCCTGCGTAACCAGAGATTGGACATTCAATGTTGATTTACCTACGAATACTCATTTGCCATACAAGTGCATATTTCAAATCATAAGTGTAAACAAGTGAACGTTGTATATACCTTTTGCTATATTAAACCTTCGATTTGTACATTTGTGTGGATTCGTTTCATCAGGTGGGAAAGTGTTCATCATACTTATATCATGTACTGGATGGCCAGAAGTTAAAGTACAAGAGGTAGTGGTATTAAATACCATATCTAACAATACAGTCAGGGAATTGTACCCCTCAGTTACACACATCCTGAACGATAGATAATCGATGTTGAATGGGCCATAGTAATGTCAATATAGCAATAAAATTAAAAAAGGTATAGCCCTGCAAAGAAGGTAAACATCTCTATAGGCTTTTAACGGTGGCAGAGAGGGGTATGAGATGGGCACAACCCCCGGCGGTCAATGTTTTAAAGAGCACCTATGGGAGGCTGCAATTCGAAACTGGCCACCGTAAATGTCCAAACCCCCCCACCCCCTCCTAATAGACAGTCTCCTCCCCACCGTATGTATATATTCTCTCCCCACCGTATGTATATATCTCTCCCACCCACCCACCCACCCACCCACCCCTCCTAATGTACAGTCTCCTCCACACCGTATGTATATATTCTCCCCCCACCGTATGTATATCTCTCTCCCAACCACCCACCCCCTCCTAATTTACAGTCTCCTCCCCACCGTATGTATATATTCTCTCCCCACTGTATGTATATTTCTCTCCCACCCACCCCTTCCTAATGTACAGTCTCCTACCCATCATATGTATATACTCTCTGTCAGGATCTATGGGTAACAGTACTGTATATTTGCATATCGTATATGTCACAAATACTCTACTGTCACAGTACTATATACCTGTATGTCATGTATGTCCCTATGGCCTATGCCATAAATGTCACTATGAATTGAAAATGGGGGACCCTGATGTAAACAAGACAAACGTTTTTCTCTGGTCTGCATCCCCTTAACAATTTGTGTGTATTGAGCCATACTGTATTGTACCCATTCTGCAATCTGTTAAATAAAGTTTTCATTCATTCATTCATTCACTACAGTACCACGGATTGTAAAACATGCAAACAGAAGCTGTTGGGAGACAAGCTCTCTCTCTCTCTCTCTCTCTCTCTCTCTCTCTCTCTACCTATCTATCACGGAAGTGAGAGTGGAAGGGTAGAGAAAGAGGGAGATAAATGGAAAGAGGGAGATTGACAGAGAAAGAGATTGAGAGAGAGAGGGAGCATCCGAGGTCTATACTGAAATAGAAAGAGAGATTGACAGAGAGTATAAGAGAGAGCGAGAGAGGCATTGGCCTGCCAGCTATGGCCAAAAGCGAAGTAGGTAACATGTAGGTCCAACGGTTCCCACTGTGGGGGCTGCTCGCCACTGAAGCTCTGAGCAGATGGATTTGGTGGGGTGTCACAAATACTCTACTGTCACAGTACTATATACCTGTATGTCATGTATGTCCCTATGCCATAAATGTCACTATGAATTGAAAATGGGGGACCCTGATGTAAACAAGACAAACGTTTTTCTCTGGTCTGCATCCCCTTAACAATTTGTGTGTATTGAGCCATACTGTATTGTACCCATTCTGCAATCTGTTAAATAAAGTTTTCATTCATTCATTCATTCATTCACTACAGTACCACGGATTGTAAAACATGCAAACAGAAGCTGTTGGGAGACAAGCTCTCTCTCTCTCTCTCTCTCTCTCTACCTATCTATCACGGAAGTGAGAGTGGAAGGGTAGAGAAAGAGGGAGATAAATGGAAAGAGGGAGATTGACAGAGAAAGAGATTGAGAGAGAGAGGGAGCATCCGAGGTCTATACTGAAATAGAAAGAGAGATTGACAGAGAGTATAAGAGAGAGCGAGAGAGGCATTGGCCTGCCAGCTATGGCCAAAAGCGAAGTAGGTAACATGTAGGTCCAACGGTTCCCACTGTGGGGGCTGCTCGCCACTGAAGCTCTGAGCAGATGGATTTGGTGGGGTGCTCCGGAAGGTCATTAGGGAGAGAGCAGTCCTGGTGTTCACGGCTAGCTGCCTCAACCACTGGGGGTACTGGCGAGAGACAGAAGAGGAGGGGCCAGAGAAACGGCTGTAGGAAGAAGTGTGTTTGTGTGTGTGTGTGTTTAAAAAATATACAGTATGTATTTAATTGATTTGACATTCAGTTAAAAAACACATGACATGCATCTCAAGCAAAACGTCAAGGATAGGCACAATAAAGTCATGGACTTGTTTCCATTGTGGTCCTTGGTCTCAAGACATAAAAACAATACAACAAATAGCATCGGTACATCATATTTACATGAACATGTTCTTAAGCTTTCACATTTTCAAGGAGCCAGGTTTTGACCTTTTTCTTAAAAAGGTGCTGGCTGCTTGTATTCTTTTTTTTTGATCCACTTTTTCTCCCATTTTTCCATATTTTCTCCCATCCCAATTTCGTATCATCCAATTCAACCCTCCCCTGTCACGAACGCTGTCTCTTGCCTCCCACAAGCCGGCTGCAATGTGGACTAAGTCATACATAGCACAAGTCCCCTCCGGTACTTGAGGTAACAGCAGTCGCATCTTTTCACCTGCGCAGCTCGATCTCTCAGTGGCGAGGAGTAACGCGTGGGAGGCTCACGCTGCCCCCGACACTTCCTGATTCTACTGCGCAGGCGCACCAACCGACTTGTAGGAGTCGCTTGTTCACAACGTTCGATCCCCACCCTTCAGTTTTCCCTCCCCGTAATACGGCCAATGTGTATTACTGCGGACGACCAGCCAAACTGAAAAACAATGTGGCGAGCTGGATTCGAACACGCGAATCCTAGCGTCTCCACACTGGTGGCGAGTGCCTTGCCCACTACACCACCTAGCCGCCCTGCTGCTTGTATTCTTTAACGGTAAAGGCAACATATTCCAGTTTGTCGCTCCACCAAACCTAAATGATCATTTACCCATGTTGGTTTTGAACTTAGGCAAACACAGATCAGCAATACTGGCTCTTGTGTGGTGAGAAAGTGAGAAAGTCCTCCGAAAGTGAACATTGAGGTACTCGTCAGGGGCCCTGTTGTAAAATGTGTTCTGGTCTGGACCATACTGAGCTGCAGTTGTACCGACCTAGCTTCCAGAGGGAGCCAGCCCCACTGCTGGAAGTGCTGTTTACCAACATGGTCTCTTGAGTATCCCCAACGCTACCCTGACTAGCTTATTCTGAGAGACCTGTAATGTGGTGGAGATGGGAAGGGGTGACATACTGGTTATATTTTGGATTGGCGTTTGCTTGGTTTATCTCACACATATCCCATGGCTCTGAACTGTTTTGCACACATTCCTTTAGTTTGACAGTCCTCCGATGACATCACTGGTGGCCATATTCAAACTCATTAACTCAAACTAAATGAACGTGTGCAAAAGAGTTTAGAGTCGTGGGATATGTGTGAGATTATGTGCGAAATAAATCAGCATTGCTTTTCGGCAAAGTGTCCCTTTAAGGGGTTACGGCACTGCATCACCTGCAACTTTCTAAAATTTTCTCATTATGTAGATCCCACCTGTGACAGATACAGTCTTTTTCTGGGATCTCTAGCACACTTGCAGTGGACATGTCAAAACTGTCCACTAAATGGAGTTACATTTTTAAAACACTGTCGGATGTTTTCAAAACGACAATTCAACCAGGACCTATTATAGCTATTTTTTGGTATAGTAAGAGAAAACAACAAGATAAACTCCAGATAACAAAATGTTGTTAGCACGGAGATCAACCCTTCTTCAATGGAAGTCTTCTCACCTACATTAAAGCCAAACTTTAGAGACTCCAAAAAGGCGGCACGGTGGTGTAATGGTTAACACTGTCGCCTCACAACTAGAAGGTCCTGGGTTCGAGTCCCACCTCGGGACCAGGTTGCTGTGTTGCCAGTTGCCCAGGTGGGGTATCTCCCGGGCCTTTCTGTGTGGAGTTTGCATGTTCTCCCCGTGCTTGCAAGGGTTTCTCCTCCCAATGGAAAAACATGGAGAACAGATCACTAACGCTGTCGTGTCCCTGACGAAGATGGACAGGAGCACTTGGATTGATCCCTGGGAGCGGCCCATGTCGCATCCCTCGTCTGCTCCCGGCTGCCCTTGGGCCCTTGGGGGAAAGGATGACAGGATGGGAAAAGTGCAGAGAGACATTTCATCGGCGACTCAGTCTATGTGTGTGTGTTCCTGTGGGTCGCATGTGTGCGTGTTCCTGTGGGTTGCATGTGTGTGTGTTAATCTGCATGACAATTAAAGACGTATCTTCTCTAGAGCCACTGAGATGTGACTCAGGATGAGGAAAGTTATGTTTATTAAATTAAATGTATTGTATTTATGTTTAGTAACTTGGGTCATTGGTCAATGGAGTAATTTTTTTATATTTTTTTTATTTCATTGTCTTTTTATTAAATATAGTAAATGTATATATCTCGTGCTGTTTTCCCCCTGTTTCCCCCATGGTCTCATATTCCTTTTTTATGTTTCTTTGTCTTTACTATAACTACTGTCAGCGACTTCGGGTCATTGAGAAGCGCTATATAAATAAAATGAATTATTATTATTATTCCAAGTTTCAAGTTTGCTTTTATTTGTCACGTATAAAGTACATGTACATTACAGTGAACTACTTGGTTCTTCTGTATGAGCCCCTGAGAATGTGCTTCACACAATAACAAAGTAAGTAAAAGAGGAATAAGTCCCAACACTATACAATATACAAACTAAAGTACAACCTAGTAAGTACAATGAAATAAAATGCAAATAGTGTGCCAATGCATCACGACAAATATTACACCAAATGGCCAACTAGTGGTCACATTTCTAAATGTACTTAAACTGTAAAGAAGTCAAAGTGATAGTTTAATATTAAATAATGGTACAGTGATGTAGCTTGGATAGCAAAAATGAAGAATGAAGAAATCTTTGGACGCAGGCCCCATCGCTGACAGGGGGGGGGGGGGGGCTCTGGAGTGATCCTACCAGGCTGATGGAGATTACCTTACAGGAGAAAGGTAGAACCACTCGCGGATGAGACAATAGTACTATCCTAAGCAGATCATAAAACAGACCAAGCACTCGTCGGGAGACAGACAACGGAATTTAAGTCATGAATTGTGACCCAGAACGGTGTCCCCTCTAGCTCGGTGGATTTGCAGGAACAGGAGAGCGGGTGAGGATAAGAGGATTACGTGGACTCCTGCCGATCTTACACAGTACATTCCCGTGGTTATTGGAGCCACTGCGACCAGTAGCTCATAGGAAAAGGTTCAGGGGTCAGGATAATCATGGACATTATATGGATGAATGGAACCTATTTCTGCTCGAAAATGAGGCCATTGTGACCAGTATGCGCACAGGAATGAAACCCACAGAAGAGTCAGATGTAGAAGAATAGTAGCCATTTCTTGATCGATATTGGCGCTGTGCTGTCTACCAGTAGCTTGCAGGGACTAGGCCCATGATAGAGGAGACAATAGAAATAGCTGTAAAGTGATCGGGTTCTTCTTCTGCCATTATGGAAACACTGTGACCAGTCCGCAGTAGGGCTAGAGGGCAATAGCTATGAGGTCTACCATAATAGTACTACAGCCACTAGATTGCAGGAGGCAAATCACATGTCCTGCAGATATAGGAGCCACTGTGACCAGCAGGGCTGGACTGAGACAAAAAAAATCGGCCCTGGCATTCTTGGCCCAGACTGGCCCACCACAATCGGTCGGACACCACCCACCAGTACACGATCCTTGCGGTCCCCTTAAATATGCGTACCTACTGTACTATTCCCCCAAACCACTACAACGCTGGGTAGTAAGTGCCATGGACAAGTGGACCAGTGCAATTGGACCAGTGTACTCACTCGCTCTTGGCTGAATCTTGTTTTGGGTGGTGATTTAAAAACACCTGCATCATAGTAGGCTTAGGACGGGCAAAGTAGTCTACAGCCTGTTCCTCCCTGTCTCTCTCCTCCACAACCTGGCATGACCAGACATAAGGAGAGAGAGAAATGATTACAATTAACTGGTACATACAATTTAATACCATACTGGTAATGAGCAAATAGTTGTTTAATCAATTAATTAATGCATGGAGCTGTTCCATCTTATTTAATTTGATACTAACTACTCAGTTCATACAGATTTCAAGTATCCAAATATCAATCATGAATATTGCATAAGGTTTACACAGTTAATATATCACCTTTTTGTTTTATATTCATGTTCAGAGAGGAGTAATAGTTAGATATTTGTACATGATTTATATGGCAATTAAATCAATGGTGTGCTTGTTTGTTTGGGGAGTTTGACCTACAGTTTAATGTGCCTACCACGTGAAGGTGCATGCTCAATGGACAGCACAGCAGCAAAAAAAACTATTTGTGTAGGTGGAGAGCTACCACAGATAGTAATAACAGTATGTAATCCATACCATATATATCCTAATAGTTACCACCATACCTGGCTGAAAATAAGCGTTGCTGCCTGGTGTGGATGTGTTTTTCCCTGAGCTACAAGTGTTGTATAATATATAATAGTATACAGCCTTTTTGTGCATCTTTATCAAGGGAACCCTTGTCCTAATAATATTATGATGATACGATATGAACCTAGGTCACTCACAGCAATGTGGGCTTAGCCAACGGGATGCTGACAAAATAACGTTAGCTAGTTAACTTTAGAATAGTCAGCCGGAGTTGCGACTGCATTAGGGAACTATGCTAGCTACAAAAACCATGCCAATAGCTTATGCTGCACTATTTGACATTGACTGACTGAGAGACCAGCAGCAGTAGTTGATGGTCTCACTTTATGATAGCATTAAGAGTATGTTATCATATTATTATCGACATTAATAGAATGAATCATCATCGTCATCATGGCATGGCACACACACTACCTCCCTGCGAGTCCCTATTAACACATTCCCTGCCATTGGTTATATCCATCAATATAGCCAGTCTGCCACCACTCTAAGCCTATGGAGATGTTCACCTTCTTTGCAGGGCTATAACTTTTTAAATTGTATTGCTAAATTGACATTACTATGGCCCATTCAACATCGATTATCTATCGTTCAGGATGTAGGAACGTTATACTTTTTCATTCAAACATTCATACAAAAATACCTTCTAGAATATAAGTATGTTATCGTTTTCTGCAGTAATTCCTAGAACGTGAGTTATAGGCATAAACGCATATATAGATTATCGATTGCCGTTTATTCCCGATACACGCTATATAAAAAAATTCAAATGTATATGACCCTATACGTTATGCGTCATCATGCGCGGAGGAAAGGGGGGGGGGGGGTCGTTTATAATTCTGTGATCGTCAGTAAATGCTTTATGTAGTATGGGTGTCATATTGATCAGATCCGTTTGCAGTGAAATTAATAAACAATTGGGCTGAAAATGACGTTAGCGTCCTCTTACCGTTCACCAATGAGACTGGCGGTGAAATATCCCAGGTATACGACGCCAATCGCCTAGGTCCATTTCCGGTTTGTATGTCGCAATAAACGCCGAAATCATATCGATTATTACTTTTATAAAGCGATCCATTATGTACATAGTGTCTGTCGGGAGCCTTGCGACAATATCTGACGGCCGGATGAATTTAATCGACGCACAGCAGCCATATCCTGTTTACCAGTGTAACTCGCCCGACCATCCACCAGGCGGCGGTATTGAGCCGTCGTTGTATTGAGCCGTAGGGTCCAGCTGCAGCTCCTGAGGTGTATATATGAATGCCATGGCGAAGAAATAAAATATTGAAATATCACTGTACAGCGTGGTCTGGCGGTCAAAGCATGGCAGGCAATAACGTTGTACAGCGTGAACGGCGGTGGATGTGTTAATCATGAAGGTACTACTCAATTTTTCTTCTTCTTTTTCTTTTGGCTTTTCCCGTCAGCGGTCGCCACAGCGGATCATCCGTTCAATTCAATGGGGCTTTATTGACTTGGGAAACATACGTTTACATTGCCAAAGCCAAACAAAACAAAGCAAAACAACACTACTCCCTGCTTACCGCTACACTCTCCTCCCCCTGCTCACTCTGTCCCTCGGCCCTGTGAGCGGCATCTGATCTGACATGAGAAACAGAGGTATGTCTGAGGGAGGGGATTGGGCCAGCCCAGTGTCAGTATAGAAAATTAACCAATGGGCCGTTGTCCCTCTCTGCTTTATGGGCCGGTCGTTGACCAAACTTTTTTTTTTTTTTTATAAATGAAATTATATTGGCCCCAAGGTGCGTCGGTCCACCGTGAAAATGCCCGGTATGCCAGATTACCAGTCCAGCCGTGCCGTGGTGACCAGTAGATAGTCTGTGGTACGGTTAGAGGAGAAATAGGAATAGCTATGAGCAGGCATGCGTTGTTCATGGGACGGGGTCCCACGGTGTGGGACCTCACTCGCTATTTGCATATCAATAGCTCCGGTCGTCAGGTGTGTTAAATACGTTCTCAGACACATTCACACCTAACCTTGTTGTGAAGACGTGTTACATTCCATTCGTAGAGGCAATTAGGCACTGTCTTTAGTCTGTGCCCAAGCGAGGGGACATTAAATGCGCATTCGCGGGAGCGCGCGCACGCGCAGGGAGCGCGCGTGCACGTGGTGCGTGTCACCCCAGATGATTTCAATAACGCACCACTGGCTATGAGGTCTACCGTAATAGAGTCACTGCAGCCAGTAGATTGCAGCAGGCAAATCAAATTTCCTGCAGATATAGAAGCCACTGTGAACAGTAGATAGTCCATGGTATGGTTAGAGGAGAAATAGGAATAGCTATGATGTCTACCGTAATAGTCACTGCAGCCAGTAGATTGCAGCAGGGAAATAAAATGTCCTGCAGATATAGGAGCCACTGTGACCAGTAGCTCGCAGGAACATTGCCCACATTTGGTCGGCATCCACATCCAGCCTTTCTTGCTAGAATGCCGTGTTTTTAGTTCAGCCTTTTCTTCTGTTACATATCGACATCACTATGTAAATCAATAGTTTACTCTTGGCATATATGTCTATGTTACGGTCTGGCATGGTGGTGGTGGTGGAGGTAGAACCCAATTTGCAGACAGTGAGCGAACAGAGACGAGGCAGAGTCGACGGAGTGAAGTATAATGAAATGGGCCTTACTGAGCAGCAGTAAACAAAGCACGTTACCGGGCACAAACAAAACCAAACTTCAAAACACGAAAACAGAAACCTCAGCTATGCTGGAAAACGTGGCAAGAGATATACAGGAACATTCACAGGGAAAATACAGTATAAAGGGGCAATTCCGCGAATGGCAGGAATAGCTGGAACAGGAACACGACAGAGTACGAGCCTCACGCAGGCTGGGAAACAGAAACAGGGTACGCAGGTTAAACAGGACAGTGACGCCACGGGGAGACAAGGGGCAGGCAGGCAAAACAAGCAACAGCCGGGGAGACACGGACAGACTAGAATACATGACTGGATCGAATACAAATACACACACTGAGACAACACTAGACTAGATCATAATACAACATACTAGGGAGAACACTGGACGACCCCCCCCCCCCCCCATCCGGTCAACATCAGATGATGAGTAGTAACTTCTAGAAGCACGTACATTTGAATTTTTTTATCTGGCGCCGATCGCTATCAAACTGTATTTGATCATCAATATAATGCATTTAGGGCTATAAATCACGTTCTGCAGAATGCTGCAGAAAACGATAAAAACATATTTATACTTTAGACCATATTTTAGTATGAATATGTGAATGAAAAAGTAGAACATTGCTACATCCTAAACGATAGATACTTGACGTTGAATGGGCCATAGTAATGTCAATTTAGCAATACAATTTAAAAGGTTATAGCCCTGCAAAGAAGGGGAACATCTCCATAGACTTTCAACAGTGGCAGATAGGGGTATATGATCAGAATAATCCCTGGCAGATAAAGGGTTAATGCATCTTAATTCTTAACATGAACATAAACAGGAAAGACATCTTTAGGCCATCCTATAAAATAAGAACAAAATAAATAGGCCTAACCATAATAGCCAACACAACTAGGCTACACTCATTCACTATCTGAGTTACAGTGATGGCAAATGTAGGGTCTGGGCACTCCAACTAAGCAGAGCTTGTGTGCCCACTGGTTGCACATCCAACACTTCTCCCATACCTCCCCTGAACAGCTGTTGGAGAACGTTTCCATACAAACCAAACAAAAACAATCATCTTCATCTGATGAAGACTCCTCCTGTCTCTTTCTTTTCTTCTTCTTCTTCTTGCTGGCTGCCTTTTCCAGCTGGGGTGGAGTACACTGGGATGTACTAGGCTTGGCAGGTGGTCTAGGCTGGGATGTACCAGGCTTGGCAGGTGGTCTAGGCTGGGATGTACTAGGCTTGGCAGATGGTCTAGGCTGGGATGTACTAGGCTTGGTAGGTGGTCTAGGCTGGGATGTACTAGGTTTGGTAGGTGGGCTGGGGTGCATTGGGCTCTGCTCGGTCTGTCCTCAGCTCATCCATCACCTCCAAGTTGGTGAAGAAACGGTCCATGTTGTGCTCATTAAAAGCACTGGCATGTGCTTGTCACATGTGACAACCAACCCCAAAGAAAATGTGACGACCAACCCCAACTGGAATGTCTTGCTAGTATCAAGGCTAACAACCATCTAAAAATGTGTTAGTTAGCCAACAACAATCTAAACTATAGCTTTCCCTTCACACTTTTTAAGGGTAACAATTGTTTCATTATAAACCAATTGTGTAAATGCCTAGAAGAAAAATACTGAGGAGCTGAATATTTACAATTCCACATGAAAAACACAAAAAGTCCTCTCACCTAAAGTTCAGCTGTCTTACTCCAAAGAAGACTATGTAGGTGAGCTCTGATCTTAATTCTGGACATTTCCACACCAAAATAAGGGAGAAAGCTCCTTTTGGTAGTGAAATATAACGAATGTGACAACCATCCCCTTTCTCCCCTACTGAATTCTGCCATCCGGACCCATGCAATTTGAAATATTATTATAGAATATAAAATATGAGGCCTATAAATTACCTTATTATAGCCAACTTGCACACTATGGATCGGGCCAAATCTCCTCCGCCAATAACACTCTGTCTTGCTAGTATCAAGGCTAACAACCATCTAAAAATGTGTTAGTTAGCCAACAACAATCTAAACTATAGCTTTCCCTTCACACTTTTTAAGGGTAACAATTGTTTCATTATAAACCAATTGTGTAAATGCCTAGAAGAAAAATACTGAGGAGCTGAATATTTACAATTCCACATGAAAAACACAAAAAGTCCTCTCACCTAAAGTTCAGCTGTCTTACTCCAAAGAAGACTATGTAGGTGAGCTCTGATCTTAATTCTGGACATTTCCACACCAAAATAAGGGAGAAAGCTCCTTTTGGTAGTGAAATATAACGAATGTGACAACCATCCCCTTTCTCCCCTACTGAATTCTGCCATCCGGACCCATGCAATTTGAAATATTATTATAGAATATAAAATATGAGGCCTATAAATTACCTTATTATAGCCAACTTGCACACTATGGATCGGGCCAAATCTCCTCTTTCAAATGGCAGAGTTCAATTTGGATTTAGTATCACCAGGCGTGCATGAAGAACAGAGAATGAAATCTACTGTATGTACAGTAGGATTTTTATTCTTGCAACAGCTCTGCCATTTTGAAACTGATTTCAAATCGGATGGTTGCGAAATGCTCAAAATAGGGGCGACAAACTAACTGCACTCCAATATATGCCAATAACGCTCATTTTTGTGGTATATAATAATCCAGAGTAATAAGAGAATTAAAGAAATTCATAAGCAAGTAATTAGTTTGAAGGGAGCTAGGAGCCTTTGGGAAGTGTAGTTTAAAAAAATTCCAACGCTCATTGAAATGTATGTCCTCTTCTCAAAATGACTCAAAACTACTACATTCAGCGACAGTCGCTTTTTCAAAACGGCGGATTTTTGCGATCACAACAACACATTTCAAAAACTAAAATCTCACTAATAACACTTTAACCTATTGGTAAATGTCGTATATTTCTAATCAATATCTAAGGTTATTTTCAGTACAATGAGGTTGCTTATCTGGAAAGGAAGAAGGATCATAATTGATAGAATGGTCTCCTCATCTGACTTCAAATATAGCCATTAGAGAAATAAGCTTGTCCAGCCAGACAACAGCGCTATAGTTTAAAACTCAGATTTATTTTGCCTCAGGGCTCAGAGTGAATTCAGAAGGTTGTTTTACATACAAGGATTATTTCATAGTACATCAACACATGTTGTACAAAGGATTAATAAGGTTTGCACATCAAACCCAGTCTGTACATAAAACAGTAGTCATGTTAACATCAATGAAATAGAGAGTCTTACTGAGCATTACACATGAGTAAACCTGGTTTCAGATGGATATCTGTATACATGTTTATACTAAACCAACAATGGGTCCATGATTTTACTCACATGTAATCAGCAGTCTGTGGGTGGGCGGTCGTGAGAGACACAGAAACCCCTGGTGGGGGGTTTCTGGCCTGTCTCCCTAACACTGCATTCTCTATTTTATACCCTGATATCCACCAATAATAGCAATCTAGTAGTACATTTTGGTCCAATCAGGTTTGTCTTCTGGGGGCAGTCCGCCACCCTCCCTGTCCCTCCTTGGGGTCTTCTTCCAGTATATCAACAGCGGGGGTCTTCATGTGACTTTTTGATGACTGGACAGTTTTAACACTAACCTTTTCTAATCTGTACCTTAAATGTAAGAAGTTACATATGTATTCAGCATTAACCCAATGTGGAGTTTGTCTATATTTTAATACCAGCTTCCCTATATAAAGTATACTGAATTAATAGTTCTAATGATTTAGGTTCTAGTGCTTTACAACCAGAGTGAACTGACCCTCTATTACCTTCATAACCAGATTGACATTCTAAATGACATTTAAATCTAATGAGTCAGTTACCTTTTAAAATGATCTTCTGAATTAGTTTCAGTCTTAACATTCTATCAGAGCTGGTTATCTGGTCTCTGAAATCTGCTAACAATTGAGTATCTCTTTTAGTGGGGTGAGTGACTGTTCCTTCTGTGGGGTGTGACTTTCGAGTTCCTTTGTTCTAGTAGTTGACTACATTTGCTTGAGTGGGGGGTTTGGAATGGCTGTCTCTGTAACACCAGTATCACATCCTTACTTAGCACTGTAAATCCACTCTGCTGTTAAAAAGGTACACCTGGCTTTTGCATTATGGTTTTCTCTAATTATTCACACATATTAGTTATGAAATACACAGTCAATGTTACCACATAAACAAACGTATGGCTGAAAATATACACTATGACTGCTGTTATGCTGGTTATGTTTACTCTTGAATATGTTTGAAAAAAAAATAAACTATAATTATGTCAGACATGATGTCATTTTGGGACCGGTACCAGTTCCCATGGGCTTAAGAGGTTAAAGGCTGCTTGCTGAAAGCTGCCCAGATGAAGCAAGGCACCAGCATTCTTTTGCATATCCAAGAAAAAGACTGTGTGGCCTTGGAGGTGCAATATCACAAGTCCTGTTACAAAGAGTACACCAGATTATTGACTAAATCAACTGCAACAGCTACTGGGACCTTAGAATAAACGGAAGCAGAGTGAGTTATTATACCATGAGCAATTCATAATTCCTGCACATTGCACATTTTAAAAGTAAAGCTTGACCACCTATTCTGTTTGTCTGTAGCAATCATGACTGCCCAAACCCTTGGCACATGCATTCATTAACACATTGGGTGCCGTTCACGTAGAACTACGTTTCTGTCGCCCGACGGTTGAGTGCCGGAAACGTAGAACTACGTTTTTCTCACAATATTTATTTTAATCGCTATTGCCATTCATAATTCAGCCGGGCACCTTGTGCATACTGTTGTGTGTGTCTAAGCTGGCAGATGGTCTTATACCACCCTCTAATGCCTTCTGCCATTATTGCACTCCATTCGAAACAGGGTAGTTTCTTTTCTCTACCGAGCTGCGGCGTGGGGGCGGGTCCTAAACACTCCGGCAAAACACATGTTTGACCCCGCCCGCCCGTTAATGTGCAATGCCCAACAACGTTGGAGACAGGATCGCTGTGGATAACTGGAATGGCGATCAGATAATTGGATACTTTTTTTTGCATTACATCAGATACCAGGTAAGGACTCTATATATAAAATCTTGCATTGATCTGATATTTCTTTCTACCGCGATTGAAGCTATCTGTGTTTTATGTGTGTAGCTGTGTGCCGTTGAGGGGAGAGGGGAGCGCTGTGCTCCAGGGCACATTTCATGTATGCACAAGGAGATATAATATTGATAATCTAGCGTTGATTTCAGGAAGATTCGCTAATCAGGCGAAAAATGACAACGTGTTTATTGATTTACACAAAAACGATGTTTTCACGTCTTTTTCCTGGAATTACTCAGAGGCACCCAAACTATATTCATATTGAAAACGGTATAAAACGGAAATGTACGGATGAAAAAATTATACGTTTTTGCAACTCACTGACAATCAATGGCGTTATTAGACCCATAGCTATAATATAAAATATAGGTTTAGCTCTACAAACTACAACTACGTTTACATGGGGTTAATGGACGGCAAGGCCTGGTCACTTCCCGGAAGGGGCATGGCACTCAATGTGTTAAGTGTGTGTGTGTATCAGAAATTAGCCAGATTTTGATGTCAGCTACAAAATCTTCTGTGAGAAGATAATCCGGCAAAGAATAATTGTCAACCAAGAAGTTCTGAAAATGAACCACCTGAGAAAGCTGTTTTGTAATACAGTGAAGAAATATGAAGATCTTGATGGCTCAAGCTACAGGTAATTGAAATGGCTTGTTTATTTTGCAACTTTGGGAAAAAAAAGTTTATGCTCAAGATGATAGTGGTGAGGATGATTAACATCAGTGTTGCCTGGGAAATGTGGGGGTGGATGAGGGGTTGGGTGGTGGATGAGGGTGTGGACTGGGGTTGGGATGTATAGGGTGGGGGGATTAGGGTTATACAGTAGGTATAGGTGTGATTTGTTTTTATTTTTGTACCTGCATTCTATTTCGTTTTTAAATGGAAAATAAAAAGGTTAATGAGTAACTTATTGATTTGTAATTTTTTTGACATTATTCCAAATTAAGGGGATGGTGTGTTTTGATTGATTGACCATCTTGATCAAACATGTGTGTGTCTTATTCTCTTTCTCATTACACTATCCACTGAACTGTTTTATGTGTACAACCCCAATCTTTAGAAAATTGTACCAGCATCTTTAATATTGCAGGTTGGGAATCAGAAGATAGAGCATTTTTTATACAAATTTTCTGCATATCATGGTACAAATTCACATTCAAGTATACTAATGCTCCAATATTTGACTCAGATGTTTAGGTAAATGTGTCTTCCCAACAAATTGTTTATTTGTTTATTCTTATCGAATCTGCCGACTTTCTACAACTTGGCGAAATGCTCTGCAGTCCACTCATGCGGAGCACAACCCCATTTATATATAACTTCATGACTGCAACAGAATCGATAACAGACGTGGAATTGGGAGGTTCTCAGCGTCTATATCAGAACCCTACCTGTGAGTCAGCCATCCTTAGGGCTGTGCTGTCACTCCTCAGAATCAGGTCAGAGCTTATGAGGGATTGAGCGTCATTTCCCCTTTTGAACTATGCCACATGATCTCGCCCCCCAAAGTCTGCTCTTCTCAAGGATCTCAACGCTACAGCTCCACAGTTCAGCCGTTACCTAGCATGCTTCAGTGAGCAAGCAGGGCTCTCCCTCACATCCATCATGCAGCAATCCCTGGAAAAGCCGACGGCTTCGCCCACTCCGGGGCTGCTGCAGGTGCCCTCTACTGGCGATTTGCATTGAAGAGGGTGTCGCTATCCGGACAGAAACTCAGAAGAGACCACGTCACGACAGAAGGGGTGCTCCACCTCAGGGTCCCTTCCCTCCTTCACCTCCTCCTTTCAATCCCTCTTTCTCTCTCTCCTCTCTCTCCCCTCCCTCTGATTTATGAATTAATGAGTGTGCAGGGAGTGTGAAAGGTAAGAGAAGAAGGAAGATGACTTGCCGCCGGCCAGGCGGAAAGATTGGCTTCCCCCTCTCTGATCACAATTGGACATTTGGATGACAAGTTCAAAAGGCATGCCGGGGAAAGAAAGGGAGTCATTTACTTTGTCACAGAGATCCCAGAGGACGGCGAGCACACCGAGGCTGGTGGGGGTACTTTTGTATGTTATAGAATGAAAAAGAGGAGCTGTGAAGACGCTGTTTGTTGAATTGTGAATTGTTTTTTTTCTCCCCCTCTCCTGCCTGCCCATTACGCAACAAAGGCATTCATTCTGCTCGTTCAATCAAGATTTTAATTGTTAATGGGATATGACATTGGGTCTCATTCACCAACGGACTTAAGGCAAAAGATCAGATTAAATGTTGCCCATGGCTGTGTTCAGCTATGTTCTAGCAGCCTAATAATAATAATAATTCATTTAATTTATATAGCGCTTCTCAATAACCCGAAGTCGCTGAAAGTCGCCTACTAGCCTCATTCTTTTTATTCTTGTTCTGTTAATTTCCAATGATATGATGATGCTGTGAGTTCGTAGTGTTAGGGATTGTGTTGGCAGAGGGCCCAAAATGCAAACAGAGACGAGGGAGAGGTAATTGTTGAATATGAGCACTGCTCCTTTAATTCGAGACGCTTGGAAAATGAAAAGCAAGGTGAGAGCAAGTCTCCAAAAATTTACTAAATAAATGACACGTCACAAGACGGTGCTGTAAATACTCGCAGGAGACACTTGAAAAATAAAGAAAGCCAAAACAAACAGTAACGACACTAAACTGAGAAACTAGAAAATAAACTAAAACAAAATACAGCAAAGCTGGAGAGGCAGACGGTGCAAAAACATTACCAGGTGAGAGAGCCAGGATACACAGGGAGACAAGAACTAATCCGCAAACGGCAGGAACTGACCAAGGGGAACAAGGCAGGAAACGCAATGACGTCACAGGGAGACAGGGGGTACACAGGCATAAATACACAGGCTGATTAACACAAGGGGGTAATTATTAACAAGACACACCTGAGAGGGAAGGTAGAACTAACACACAGGGGTACAGAAAAACACAAGGCCAAAACACACTGGGGAATAAACTAGACTACAAACACAATACAACACAGGGCTGAAATACAAATACCCACACTGAACAACACAAGACTAAGGCAGGGGAAACAATGCAGACAGCAGAATTACAAAACACACTGGGGACAAAACACGAAAGACAATAATCAAGCTATACCAGACAATAGAAAACAAGGGGCAAGAGGTACACAGGGATAGACAGCAGGATGGTGAGAACACTCAGAAAGACAGACAGTTTGAGCAGAAATAAATGTACAAGGTGCAATGTTGAGAATTGTCCAGCAGGTGGAGGAATATTGTTGGAGTGGAGGGAGACCATGGGAGAGAATGTGAAAAGGTGGGGGCTCTTGAGGAGTACAGACAGGGGAGAAAGGTCCTGGGAATTGTGGACCCTTACAGTACCCCCCTGTCATGTACAAAGGTCTGATGACCACACAGAATAGTAACTGGAGCCGGCTGCACATGAACAAGAAACAGCCTATCTCAGTAAATGCTTTTAAAACATTGTCCCAGGTAGGTAAGAAAGACACAACACCAGACGTTTTCCAAGTCATTCTCCAAGAAATGACTCGTCCTCCGAGTCATTTCCCTCGGCTATGGGCGAACTGAATATTTTCTTATCTATTAACCCAGCGAGCACAATTGCTTTTACCTCCTCTTTACTTTTTGAACTTTGGACCGTAATGCCATAATGCTTGGCGACACCACACAATTCAGCTTTCGTGCAGATATCAAATTGATCCCTTGTAGGGTCCGCCAAAAAAACGTCCAAAGTAAAAGCTGCCATATCCCCTGCAGAACACGACTATGCCACAAATAATATACGTATAAATACCCTGTGCTCCCGTAGCAACCTGCGTTACCACCAAACAAATACCAGGCAACTCACCTACTCCACAATATCCGTGCGTAACACATTTAATCGCCACATTCCGCAGTATACAAATCAACCAATCTGATTTAATGCCCACATCTACCATTCATGAAAAACAATAAACATTGGTCCTAACCACCTAACTAGGATCACCTGTGTAACTCTAGCCTATCCCCAGCCAAACTACTCCCCTAGCGGGACGAGGCTACACATATCTTCAGTCGCTTACCGATTTCATTGCGCGCTCCACCGGAATTACGACTCGTGCCCCCCTCCCCCTAACCAGGCAGGTGATCCACCTGTTACCTATGTGGCAGAAAAAAAATTAGTTAAGAGCATTACATACAAGAACGGTTTACATCAATCAAACTGTGTAGCACGGACAATGGAAACACACAATATAATTTACCAATGAAAAAACGCTATCTTACCTGACATGCTCCAATTGACAAGTTACAATGTTACATAACCAACAAGGAACTATACAACTGTGCAAACTAACGAGCCCCCATGTCATGTACAAAGGTCTGATGACCACACAGAATAGTAACTGGAGCCGGCTGCACATGAACAAGAAACAGACTCTCTCAGTAAATGCTTTTAAAACATTGTCCCAGGTAGGTAAGAAAGACACAACACCAGACGTTTTCCAAATAGTAAATTATATATTTAATGGAGGTAGGGTTTTAAACCTCCTCCATGGTGATCAGGGAAAAAGGTAGGGGAGAACAAACAAGGTATACATACAGACAAACAAACACTTAACAAAATATCAACGTGTCCATCATAGGACACCACAACTAGGAGGATTAATCCACACCAAGTGGTAAATGGCACCAAGCCACACAGTATCGCTCCACAATACAGCTAGGCGAGAAGGGCAACCTCCTCATTCCACTCTGGAACGTGGCAGTGGTTCAAATGAGGCGCCCCGTGTGTGTGTCATCTTCCAGACTATATCCACTCATTCCATTGACTGCCCACAGGTGCATCAAGCAGGTGCCATCAGCTCAATCAGGGGGATGAGTGGTATCTGGGGAAGGGAGAAAGAAAAACAGGATTTAGAAGATGACACATCACACAAACAAAAATAACAACACATACTAATTATACTAACCTGATGTTCACATGGTCTTCCAAATACAGTACTAATGATAATGACCAACCCACGTACGTCACACCCCCCCATCCAGGGACGGCTTCCAGGCGGCAAAAAGGACCGTCTGGGAACGTTCAAGACAGGGGGCCGGGATCCAGGGAAGGTGTACACTGGTAGAGTCCGGGGGAAAAAGTCAGGACGGACAAGGCCGGGACGAGTGACACTGGGGCAGGGGGGCGGCGACAGAAACCCAGGAGGGGCATAGGAGAAGTGGGGCAGAGGAAAAGGGCCGGAGAGGGGGCTGGAGAAGGGAGAACGGGGCACGGGATCAGGAGGACTGGAGACTGGGGGAGACTGGGACAGAGGCCAGGAGAGGGGGGCTAGAGATGGGAACAGAGACTCTGTGAGGCGGGCTTGAAACTGGGAACAGAGACTCTGTGAGGGGAGCTCGAAACTGGGACAGAGGGCCGATGAGGGGGTCGAGGGGAACTGGGAACTGGAAACAGGGGCCCGATGAGGGGGTCTGGAGCAAAGGGGTGAGGGTGACAGGCCCGGAGCAGGACCCCGGACGGGGGACCCCCCAGGGGCAGGACTCGGGACCGGACCAGACGAGCAGGAGCAGAGGTGCGGAGGCGACGACCTCTGAGCAGGACCCCGGACGAGGACCATTCCAGGTGCAGACATCGGGACCGGGCGGGCGCAGAACCCCGGACGGGACCAGGGCACAGGCCACGGCGTAGGGCTGGACCAGATGAGGAGCCGAGACCAGACGAGGAGCCGGGACCAGACGAGGAGCCGGGACCAGACGAGGAGGAAGGCCCGGGCGTGGAGGCCGGGCTGGACGTTGAGACGGGACCAGGCGAGAAGCCGGAGGCAGGTGACTTCCCGGGGAGCCGGAGGAGGAACAGGAGCTACTCTAGCAGGGGCTAAACTGGCAGTAGAGACTGGGTTAGCTACCTGGGCAGTGCTAGGTGCAGGGACTGTGCTAGCTGCAAGGGCTCGGGTGCTAGCTGTAGGTACTACAATAGCAGGCAGGGCCACGGTGCTAGCAGTCGGAGTGACTCCAGCAGGAGGGACAAGGGTGCTAACAGCAGTGACTACACTAGCCGGCGGGGCTAAGGTGCTAGTAGTAGGGGCTCTAGCAGACGAGACAGAGATGCTAGCTACATAGGCCACATTAGCATTCCGGAGTAAGCTAGCAGGGGCTAGGCTAGCAGTGGGGGAAACTGACCTTGCTAGCTGAAGGGGCCGCCCTAGCAGTGGGGAACAGGCTAGCTGACGAAGCTACGCTAGCAGTAGGGACTGAACTAGCAGTAGGGAACAGGCTAGCTGACGAAGCTACGCTAGCAGTAGGGACTGAACTAGCAGTAGGGAACAGGCTAGCTGACGAAGCTACGCTAGCAGTAGGGACTGAACTAGCAGTAGGGAACAGGCTAGCTGACGAAGCTACGCTAGCAGTAGGGACTGAACTAGCAGTAGGGAACAGGCTAGCTGACAAAGCTACGCTAGCAGTTGGGACTGAACTAGCAGTAGGGAACAGGCTAGCTGACGAAGCTACGCTAGCAGTAGGGACTGAACTAGTAGTAGGGAACAGGCTAGCTGACAAAGCTACGCTAGCAGTAGGGACCGAACTAGCAGTAGGGAACAGGCTAGCTGACAAAGCTACGCTAGCAGTAGGAACTGTACTAGCAGTAGGGGCTGTGCTAGCCGTGGAGGCCATGCTAGCTGAATGCGCTACACACACAGTGGGGCTAGCAGGCAGGGCTGAGGTGCTAGCAGTAGGTACCCTAGCAGGTGAGGCTATGCTAGCCTCCCTAGACCTTCTAGCTCTCTGTGACTTGTTAGCAGTACGAGCTACGCTAGCAGACGGGGCTATGGTGCTGCCAATAGCTATGCTAACAACCGGGGTCACGCTGGTAGTAGATGTTTCACCAGCAGAGGAGGCCGTGTTAGCTGTGGAAGCTACGCTAGCAGTAGGGACTGAACTAGTAGTAGCTATGCTAACAGTTGAGGCCATGCTGGTGGTGGAGGCCTTACCAGCAGTAGAGGCTTGGCTGGAGACTGTACTGGCAGTAGAGGCCTGGCTGGAGACCGGAACTGGGAATAGGCACTCCAACCAGGTCCTTAGGTACTTCTCTAGCTGTGGGGCCGGCTCAGGGTTCCAATCCATGACAGAGTAGATTAGCTGCTGGGCGGCTCTCCGAACATCACTCATGGCTAGGGTAGCCAGGGTGCTCAAGACCTCTCTCGTTCTGTTCGCTGGGTCCAAACATGGTGGCACCATTCTGTTAGGGATTGTGTTGGCAGAGGGCCCAAACGCAAACAGAGACGAGGGAGAGGTAATTGTCGAATATGAGCACTGCTCCTTTAATTCGAGACGCTTGGAAAATGAAAAGCAAGGTGAGAGCAAGTCTCCAAAAATTTACAAAATAAATGACACGTCACAAGACGGTGCTGTAAATACTCGCAGGAGAGACACTTGAAAAATAAACGACACTAAACTGAGAAACTAGAAAAAAAACAAAATACAGCAAAGCTGGAGAGGCACACGGCAATGTTCCCTCAAAAAAAATTCGGTCTGAGCAAACACTCAAACCTCCTGAGCAGACATCAGCAACTACTGAGCAACATACATCACCTGCTGATTAACCGGTTAGTTGATAAGCGGCGGTTTGTAAAAAAATTTGAATCTTAATTTCCCTCAATGTCTAACATAAAAATATATACATTTTGCTGATACACAGAGAAATAATACAAAAAGGCATATTATATTCCTTAATCAAATATTTATTTGACCATTGATTGACGATACAGAGCAAAGTCCTTACTTTGGCGGCGGCTGTGTGAGTCGTGTCACTAACTTTTGTCTTTTTAGGAGGCTGACTCGTCATTATTTTATTAAGTGAATTATAATGCGACTTCAAGGGTGACCATATTGTGATTTTTTTTTAAAGAGGACACTCTGCCTTCAGCCTCAAGATACTTAATGATACTCAAAGTTTACTCAAAGATACCTTATCATTATAATATATTTAAAGTATGCCTCCTCTGTATGGATATACAATTATTGTTTATATTATTTTATATAACAAAATAATATCTCTCTATAACCAAAGTTACTCAACATGCTGTATTATGCCTAAAGTAATCTATCTGACAAATCTCAAGAAAATAACTAAATCAACCTATGACAAAATAATATATATTTTCAAGTCTTACTGGACAAAATAAATAACTAGAAAAATATGAAGTAATGTTCTAAATAATACCTCTTCTGTATTAGAAAATCCAGCTTTAAAAAATATATCTTTGTATCTCTTTACAATGTAATGTAAATTATAAAACAGTAACCTCACAAAGATACTAATTTAAAAGTGCACTATGCAGTTTCAGATTTGTTGCAATTAGTGTACTAAACTAATGTATTACACACATAATCCTTAGAATGATTGTATCATAAGCATCTTATCAAACCAAAAGATCATTTTGAGGCATCAAAATAGTTTTCAATTATTTTCTTTCTCTCTCTGTATAGCTGCATTCTTCAATCAATTCGGTCAACTTTGCCATGAAACTCTCGCCTCGCACTGCTTTGTTTGTAATGTTTTTCTGTGTCCATGTGAGCTTTGAGATCGCCAGCACCTTTATTAGACACAGAAACATATGGTCAAGCTTTGCACGCGTTGCACTCCGCTTCCAATTAGTCTCGACCGGGACGATAAATTGGGAATCTTCTCTGCAGTTCATCTGTAATGTACATTTTCCGCATGCTGCTGTCTATAGGAAATGCGCTGCAGTCGGTTTCTTTTTTCAGCGCTTTTCAGATTTTTTGTGCGGCAGCACCCAGCGTTTGAAGTTGAACCCTTCTGAACTTTTCAGAGCGATGCTCTGAGCGTCTTTTCAGACAACCAATCACAGCCGTGGCGCTCGTGACACATTCGTAACCTGACACCGGAGTTGCCTGCCTGCGCCTGCCCACAAGAGACAGGAGCAGTATGAGGGCAAGCGTCTGCTGGTTGGTGGTCATTGCGATTCGCGACAAAGCACAAATACACAAATAACTACACGAATACACTAAATAAAAGCTAATAAAAAGCAAAGCAAGTATTAAAATATGCTATATGTGCAAAACCGCGGCAGTAAAATACAATAAAAAGATGGCTGTCGCTAGATTTCTTTCTCTCTGTCATCTTGCTACAAAAGGCTCGCGCTGCGTTTTTTCTTCTCGCCGCAAGCGCTTCATCCCAGCACTACCAGCGTTTTTCAGCTGAAAATGTGCGGTAGGTGGACACGGGCCCTAAGGCAGGGGAAACAATGCAGACAACAGAATTACAGGCAAGGACACTAAGGAGGTAAACTACTGAATAATATCACAAAACACACTGGGGACAAAACACTAAAGACAATAATCAAGCTATACCAGACAAGAGAAAACAAGGGGCAAGAGGTACACAGGGATAGACAGCAGGATGGTGAGAACACTCAGAAAGACAGACAGTTTGAGCAGAAATAAATGTACAAGGTGCAATGTTGAGAATTGTCCAGTTGGTGGAGGAATATTGTTCATGAGTGGAGGGAGACCATGGGAGAGAATGTGAAAAGGTGGGGGCTCTTGAGGAGTACAGACAGGGGAGAAAGGTCCTGGGAATTGTGGACCCTTACACATAGTGTATTATAAACATCTTAGTGATGATGTGTGTTCATAGTGTATTATAAACATCTTAGTGATTATGCTGTGTGTTCATAGTGTATTATAAACATCTTAGTGATGCTGTGTGTTCATAGTGTATTATAAACATCTTAGTGATGATCTGTGTTCATAGTGTATTATAAACATCTTAGTGATGATGATGTGAGTTCATACTAGTGTATTATAAACATCTTAGTGATGCTGTGTGTTCATAGTGTATTATAAACATCTTAGTGATGATGCTGTGTGTTCATAGTATATTATAAACATCTTAGTGATGATGATGTGAGTTCATAGTGTATTATAAACATCTTAGTGATGCTGTGAGTTAATAGTGTATTATAAACATCTTAGAGTGATGATAATGTGAGTTCATAGTGTATTATAAACATCTTAGTGATGCTCTGTGTTCATAGTGTATTATAAACATCTTAGTGATGATGATGTGAGTTCATACTAGTGTATTATAAATATCTTAGTGATGATGCTGTGTGTTCATAGTGTATTATAAACATCTTAGTGTTGATGCTGTGTGTTCATAGTGTATTATAAACATCTTAGTGTTGTTGATGTGAGTTCATAGTGTATTAGTGTATTTTGGATGGCAGCAATCACATCCTGCCACTGTATTGAGGACCTGTCCTTGCTGGTGGCATTCTGAAATGGAAAAAATAGAAATAAATAATTAGATAGATAGATAGATAGATAGATAGATAGATAGATAGATAGATAGATAGATAGATAGATAGATAGATAGATAGATAGATAGATAGATAAAATACACTTTCTTATTATATTGCAGTAGGAATAACTATACTACTAGTACTACTAGTACAAGGAATCAGATGTATATTCCAGCCACACAATAATGTCTGGCTTTGCAGCAAGCATCCACATTCTATTTACACATTCCACATTTACACCTATTTACACCACAAAAGAATGCATGCCCCATTCACCCAGACCCAAGGTGCCCCAATTTATACATTTACATCTCTTTACACAAATTATCATACTAAAAGGATACATGCATTCACCAACATTCCTGAACATTCAAAACATGTTTCTGCCAGAACCAGAGCAAGTTAAATAAGTGAAAGTAATTTATTTTTAAACTAATAAGATATAGATACAGTTTGCTATAGATAGAGTTTCAAATAATGCTACCAGAAATAATGTATTAATTTATTAAATTCCGGCCTTAACTCAAAATCTTAACAGAGAAAACACATTTAGAACTTGGCTATAGTGAATTATTAAAGACATTCTATTTCTATTAGTATTTTGTGTGCAATGTCCCCATGTAATGTGTAAGGTGCACATGCTATTTTTACTATACCACTCTCCCCCAAGGTTGTCTAATTGCAACAGAGACATAACAAGCTCAAAATCAAATGTGATGAATGTATTCCACAATAACTAAATATATACATGTTCTAGACATTGTAATAATCACCAACAAAATTGTTAAGGCATTTTACTTACTTGCATCTGACGAAACCAGTCCAATAAAACAAAGAGGTGTTTCTGGCAGGACTATTTGGAAGTTGTGTGACTTTGGAGGTCAGAGGGTGGGACCTATAAACAGATTTACTATCCAATAGCATTGTGAGGCTGAACAACAGGACCCATTGACTATGTAAATGTGTTAAAAAAAATTAGACTTTTTTTTAACTAGCTAAAAGTGATGTTGTCACCTTGCAACTGAGGGCCTTACAGACATTTTCGGGGCGATTTTGGGATTCACCAACCGTCCCTTCTCCTGGATTCGGTCTTAACTAAGAGCAGGATTTAGGAGCACTGAAGAGCAGTCGTAAGTCGGACAGACTGGTGTGCGCTGTGTTCTTAACCTATATAGCCTAATAATGTATGACAGCTATCTGTATGTATAAGCCCTTTTGATGTAATCCCATTGGGAAGAGGAGCTGGTGTGTTGGGCACACGTTTAACACTTTGAGCGCCACGCCTGGTTTTCCTTTTTACCGGCTCAATGCCACCATCGGCGCCAATGTTAACGTTAATATCGCCTAATCTATGTTTTAAATTATGGCTATGTGTCTAATCTGCCCATCGCATTATCAAAGACTATTTTCCAGTCAGTGCTGTCAAGGCAGATTGTTTTTTTATCGCGTCATTTCCGTTTCAGAGCAGTTAGAAAAGCCCCCGTTTTGATATAAAAAACAGCTCATTCTGGAGCATTCTATGAAAATCGTCTTTTAGTGGAATATTCCACAACGTTGATATTCGTCGGCCTTTTTATGAATCGTTTTCAAATAAACGCTAGATGATCAATATTATACGTGCACGCAAGCACATTACGGCCGCGCACGGATAATCGCCTCGTTGATTTCCTCTTGGACTTTTACAGTGAACCCGAAAGAAGACATTTCACAAAACAGCCTATATCTTCATCAAACTTACTCTGATTATCCTAACACTGATAACATAGAGTCCTTACCTGACATCAGATGGTATCCAACTGGTATATTCCAATTCCTGATCACCATTCGAAAAAATCGATACGTGTATGGATCCAACGCGATACTGTAGAACTCCATGATCAGCGGGGATCTGAGGTTCCAGAATGAACTGTGGTAACCCCGGCTGGATCAGTGGACTGGAAAATGTGGAGTACCGGATTTTTTTCCCCATTCATTTTCATTGAGTCCATTCCAAAATCACTTATGTCATCTGGGAGACAACAGGGGGCGCTTTTTTCCACAGTGATCGCCGGCGCCGCTCGGCTATACTCGGGTAGGCTCGGGTGATGCAATAATTGTTCAGATCGCTAAAAAATAAAAATAAAAAAATTCCAAGAAATCTCGTGAGTGGCTTTCAACCACCTATAAAAAAACACGAGAAATCTCGTGAGTGGCACGGAAAGAGTTAATGTGGAGGATGTTTTTTTTCTTCTTCTTCTTCTTCTTCTTCTTCTTCTTCTTCTTCTTCTTCTTCTTCTTCTTCTTCATCCTTGGGTCTGTCGTCTCTGGGCAACACAACACAACTAAATACTCATACTCCGCTACACTAGCACAGAGTGGACACGGCAAACTCAAACCGGCCACCAAATTAATCGTTGCTCCTAAATGTGAAGGTGAGTGTAATGTCGTTCACTACTATCCCAGTGTTAGCAATGTTAGCTGTTAAGATTATGGAATGCTCTCAATTGTAAAATGTAATGTTTGTTACAGTATTGTATGTACATGATCGACACAAGTATAATTACTAGGCATGCCTGTAGGGAAACTTTCACACTGCTACTACCAAAAACCAATGCAGCAAAGAAAACTGTGTTATATAGAGCCATGTCATATTGGAACAAACTGCCAGTACATATTACACAGATATAACCAGTAAGATTAAAAAAATAAAAATAAATTTAAAAAAGCATTGAGACAAAAATAAAAATAAGTTTACATGAAAGAAAAACACAGATACTGTAGTGTACACTGTAAAGATATGACTGTCTGAGAGTTTAATCCCTTTCATTGTATTTTCTGTGATCCGATACTCTGTGTACTGTAAGGCTATTTGGAATAATTTTTATATGTAGGAATATTGGAATATATTTTTAAATGTATGCTACTATAATGTTATGTATGTATGTATTGTTTTTTTGTGTGTGGACCCCAGGACGACTAGTTGTTGCTGCGGTGATGACTAATGGGGATCTGTAATACAGATAAAGATTGTCACATGGGCTGAGGAAGGACACTTGTAACAGAGACTGGATTAACACATTGTGTGCCAACAACGAGAAATCTCGTTATTTAATCGTATTTCTTTTATTAGCGATATCCATTAATTTTTCATCCATCCAGCCTCACGTTATCATTGGGACTGGCTCTGAGCTCGAAAAGGGCAAATACCGCCCCCTATCGTCTCCCGGATGGTATTGCACCCATTGGAATGGAGTCAATGGGACTTTCATCAGAAAAAAACCTCCGGATTCCACATTTTACTTCTGACGCATGTAACCTGAGACTATTGCATCCACTGAGGGAACTGGAAGAAAAACGTTGATTATGTGTTTGAGGTATAACGTTGGATCAATAAACACGATCGATATTTGGAATGACGATCAGGAATTGGATTAATCTTTTTGCAGAACATCTGATGTGAGGTAAGGACTTTATTTTACCAGTATTGGGGTAATCAGAGTTTTTTTTTTACAGCGTTCACAACGTGTCTCCTATGTGTGTATGTGCGTAACGTTAGCGCCAGGCAGGGCATAGATAATAGATTTTTCAGCCCGCTTCTCTAGCCTGCATAAGTACTCATATACTTTCGATAATCTAGCGTTTATTTGAAAACGATTCATAAATAGGCCGAAAAATTACAACATGCTTTTTTTTTGTATTCCAGTAAAGAGCTATTTTCGCAGATTTTTCTGGAATCACTAGAAATCTTCAAAACTATACTCATATTCAAAACGGTATAAAACGGAAATGTACTGATGAAAAAACAATCCGTTTCATACATAATCGATTTTTCAGCCCGCTTCTCTAGCCTGCATAAGTACTCATATACTTTCGATAATCTAGCGTTTATTTGAAAACGATTCATAAATAGGCCGAAAAATTACAACATGCTTTTTTTTTGTATTCCAGTAAAGAGCTATTTTCGCAGATTTTTCTGGAATCACTAGAAATCTTCAAAACTATACTCATATTCAAAACGGAAATGTACTGATGAAAAAACAATCCGTTTCATACATGTTGACTGCAAGCAAGTCATTGATAAGCGACGGGTGTATTAGACACATAGCCATAATTTAAGATATAGTTTATGCATTTGCAAATGTGCTCGTCCTCTCATTGATTAGAGTGGTGGCAACCAAGCGATAAATCGTGCACCCCCTGCTGGCAACCAATGTGTTAATGTGTACATGTGACAGCCAATGAGGTGTGCAGTATGTACAGTGACCCTTGACAATCAAGCCCAGATCTACCATATGGGCAACCTGGGCGCGTCTATACTTTCTACAACGGAGCTCGGTTTCCGGGTTCCTCCGATTGGCCACGACGCCCACGTGACCTCCGCTAGCACGCCCCCTTCCTGCTGCGCGCCGCGCTCGCCAAGCTCCTGCCGCGCCGCGCTCCTGCCTTCCTCAATGAAATGGAAATCGCTACTTTACATCAGGGTGAACGCTGGCTGTTGGTAACACCACCCACTTCAATGACAGGCTCTCATATTTGCGAATGCATAAACTATTAAAAAAATATACCGTTAACTGGAATATGTTGTTTCTTTACACATATGTTGGATTATGTAATTGGTTTGTCATGACAAACCAATAAAATCGCTACTTTACATCAGGCTGAACGCTGTTATGCTGCCACCACCCACTTCAATGACAGAGCTCAGCGCATTACATCAGGCTGAACGCTGTTATGCTGCCACCACCCACTTCATTAATGACAGAGCTCGGCGCATTACATCAGGCTGAACGCTGTTATGCTGCCACCACCCACTTCAATGACAGAGCTCGGCGCGGCAGGAGCTTGGCGCTTGAGGAAGCTGGCGAGCGCGGCACGCAACAGGAAGGGGGCGTGCTAGCGGAGGTCACGTGGGCATCGTGGCCAATCGGAGGAACCCGGAAACCGAGCTCTGTTGTAGAAAGTATAGACGCAACCTGGGCACGTGCCCAGGGGCCCTCAGCACATAGGGGCCTCCACGATGACATGTTCTAAAACATTTTTTTTTTAATCTTTAGTAGTATACACTGCTTTGGGGTGATATAATCTGTTTCCTTGTCTTGTGATTTGTGAGTGCAATGGCAGTACTGCATACACATACCTGCTCAACTGGACTGGGTATTCAGCCTTTGACCAATAGGTGTTTGTGATTAAAGTCTGGTGGATTTCACATGCCAGCTTGCCTGGAAGCGCAAAATAATGAATAATTAAGGTAGTTTAATGGCTGTGGTGGGATGCGTGGGGTGGGGCCTGGTGTGTGAAGCGTGGCGGCGGCGTGCAAGAGGGCCCTCTGAGCCTCAGTGCCCAGGGGACCCTGGGTGTAATAATCCAGCCTCGCTGATGGTGATTGCGTTGCGCATATATACAAAATAAACCCCTTCCTCATTTTGGTTCCAGTTGAACTGACGGCTCACAGTCTGTGCTAGTTCCTCCGCCACATGGGAATACATTTTCGGTCTAGCAATGGGTATACGCTAATGTATGAAGTTGATTCATCACTACTAATGTGTAGTATGTAACTATTCTATTTTTGGTTATGTTATTTTTTTATGGTACTATTTCTTACGTAATATTTATGGAATTCTTTTTTTCTTTCTGAAAATTATTAAAATAATTATTAAATTAATTAAATAATAATTAAAATAATTTCTTATTTTTCCCACTCAGCTCTTGTGGCATGAACATGGTGTGCTCATGATATGGATGGATGCGGTCTTGTACAGTAGCTCAATCTTTGTCTTGAGATAATTCTACTAAGGCAGGGGTGGCCAACCAGTCAGAGACTAAGAGCCACAAAAATGACTGTGGTACCACAAGGAGCCACAACATATACCAGCGTTTCTCAACCTTTTCAGTCATGGCACCCTTCATGTGTTTATAGGTCTCACCCTCTGGCCTCTGAAGTTGCTAATGTCTTTTTTATTTGGGCCTCACAGGGTTAAAAGTACCCTGTGAGACCCACGGTTGCAAAATTACAAAATCACTTAGCCATTTAAAAAAATTATGTTTATTTAAAAAATGTTAGATACAAGATACAAGATACAAGAGTTTTATTTGTCACGGCATACAGGTATACAGTGAAATGCGGGGGGTCTCGCCCGCAACGATGTGCATAATACAAGTAATAATATAATATAAGAGTCCAACCAATAGAGCGACATAGTGCAGTAACAAGTAAACAAAGTATAGGCATATCGGTATCTGTACATTCTTAAGCACATGTATAGGCAATTGGTCCTGTTGTTCAGCCTCACAATGCTATTTGATAGTAAATGTGTTTATGTCCCACCCTCTGGCCTCTGAAGTTGCTAATGTCTTTTTAATTTGGGCCTCACAGGGTTAACCTCTTAAGCCCGAGATATACAGTAAAAGTGTATATTTTCAGCATTACGTTTGTTTACCAATTATTTGAACTGTTATTAGTGAAATATAAGATTATAGAAATCTCAGGGCATTGAGTCGGAAACCGGCGCATATGGAAGTGGCACAGCCAAAAGTGAGTGTAGTCTTTTGAAGGAAGAGACTCAGGGCTTTCGAATTTCGAAAAACTACCCTACCCAGCTCACACCAGCCCCTGTCAATCATCTGACTTCTGGATTAACTTTTTTATTTCTCTTATTTTTTGGGATTATCTCCCACAAACCTGAACGTTATTGCCATAAAACAGAACGCAGTTAGTTTCTCTACCTTTCTGTGAATTTCTTATTTTTTTTTAATATAATTGATATTCTCATTTGGTTCATTACAATTTACTCAAGCCTAGTAACAGACACACTATTTCTGACACTGATCCATATATGTCCCTAGATTCAGATACCAAGAACATGCAAATGGACCATTTAAAAAAATATTGTAAATGTTTATTCTACGTCCTTATGGAATGAGTGACATAAAAAAAGAAAAAGTAAAAAAAAAAAAAATTATAATATTATAATAATTTATTTGTATTTTTATTTTTTATGGATGGAAGAGCCACACATTGACGGGCAAAGAGCCGCATGCGGCTCGCGAGCCGCGGGTTGGCCACCCCTGTACTAAGGCTACGTTCACACTGCAAGCCTTAGTGCTCAATTCTGATTTATTGCTCAGATCAGATAACGGAACCAAGTAGACCCAACGGCAACTTGAAAGACTTTTCAAAATCCACACTAATTGATCTTGTATTTTCTAATAGAAATTACCAAATTGTGGCCACTGGTGTTTTTTTTTTATCTACACTGTAAGAAAAAAATCGGTAAAAAAACGGTAGAAGTCCGGCAGCTTGGCGCCAGAGATTTTCTGTAGAATTTACATTGAAATACCCTAATTAAAATAAAGTGGAAAAGCAATAAATTTACAGATAATTCTGTTTATTATTTGAGAACCCGAGAACAGAGAATCACTGTTAATTGACAGGTTAGGTTCAGCAGTGAAACACTGTTATTTTACATGTTTTCCCAGAATTATTACAATCAAACTCCTTCAATTAAGTGACAGAACTCAAAGTTCAGCAGTGAAACACTGTTATTTTACATGTTTTCCCATAATTATTACAATCAAACTCCTTCAATTAAGTGACAGAACTCAAAGTTCAGCAGTGAAACACTGTTATTCTACATGTTTTCCCATAATTATTACAATCAAACTCCTTCAATTAAGTGACAGAACTCAAAGTTCAGCAGTGAAACACTGTTATTTTACATGTTTTCCCATAATTATTACAATCAAACTCCTTCAATTAAGTGACAGAACTCAAAGTTCAGCAGTGAAAGACTGTTATTTCACAGGTTTTTCCTAAATTATTACGATCAAACTCCTTCAATAAAGTGACATAACTTAAAGTTCAGCAGTGAAACACTGTTATTTCACAGGTTTTTCCTCAATTATTACAATCAAACTCCTTCAATTAAGTGACAGAACTTAAAGTTCAGCAGTGAAACACTGTTATTTTACAGGTTTTCCCATAATTATTACAATCAAACTCCTTCAATAAAGTGACAGAACTCAAAGTTCAGCAGTGAAAGACTGTTATTTCACAGATTTTTCCTAAATTATTACGATCAAACTCCTTCAATAAAGTGACAGAACTTAAAGTTCAGCAGTGAAACACTGTTATTTCACAGGTTTTTCCTCAATTATTACAATCAAACTCCTTCAATAAAGTGACAGAACTTAAAGTTCAGCAGTGAAACACTGTTATTTTACAGGTTTTCCCATAATTATTACAATCAAACTCCTTCAATTAAGTGACAGAACTTAAAGTTCAGCAGTGAAACACTGTTATTTCACAGGTTTTTCCTCAATTATTACAATCAAACTCCTTCAATAAAGTGACAGAACTTAAAGTTCAGCAGTGAAACACTGTTATTTTACAGGTTTTCCCATAATTATTACAATCAAACTCCTTCAATTAAGTGACAGAACTCAAAGTTCAGCAGAGAAACACTTTTATTGTACAGATTGTTAGAAACAAAAAGCTTCAAGTGTTAACAAACGATCAGGATTGTAAAACTGCTTTATTTTGGAAGCAAGTGTGCTGTATAAAACAGATTCAAATGATTTAAAACTTTAGCTTGCAGTGTTTGTTCAAATATAATGTTTAAATACAGTATGTAAAGTTAAAAACCTATAGAAGTACAATCTAAACACTATTTATGGATCAATATGCATGGCAGCTGCCACCATTGGTGTGTGAATGTGTGTGAATAGGTGAATGAGAGGCCATACGCGCTTTGGATAAAAGCGCTATTGCTATATAAGTGCAGTCCATTGAACATAACATAATGGCCAAGTAGTAAATTAAACTTTATGTCCACAATTCTGAACTATCCCTTCAATGTCATCAGATGATTTCAACTTTTAAAAGCGGAGAAAGCAACATATTGTGCTGTTGAACCGAGGGGGTTGTGGTCAGGTCTACAGTTTTTTAGCTTTACCATTTCAGTTTTATATTGTTTTCCACAATATTCTCCCGACCCCTGGGGGCTC
Organism: Notolepis coatsorum; assembly: GCF_963971535.1. Classification (NCBI taxonomy): domain Eukaryota; kingdom Metazoa; phylum Chordata; class Actinopteri; order Aulopiformes; family Paralepididae; genus Notolepis; species Notolepis coatsorum. The sequence goes on along the minus strand of NC_140171.1, from coordinate 111,933,909 downwards.
CATAATATATGTGAACATTATACTGTTTAATTCAGAATCCCAACTATACAGTGTATTACTAAGTAAAAATCAAAACATACCACACCACAAAAGGTCAATGAATCAGTGGCACAAGTGAAGAGCAGATAAGGAACAATCCTCCAGATTGGCAGTAATCAGCTGGATCCTTGGTGCATGGTGCATCTGGGAAAATGAAAAAAAAGGACACTATGATTCACTGGAAAGTCCGGGACTGTACATTAGGAGGGGGTGGGTGGTAGGAAAAAAGATATATACGGTGGGGAGGAGACTGTCTACAGATACACCTGTGTGATGTTGCTACGGAGTTAAGCTAATAAACGTATACTATACTCACAACCACAGCAGGGGACACAACTATTTTGTTACCCTGCCATGTGGCGGACAGACCTCGCAAATGTCACTCGCCCAATAGCCTCCAGCTGAGTGATGACTGCTTGGCGCCGCCTCGGTAGAAAAAATTCCCTTTTCATGATATTTGGCGCCTCTGATTGGCTCAATTTTGTTTCAATCTGTATGCATCTACAAATCATATTATACCAGGTAGTCAATTCCGTTAGACTGCGAATCAAATTGACGGATCTCCCCAATCAAATTGACGGAAATCCGTCTTGAGACGGAACACTTTAATGCCTGCATTCAACATCGATTATCTATTGTTCAGGATGTAGGAACGTTATACTTTTTCATTCATACAAAAATACAAAAATACCTTCTAGAATATAAGTATGTTTTATCATTTTCTGTAGTAATTCCTAGAACGTGAGTTATAGACCTAAATGCATCGATTGCCGTTTATTCCCTAGACACGCTATATTAAAAAAATTCAACTGTATATGATCGTATACGTTATGCGTCATCATGCACGGAGGAAAGGGGGGGGGGGGGGGGCGGCGTTTATAATTACGTGATCGTCAGTAAATGCTTTATGTAGTATGGGTGATATATTGATCAGATGGTTTGCAGTGAAATGAATAAATTGGGCTGAAAATAACCAGGGTTTAGCCCAGTCAGATTTAAGGCTTTAAGACTTTTTAATGCCAATCAGAATTAAATTTAATACCAATTTCACGATAACAAAATGGCAAAAATCATGGGTACTCTCAGTACTCATTCAAGGGTACTACGACTATGCCTGCACCTCATGGTACCAAAGCACCTCAAAGGCACTAAAAACAAGATTACAAACATCACAAAACAAACTGGTCAGACTACTGCTTAACCTCACTCCTAAAACCCACTTTACCCCTGCCCACATTCAAAACCGCTCTTAAAGAGCACCTACGGGAGACTGCAATTCGAAACTGGCCACCGTAAATGTCCACCCCCCCCCCCTCCTCCTAATGTACAGTCTCATCCCCATCATATATATATAATATTTTCTGTTAGGATCTCTGGGTAACAGTACTGTATATTATTTGCATATCGTATATGTCACAAATGTAACAGTACTACAGTATATACCTGTATGTCATGTATGTCCCTATGCCATAAATGTCATGATGTCATGTATGTTTTTACTGTATTTATTTCTGTATATGTTCGGACAGAGATACGGGATGGTTTGAAAGCTCGGCGTTGCTAATAAATATTTTTAATATTTTTTTATAAACTGCTCAAAGCGGCATTATTTCCGCCGTTGGGTGATCACAGCGCCTGCGCACCATCCCGTATCTCTGTCCGAAACCCTCGTGCAACTGTGAGCACATTTGTAATGTCTCTGTGATACTTGTATAACGAACGGTTCGGCCAGCTTCAGGGTAAATCTAGGTTGGTTTCCCATTGAGGAGCAAGTGACTGTGGATTCACTCGGTGCAGCACAGTCACGAAAGGGGCTAGTATGGACCCTGATGTAAACAAGACAAACGTCTTTCTCTGGTCTGCATCACCTTAACAATTGTGTGTATTGAGCCGTACTGTATTGTACCCATTCTGCAATCTGTTAAATAAAGTTTTCATTCATTCATTCAGCCAGCCGCCGCGCTCACTGGGGCTATTGATAGCGTCAATTAATTGTTGTTGTTGGTACTGCCGCTGCGGATGTGAACGGGGCCGGAGGGGCTTTGGGAGGATGGGAAAGTTATTATTATTATTATTATTATTATTATTATTATAATAGTAATTGGCTATCATACGTGCCTAGCTAGCGTTAGCTAAAAGAGCCCTCGCAGTGAAGTTATTATTATTATAGCTATCATACTGCAATATAAACTGAGTTTTATAGTGAAAAGAGCAGCTTTATTTTGGTCAAGATTGAAGGCTCTATATTGCAGGAAATTGCACATACAGGTGTTCATTAAATGTAAAAAAAATAAAATAAAAAAAAAAGAATAAAAAAGAATATTGCACCCCCACTTTCAACTATAACTAGGCGGCCATGGGTGTATATATGAATTTTGAATGCCATGGCGAAAAAATTCAATATTGATCTCAATAACGCTGTACAGCGAGATCCAATAGGGTCCAGCTGCAGACTCGGAGCCTCGGTCCAGATTGGAACTTCCGCCCTGCCACAGGACTATTACTCCTGTGACAGGGCAATGCGCTGATTGGCGGAAAGTACGGAAGTATCTCGAAGTACGTCTGACGTATCTCGAATTACGTCTGACGTTTCTCTACGTTAGCGAACATTAAACGTTGTATTCATAAAATAATATAAATTCAGCAGCATGGGGAGGGCCGGGGGGAGGGGAGGTACAGGTAGTAGAAGACATAGTTATAGTACAGTGGAGAAGTAAAAATAGAATAAAAAGGCAGTGGAAACAATATACAATATTATTAACTCTAATAATAACATGCCTCGCGGGCTCATTATAATACGAGAGCCGTGGGTCTGCATTGTATAGAGCGGATCCCCCGGCCGTATTCAAGCGCTGGAGCGCTTTGCCATGGATAAAACTGTATTAATATAGTAGTAATAATAGTAGTTGGCTAGTTGCGCGCTTCTGGCCACCTCCCGCAGTGCGCGCATACACACATACTGTCTGTAGCCTATACAGTACGTGCAAAATTAGTTGTCAAGAGCCAATCGCACAGGTTGCCTCATCTCATCTGGCTCTGCAAATAGATCTAGAGTCTGAATATCATATATAGCCTGCTGATGATCTCTCTCAAATCCATTCTGAGAACGGAATGCAGTGCCTGCGACGCGGGTCTTGATTGATTGATTGATTGAAAATTGTATTAACAGATCATGCTGGACCTACAAAAGGCCTTTGACACTGTCAATCACTCCATTCTTGATTGAACATTTTATTAACAGATTGCAGAATGGGTACAGTACAGTACAGCTCAATACACACAATTGTTAAGGGGATGCAGACCAGAGAGACTTTCGCCTTGGGGGGGGGGGGGGGGTCGGGTAGGAGGGGTGGGTGGGTGGGTGGGGGACACTGTACAACTGTACAAGCAAAACTGTACATTGGAATATTGACAAAACCATACTTGGTCATTTACTGTACATTGGAGGGGGTTGGGTTACAACACAGGAGCAGAGTATAAACAACAGTACAGGAATGAGAAACAGTACTGTACTGTTGTTTATACTCTGCTCCTGTGTTGTAACCCAACCCCCTCCAATGTACAGTAAATTACCAAGTATGGTTGTCAATATTCCAATGTACAGTTTTGCTTGTACAGTTGTACAGTGTCCCCCACCCACCCACCCCTCCTACCCGACCCCCCCCCCCCCCCCCAACCACCTCCAATGTACAGTCCCCCCCCCCCCACCTACCCAACCTCCTCCAATGTACAGTTTCTACGTCAAATGTATATACTCTCTTTTCTGGACTCTTTTTGTATCACAAACAATACTGTATTTGCAAATCTGGTATGTCATAAATGTATAGATGTAGCAGTACTGTCTATCTGTATGTCGTGTATGTCATATGTTATGATGAATTGAAAATGGGGGACCCTGATGTAAACAAGACAAAAGTCTTTCTCTGGTCTGCATCCCCTTAACAATTGTGTGTATTGAGCTGTACTGTACTGTACCCATTCTGCAATCTGTTAATAAAATGTTCAATCAAGAATGGAGTGATTGACAGTGTCAAAGGCCTTTTGTAGGTCCAGCATGATCTGTTAATACAATTTTCAATCAATCAATCAATCAATCAAGACCCTCGTCGCGGGCACTGCATTCCGTTCTCAGAATGGATTTGAGAGAGAGAGATCATCAGCAGGCTATATATGATATTCAGACTCTAGATCTATTTGCAGAGCCAGATGAGATGAGGCAACCTGTGCGATTGGCTCTTGACAACTAATTTTGCACGTACTGTATAGGCTACAGACAGTATGTGTGTATGCGCGCACTGCGGGAGGTGGCCAGAAGCGCGCAACTAGCCAACTACTATTATTAGTACTATATTAATACAGTTTTATCCATGGCAAAGCGCTCCAGCGCTTGAATACGGCCGGGGGATCCGCTCTATACAATGCAGACCCACGGCTCTCGTATTATAATGAGCCCGCGAGGCGCGTTATTATTAGAGTTAATAATATTGTATATTGTTTCCACTGCCTTTTTATTCTATTTTTACTTCTCCACTGTACTATAACTATGTCTTCTACTACCTGTACCTCCCCTCCCCCCGGCCCTCCCCATGCTGCTGAATTTATATTATTTTATGAATACAACGTTTAATGTTCGCTAACGTAGAGAAACATCAGACGTAATTCGAGATACGTCAGACGTACTTCGAGATACTTCCGTACTTTCCGCCAATCAGCGCATTGCCCTGTCACAGGAGTAATAGTCCTGTGGCAGGGCGGAAGTTCCAATCTGGACCGAGGCTCTGAGTCTGCAGCTCGACCCTACTCGCGAGATCTGGCGGTCAAAGCATGGCGGGCAATAACCCTTTACAGCGTGGATGTGTTAATAATGATTTGAAGATGTTTACACTTTTTTTTACAACCCTACTGTTCTCCCAAGAATTAAATAAAGGTTTGATGATGATGACATGTCCTAGAAGAGAGATATAGATAGTGTAACTGAGGGGTACAATTCCCTGACTGTATTAATCAAGTATGGTATCATTAAACCACTACCGTCTTATGTACATTATACTGGCCATACCGTACACGAGTATATGAATATGATGAACACTTCCCACAATGAATCGGTTCCACACAAAGTGGTAATTAAGTATTTATTGCAGCAAAAGGTACATAATATACTTCTCTATTTTACTTTGGATGCGCTTATAAGGCAAAGGAATGTGCGTAGGCAAATCAATAATGAATGTCCATTCTCTGGTTACGCAGGAGGTAATTATACAACCTGAATCTTAGGGAATTATATCTATGGTACACTAGTAATATATAGCGGGAGATACTGGAAGGGTCCCCCCGGTTGTAAGCCAGCAGGGGTAGAGGATCTGTCGGTAGTAGAGAGTCTGGTCAACGATGACTAAGGAGACTCCAAGTACAGGAGACGGTGCAATAGTCTCTTGATCCACAGACGAATACAGCTGTTCTCCGTAGACTGTAGCTCCACAGTGAAGAAAGCTAGCCGGCCTCAGGCTCTCTGAGGCGCAGACTCGACGTGGCTCCTCACAGGGTAAATCCCACACGTGTAGGCGTCGGCGATTCTCCGCTCCATAAATCACAGGACCAAAACAAATATAATCCAGCCGCAAAGGGCTATGTAGTCGTCGGGTAGATTAATCCAGTGTACATGTCCACACGGTTCTCGTCTAGGTCTCCTCGGGTGAAAGCGCCATGAAAGCAGCCCAGCCTGGATAAGCACTCTAGCTGATACGAGGAAGCGTTGGTGATGCTGGTCACTGTAGAACTTTAGCTGCACGATACACTATACACAAATAGACTATTACTGACTTAATAGAAATATGTCGCACTCAACGGTATAGCGCCAAACTCTGACAATTCAGTTATTAATTCGCACGCGGTCTCAATGCTCTATTTGGGGCCAAACAGGCCATACTTCACCGCACGGAGTATCGTGGGTGAGGCTTCACTTGGGTAACTCGAACTCGAACTGAACGGACTGCGGACTGAACTACTTCTGTATTCACCTGCGCCATATTTATATGTTGGGCGAACAAACTAGTACCAGCCCCACCTCTGTCTCGTAGTCCTGGGCAGAACCGGGCATGTACAGACATGTCCTGACGGTAGCTTTGAACTCGACTCTGGGGGTAAGACACTGGCGCTGGTGGAACGCTATCCAATAAGAGAACAAAATATTATGGTCTGTAGGCTACTAGGTTAAAGGGATATTCCGTGTATATGTACAAAGAATACACAAGGGATATCAAACGATATACAAATATTATGCAATATATATCAATCAATAAATACATATATTCGGTTTAATCTGACCCTTTGTAACAGATAGAGTGGGTGTGTTTGTGTTTGTACATGGAAGTTATACTCACATCAGCTTAAGGGAGATACCATCCATGTCAATTCAGCATAGGATGATTCAGATGGCCTTGTGGTCAGCAGGGTCCCCCTCTGGCTGCTGGCCTCTGGTAGAGGTGTAGATCACCAGTGTCATCCCTCTGAGAACACAATTAGACTTTAGACAGTGGCTTGCGAGCACGATGAGCCTCATTTCTTTATTTTGTGATTGCTCTATCTATCTGATCTTATTACAAAATACTTGCCTCCTAGATCACTAAATGCGGGGCTCCTATCCTATTGAACATATTTTACTTTGTGTGTTTATTTTAACAATAATTTGTGATGCCATCACACAAACTGGCATTTAAAGGGTAAAATTTCAAAAAGTCCTGCACCAGAATGCAGGAAATTAAGTTTATGTAACAAAATAATTGTGTGTGTGTGTGTGTGTGTGTGTGTGTGCGTGCGTGTGTGTGTGTGTGAGAGAGAGAGAGAGAGAATGATGGACAATTGCTTGCTGTGTGAGAGAGAGAGAGAGATAGAGATTAAGTACATTTGCTGAAATACAGTTGTTCTTAATTTTCTCACTTGCTATGTGAGAATGTTAGTTATTATGTTCTCAATGCCCCTTGCATTGTATGAGTTGTGTGGAAGCGTTTGCTAGTTCTAGTGCTATCCCTTTGTACATTGTGGCTGTGTCTGACAAAAGTTAACAATAAATAATGGTATTAGGAATACATTTGCCTCCTGCGTGAACTGTGCATAGCTGAATAGACTGTATTTTAACACCGGTCATATGGTGGTACTTGGAGAGCCAGCTACATTCTCAGGTGGTACTTGGTGTAAAAAGTTTGAGAACCACTGATCTATCATGTATAAAATTCAACTCACAATTCTACATGGGCTTCAGGTGGTGGTCTGCGTCTTCAGGTGGTGACATACTTCCCGCAACTGGCGAAGAATCTCTGAAATATTGGATTGTTTGACAGTGACACACAACAGAATATTATTTTATGCCTGAATTTCCCCAAAATGGCTAATTGGACAGCACTTCTCCACCATCAGTGGCTATACGTGTCAGATAGGTGCAGATAGGAGAATCTGTCTGAATGACAAAGAAATCGCTTAACTCTCCCTCCCTCGGCCGCTATTGGCGCGACGGTGTAGCGGTCATTCCTATATGGCTATGACTATGAGCCCAGATGCAACAAGTAATTGTCTACTCAAAATCAACTAAGTGTCATGATTACGTCATTACAACCTGGGACTTGGATGGGAGAGCAGGAAAGATCCAATGTCTTCAGTCAAAAATCCGCCAATCAATGCAAAGGTAAACATACGTCTTTAGAGACGTTTTATATAAGAATAAACACCAGTGAACTTGTGTATAAAATTCAACTCACGCTACAGGCAGTCTCTGCCTGCGTGCAACTGCTGGTCTCTGGTGGTAATTCAGGAATGGCTTCAAGTTCCTCTGGCGAAGAATCTCTGAAATATTGAATACGACAATAAAAATGTTATGCCAGTGAGAGAGGGAGACGGAGATAGAGGGAGAGACAGACATAGCACTGCTGTGTCATCAAATGACAAAGGCTTTGGCAATGTAGGTGTTGTGTGAAGTGGAGGGGGTCGAGGTGAGAGAGACAGAAAGACAGAGATGAAAACACAGATAAAGGTGTGAAGTTTGAAGTGGGGTGAGAGAGACAGACAATATTGAATTGAAAGATAATACTTACTGAGCTGAATCAATGGCAGTGTGGTAATAGGGGCTGGAGTTATACATTGGCATTCCTAGAGAAAGAGCAACATAATTAACAAAATAAGGAAAAAATAAGCACCATCAAAGTAGTTATCAATGAGCACCATATAACCTACAGTAGCAAGTGTACCTAGCTCCATATACCTAGCGCATGTCTGGTGGTAAAAACAAAACATGATTTGAGAATGTGTTAGTTAACTCACCTTGATAGCGGCGATGATTGCCAGCGAATTCTAAAAAGAAGACGATCAAAATATTCAAAAAACCTTGTATGCAATTTATCAAGACTGTGTATATTATATATATATATATATGTTTAGAGTAGCAGGAGCTAGAAGTTCAAATATGTCAGTCTTTCAAAGCCCCATTTTTTATATATAACAAAAGGCAGAATGAACATCACTGCCGCCCTGCTGGATTAAATTCTGAATTGCAGGTAGGCCTGAATAAGTATTTACTGTGCAAAATAACCAAAACCAGATAAATAATATCTGTTTTTTTATGAAGCACAGATCATGTTAATTAAGTATTCTGAGTCTGAGCAGACAGAAAACCATCTTACCCTCAGCAAGGGATTACTTTGTGCTGAAGACCCACAATGCAACACAACAACTGCAAGCTAAAATACCTCACATACAAAACGAAATAAAATATAGAGCCATGGCTGTGTCCCAAGTTTAACACAATTGAACTATAATAAAGTATTTGTTAACACTAGTTACAACAATGCTTATGTAACTATTGGGAGGGGGTGGGAGAGAATATATACGGTGGGGAGAAGACTGTACATTAGGAGGGGGTGGGAGAGAAATATACATATGGTGGGGAGAGAATATATACATATGGTGGGGAGGAGACTGTCTATTATATGTATATTTCTCTCCCACCCACCCCCTCCTAATGTACAGTCTCCTCCCCACCGTATGTATATATTCTCTCCCCATCATATGTATATATTCTCTCCCCACCGTATGTATATTTCTCTCCCACCCATCCCCTCCTAATGTACAGTCTCCTCCCCACCGTATGTATATATTCTCTCCCCATCATATGTATATATTCTCTCCCCACCGTATGTATATTTCTCTCCCACCCACCCCCTCCTAATGTACAGTCTCCTCCCCACTGTATGTATATATTCTCTCCCCAGTCCCCACCATATGTATATTTCTCTCCCACCCACCCCCTCCTAATGTAGTCTCCTCCCCACCGTATGTATATATTCTCTCCCCACCGTATGTATATTTCTCTCCCACCCACCCACCCCCTCCTAATGTACAGTCTCCTCCCCACCGTATGTATATATTCTCTCCCCACCGTATGTATATTTCTCTCCCCACCGTATGTATATACCGCCATCTTTCTCCCGGGTTGGTGTGATCACATGACTGACAAAGCCGTGCAGTGATAGGCCAGAAGTCAGTTCGATTGCATCCAGGCTCGATTGCTTATCCTGTCTGGGTAGCCCGGATGCGTGAATACCAAACCAAGCCGCATTTCTCGGAGACGCTCTCTGATTGGCCGACGCCTGTTTTTACACTGGTTAAGCTTAGGCACTCTTCGAAGTTGGTTAAGGTTCGAGTTTGTCTTAGTGCGTGACGGCAAGTTCTTTCGACGGTTAAGCTTAGGCACTCTTTCGAAGTTGGTTAAGGTTAGAATTTGTCTTAGAGCATGGCGATAGAATGCCAGGTAGTTTGCAGGCTGTTTGACGTGGAAATGGGCAAAGACACAGCTCGTCACGGATTGGGCAAACGCGTCAGTGGCCAATCAGAGAGCGTGGGACGGCAAAAACTTGCCGTCCCACGATTGGCGCTCATGTCACATGACCTGGCCAATCAGAGCGCCAAACGGGAATGCGGAAGGACAAGCCAGTTGCTGAAAGGATTCATGCAGCCCGGATGATGGTTTTTTACATCGAATTTTATACACCGCAATTATGCATCGAATTTTTTATATAGAATTTTATACACCGCAATTATGCATCGAATTTTTTACATTGAATTGTATACACCGCAATTATGCATCGAAATTTTTTACATTGAATTTTATTATGCATTCGAATTTTTTACAGTGAATTTTAAACACTGAATTTTTATTTCACGTAAGGTAAATTTGGAGCAAAAAAATTCAGATACATGATTTTCAAAGTAATTCTTTTCAATGCTATAAATTCGGTGTCTGAAAAAAAAAACAGATACATGTTTTCAAAGTAATTATTTTCAATGCTATAAATTCGGTGTCTGAAAAAATTCAGATACATGTTTTCAAAGTAATTATTTTCAATGCTATAAATTCAATTCAGATACGCGTTTTCAAAGTAATTATTTTCAATGCTATAAATTCGGTCTGATAAAATTCAAATACTTCTGTCACTCATTTGCTTCCATACCACAACAACAATAATAATAATTTTTAACAATAATTTGTGATGCCATCACACAAACTGGCATTTAAAGGGTTACAATTCAAACATTCCTGCACCAGAATGCAGGAAATTAAGTCTTTGTAACAAAATAATGGTATTAGGAATACATTTGCCTCCTGCGTGAACTGTGCATAGCTGAATACTGTATTTTAACGTCGGTCATATGGTGGTACTTGGAGAGCCAGCTACCTTCTCAGGTGGTACTTGGTGTAAAAAGTTTGAGACCAGGGTGAGGCCAGGCTATGGAGGGCTTTGAAGGTGAGGAGTAGTGTTTTGAAGTTAATGCGTTCCTTGATCGGGAGCCAGTGGAGGGAGTGGAGGACAGGAGTGATGTGTTCGCGGGACCGGGTGTTAGTGAGGAGGCGGGCGGCTGAGTTTTGGACCATCTGCAGTTTATGGAGGGAGCGGGAGGTGATGCCAGTGAGGAGGGAGTTACAGTAGTCCAGGAGGGATGAGATGAAGGCGTGTATGAGGGATTCAGCAGCAGGGGGTAGAGGCAGTGACGGATTTTGGCAATGTTGCGGAGGTAAAAATATGAAGTTTTGACAATGGAGCGGACATGGGGGTCAAATGAGAGGGTGGGGTCGAGGATGACACAGAGGTTGCGGACTAGGGGGGAGGGGGTGATGGTGGAGTCATTGATGGTGAGTGTGATGGGTAATACAATAATTTATACTGTAGCATTACAAATCATTTGACAGCCAGGTCCTGCACCTCCGTTCTTGTCCTCTAGGAGCCATCGCAGCATGGCCAAGACCTTCCTCATCCAGCATATTGTCCTTCTGAAGCTCTGAAGTCATTAGTGGTCATGAACCTAGAGAGAGAGCGAGAATACGTTAGTAGATAGTCTAAGGCCAGTGATTCTCAATATTATTTAGCATATCTAGGACCTCTAATTTAGTCCATGTCATGCACATCTACATACAATATACTGTAGCATTACAAACCATTTGACAGCCAGGTCCTGCACCTCCGTTCTTGTCCTCTAGGAGTCATCACAGCATGGCCAAGACCTTCCTCATCCAGCATACTGTCCTTCTGAAGCCATTAGTGGCCATGAACCTAGAGAGAGAGATAGAGAATACGTTAGTAGATAGTCTAAGGCCAGTGATTCCAGGGATTAAAGCAAAAGAAATTCTCCTTTTAAGTACAGTCCTAACATAGTCTCCTAATGTACAGTCGCCTCCTCATCATATGTATATATTTACTGTTAGGATCTCTGGGTAACAGTACTGTATATTTGCATATCGTATATGTGACAAATGTAACAGTACTATAATATATACAGTACTGTTACCCAGAGATCCTAACAGTAAATATATACATATGATGACATTTATGACATAGGGACATACATGACTTACAGGTATATTATACCTGTAAGTCATGTATGTCCCTATGTCATAAATGTCATGATGTCATGTATGTTGTGTATGTCATAAATGTCACTATGAATTGAAAATGGGGGACGCTGATGATGTAAACAAGACACACATCTTTCTCTGGTCTGTATCCCCTTAACAATTGTGTGTATTGCTACTGGATTTACCAGATCCAGAGTGAATGAATGAATAAAAACTTTATTTAATACACAAGACCCTCTTCTTGGGACCAAGTAAGGTTTCGTCGATAATCCAATGTACAGTCCCCCCCCCCACCCCTCCTACCCAACCACCTCCAATGTACAGTCCCCCCACCCCACCTCCTCCAATGTACAGTTTCTTCGTCAAATGTATATATACTCTCTTTTTTAGACTATTTTTGTATCACAAACAATACTGTATTTGTAAATCTGGTATGTCATAAATGTATAGATGTAGCAGACAGTACTGTCTATCTGTATGTCGTGTATGTTATGATGAATTGAAAATGGGGGACCCTGATGTAAACAAGATGAAAGTATTTATCTGGTCTGCATCCCCTTAACAAGTGTGTATTGAGCTGTACTGTATTGTACCCATTCTGCAATCTGTTAATAAAATGTTCAATCAATCAATATTTAACAGATTGCAGAATGGGTACAATACAGTACGGCTCAATACACACAATTGTTAAGGGGATGCAGAGCAGAGAAAGACTTTCGTCTTGTTTACATCATCAGGGTCCCCCATTTTCAATTCATAGTGACATTTATGACATTACACAACATTGACATCATGACATTTATGGCATAGTAGGGACATACTACAGGTATATAGTAATGTTACATTTGTGACATATATGATATGCAAATATACAGTAATCAATGTTACCCATAGATCCTAACAGAGAATATATACATTATGATGGGGAGGAGACTGTACATTAGGAGGGGGTGGTAGAAAAAAAGATACATACGGTGGGGAGAGAATATACGGTGCTACGGAGTTAAGCTAATAAAGGTGACTCACAACCACAACAGGGGACTCACGTATTTGTACTGTGAAGTAACTGTTAACATGACAATGACAAACGTGGTTTCTGTTTTTCTTTTTGACATACTTGCGGCACATGGAACAAGTTAACTCACCACTCTACAGCATGCAGTAGCCTAGCCAGTCTCTTGAAACACCGCCATCTTCAAACTTCCATATCTAGGACCTCTAATTTAGTCCACGTCATGCACATCTACATAAAATATACTGTAGCATCCATCAACACTTCTTGATTTGTAAGAATTCCTTGCAGAATAGCTAAAAGTAAGGACATTCAACAGTCAGTATAGGCATTTACAGGATGACTCTTTCCAGCTGTTGAAATGAAAGTCCCAGATTGAAAAGTATATATATACACAGTCACACACAATAAAACATTTTATACATCACTTACAAGCATGACCACTTGAAGATCTTGAAGACTTGGTAGATCTTGACCGTCTTGGGAGAGAGAGAGAGAGAAGGCATTACAGGATGACTCTTTGAAAATGTCCCAGATTAAAAAGTATATATTATATATACAGTCACACACACAATAAAAAAAAATTATGCATCACTTACGACCACTTGAAGTATACCGGTAGTTGTTATTGAGCTGTCTTCTGCTTTCATGTCATTGTTGAGATCCAGCACTGTAGTTCAAGTTCAAGTTCTTTAATAGTTGTCATACAGAAGTACAGAATACTTTCATACAAAATGCTTCTTACTGTTACGCTCCAGAGACTGTGCTAGACAAGATAGTATCAAATAACATAGTAACATAATATAGCATGAATTTAGAAGAAGAAAATGAGGTCACAGTGTTCGGTATAGACATATGTACAATGTTCTGAGTTACCATATAATATACAATACACAATACTATGCAGTGTACTAATGTACAGTACTATCTAGTGCAAAGCAGAAATGGGATGAGGTACAATTTTAGGTACAATTTACAGTAAGGTGTACGAGTTGTAGTGCAATCCTTCATCCATAAATATAAAGTGTGGGGAGTGGGTGCTACAGTGTGTTTGTTTAAAGTGGGTGTGTGCTATAAGTGTGTGGAGTGGGTGCTACAGTGTGTTTGTTTAAAGTGAGTGTGTGCGTGTGGATGTGTGTGCTATGTGCGTTTGGTGGTTGTTGTTGTGTAGTGTTCATTCATTGTTCGTTTAGCAGCCTGATGGCCTGGGGATAGAAGCTTCTTCTGAGTCTTTCTGTGCTCGCCTTGAGACTCCTGTATCGCTTGCCTGACGGCAGCAGTTCAAAGAGGCAGTTGTTCGGGTGACTGGAGTCTTTAATGATTCTCTTAGCCTTGCCCTTGTAACAGTATTTGCTGTGAAATTATATATTTTACAATTAAATTAAACCATGAAAGATCTGCGTGATATGCATTGGTTAGCTAACGTCAGTATTCTGCAGTCTAGGCCTGCTAGCAGTAGTGCTACTGTAGTTTACAGATCCCACCAGTTTCATAATATCGAGCAAATAACATTACAGTAGACTAGTCACTGAAACACAGACTAAACAGCATTTATATCAGCAGCATGCATTACTTATAAATAATAAAATATATGTGTTGCACAATTACCTGAGATGAGAACAGTTGGTGACGATGTGAGGCTCTGCCTGTAGCAGTGTATGTAGCCTAGTAGCACGTGAGCTCGCGCTACAGTGTATGTAGCCTAGTAGCACTTGAGCTCGCGCTACAGTGTATGTAGCCTAGTAGTAACGTGAGCTCGCGCTAGTGTATGTAGCCTAGTAGTAACGTGAGCTCGCGCTACAGTGTATGGAGCCTAGTAGTAACGTGAGCTCGCGCTACAGTGTATGTAGCCTAGTAGTAACGTGAGCTTGCGCGCAGTGTATGTAGCCTAGTAGTAACGTGAGCTCGCGCGCAGTGTATGTAGCCTAGTAGTAACGGGAGCTCGCGCTACAGTGTATGTAGCCTAGTAGTAACGTGAGCTTGCGCTACAGTGTATGTAGCCTAGTAGCTAACGTGAGCTCGCACGCAGTGTATGTAGCCTAGTAGTAACGTGAGCTCGCGCTACAGTGTATGTAGCCTAGTAGCTAACGTGAGCTTGCGCTACACTCACTGAAACACAGACTAAACAGCACTCATTTATATCAGCGGCACGCATTACTTATAAATAATAAAATATATGTGTTGCACAATTACCCAATAGTATGATCTCCAATAAATTACCTGAGGAGAAAACTTTGTTAACAGATTGCAGAATGGGTACAATACAGTACAGCTCAATACATACAATTGTTAAGGGCATGCAGACCAGAGAAAGACTTTCATCTTGTTTACATCAGGGTCCCCCATTTTCAATTCATCATAACATGACATGTGACATACAGATAGACACTTCTATACATTTATGACATACCAGATTTGCAAATACAGTAGGGCCTACTGTTTGTGATACAAAAAGAGTCTAGAAAAGAGAGTATATATTTGACGTAGAACCGTACATTATAGGTGGGGGGGACACACTGTACAACTGCACAAGCACAACTGTACATTGGAATATTGACAAAACCATGTTTGATACAGGGCGGCTAGGTGGTGTAGTGGACAAGTCACTCGCCACCAGTGTGGAGACGCTAGGATTCGCGTGTTCGAATCCAGCTCTCCACATTGTTTTTCAGTTTGGCTGGTCGTCCGCAGTAATACACATTGGCCGTATTACGGGGAGGGAAAACTGAAGGGTGGGGATCGAACGTTGTGAACAAGCGACTCCTACAAGTCGGTTGGTGCGCCTGCGCAGTAGAATCAGGAAGTGTCGGGGGCAGCGTGAGCCTCCCACGCGTTACTCCTCGACACTGAGAGGTCGAGCTGCGCAGGTGAAAAGATGCGACTGCTGTTACCTCAAGTACCGGAGGGGACTTGTGCTATGTATGACTTAGTCCTCACTGCAGCCGGCTTGTGGGAGGCAAGAAACAGCGTTCGTGACAGGGGAGGGTTGAATTGGATGATACGAAATTGGGATGGGAGAAAAATATAGAAAATGGGAGAAAAAGTGGATCAAAAAAAAAAAACCATGTTTGATACTTTACTGTACATTGGAGGGGGTTGGGTTAGGACATTTACAGGGGCCAGTTTCGAATTGCAGTCTCCCGTAGGTGTTCTTTGAGAGTGGTTTTGAAAGTGGGTAGTGATTCACATTCCTTTACATCTTTGGGTAGGGCGTTCCACATTGATGTGGCATAATTGCGAAACGTGTTTAGTCCCTGTTTGAGCCGAATCTGGGTTTAACATGATTTGTGGAGCTCCCAGGGTGTTGTGGTCGTGGTATTCACTGACCTTTGGGAAGTATTTTGACATGTTGTACACATACCTTGGTCGTGTATGTATCTTGTAGACAGGCCCATTGCAAGTTGCTGTACTCTGTCGTCTACTCTAAGCCATCCTAGGTTGTCACGTGGGCAGGGGCGAGGTGGGTTCTAGGAGTAAGGTCAAGCAGTAGTCTGACCAGTGTGTTTTGTTATGTTTGTGTAGCAGGGTGGATTCCCTACTTTATGAGAGTAGATCGATGTACACACTGTCACCAGCGGTAGGGGGGAACGCAGCAGATCTGAGTCCAACTGAATCCCCGACTTTAGTGCAGGAGTGGAGCTTTAGCAGAGGGTCACAGCCTCTTCACCCTGCTCCCCTCTGGGAGAAGGCTGAGGATCCCAAAGGCTGTGAAAGCTCGACACAGACTGAGCTTCTTCCCCTCAGCCGCCAGGCTGATCAATGCCATGGCTAAATAAAGGAATCTGAATCTGAATCTGGGGCCTAGAGGGGCCTGAATCTGAGGCTGAATAGTGTTGAAGGCACTAGAAAAGTCAAAGAATGTTACCCTCACTGAGCTGCCCGGCTTCTCCAGATGTAGATAGGCCTTGTGGACCATGTAGATTATGGCATCCTCCACACCGATGTTCTGCTGATATGCAAACTGCAGCTTGTGCTAAGCTATAGGCTAGCTGGTATGCAAACTGCAGCTTGTGCTAAGCTAGGCTAGCTGGTCCCTACTGCTTCCAGTCCTTGTGCTAAGCTAGGTAGGCTAGCTGGTCCCTACTGCTTCCAGCCCTTGTGCTAAGCTAGGCTAGCTGCTCCCTACTGCTTCCAGCCCTTGTGCTAAGCTAGGCTAGCTGCTCCCTACTGCTTCCAGTCCTTGTGCTAAGCTAGGATAGCTGGTCCCTACTGCTTCCAGCCCTTGTGCTAAGCTAGGCTAGCTGCTCCCTACTGCTTCCAGCCCTTGTGCTAAGCTAGGCTAGCTGCTCCCTACTGCTTCCAGCCCTTGTGCTAAGCTAGGCTAGCTGCTCCCTACTGCTTCCAGTCCTTGTGCTAAGCTAGGTAGGCTAGCTGGTCCCTACTGCTTCCAGCCCTTGTGCTAAGCTAGCTGCTCCCTACTGCTTCCAGCCCTTGTGCTAAGCTAGGCTAGCTGCTCCCTACTGCTTCCAGTCCTTGTGCTAAGCTAGGTAGGCTAGCTGGTCCCTACTGCTTCCAGCCCTTGTGCTAAGCTAGGTAGGCTAGCTGGTCCCTACTGAATTGAATTGAAAACCTTTATTTATCCCAGAGGGGAGATTAAGATGTAATTTACAGCATAAGCAGCGTAACAGCAATTTAAAAACAGAAATTAAAAAACAGTTTATACATAACATACATGTGTTAAAAACAAGACGGACAAGTACACAGGGATAGAAATAGCTAAAATAGGACTAAAAAGAGCTAAAAAGTGGTAAAAAAGAAACAAGTCCAATCATGAATGTGTTGTTAAATAATTAAATTAATTTGTTACAGTCCACAACCCAGCTCGTCCAGTTCACAGCAGTTGGCCCATCCTGGCCCTGCTTGGTTGTGGAGCCTGATTGCCACCGGCACAAAGGACTGCCCAAAGCGCTTTGTGGTATGTCGGGGGGGGATGAGTCTGTGGCTAAACGTGGACCGCATTGCGGTCAGCTCATCATAGAGGGGGTGGCAGGGGTTCTCAAGGATAGCATGCAGCTTCCTCCTCGTCCTCCCCTCTGCCACCACCTGCAGACGGTCCAGGTCCGCTCCCACCACAGAGCTTGCTTTTTTTTTACCAGTTTGTTTATTTTGTCTGTGTTGGTGTTGCCCCCCAGCATACCACAGCGAAAAAGAGGGCACCCGCCACCACAGACTGGTAGAACATCTGCAGCAGTTTGCTGCAGACATTAAAAGACCTGAGCCCTCTCAGGAAGAACAGTCTGCTCTGTCCCTTCCTGTAGAGGGCCTCTGTGTTGTCCGTCCAGTCCAGTTTGTTGTTCATGAGAACACCCAGGAATTTGTAATTCGCCACCCTTTCCACCTCCTCCCCCTGGATGATGATGGGAGTTGAGGGCTTCCTCTTGCTCCGCCGATGGTCCACCACCATCTCATTCGTCTTGCTGATGTTGAGCTGTAGGTGGTTTTCCTTGCTCCACTCTGTGAATCTCTCCACCACAGCTCTGTACTCCTCCTCGTTGTCGTTGGTGATGTATCCAACGATGGAGGAGTCATCAGAAAACTTTTGGAGATGGCAGTTCCCGGAGCTGAAGCGGAAGTCTGAGGTGTACAGGGTGAATAAAAAGGGTGCCAATATAGTTCCCTGGGGGGCTCCAGTGTTGCAGATCAGCACGTCGGAGTGGCACCCCTGCAGTTTGACAGACTGTGGTCTGCCAGTGAGGTAGTTGAAGATCCAGGCCACCAAGTCGTCCTCCACCCCCATCACTGACAGCTTCTCAGTCAGTAGTGGAGGCTGAATAGTGTTGAAGGCACTAGAAAAGTCAAAGAATGTTACCCTCACTGACCTGCCCGGCTTCTCCAGATGTAGATAGGTCTTGTGGACCATGTAGATTATGGCATCCTCCACACCAATGTTCTGCTGATATGCAAAACTGCAGCTTGTGCTAAGCTAGGCTAGCTGGTATGCAAACTGCAACTTGTGCTAAGCTAGGCTAGCTGGTCCCTACTGCTTCCAGCCCTTGTGCTAAGCTAGCTGGTCCCTACTGCTTCCAGCCCTTGTGCTAAGCTAGGCTAGCTGCTCCCTACTGCTTCCATTCCTTGTGCTAAGCTAGGCTAGCTGCTCCCTACTGCTTCCAGTCCTTGTGCTAAGCTAGGCTAGTTGCTCCCTACTGCTTCCAGTCCTTGTGCTAAGCTAGGCTAGCTGCTCCCTACTGCTTCCAGTCCTTGTGCTAAGCTAGGCTAGTTGCTCCCTACTGCTTCCAGTCCTTGTGCTAAGCTAGGCTAGCTGGTCCCTACTGCATCCAGCTCTTGTGCTAAGCTAGGCTAGCTGCTTCCTACTGCTTCCAGTCCTTGTGCTAAGCTAGGCTAGTTGCTCCCTACTGCTTCCAGTCCTTGTGCTAAGCTAGGTAGGCTAGCTGGTCCCTACTGTTTCCAGCCCTTGTGCTAAGCTATAGGCTAGCTGCTCCTTACTGCTTCCAGCCCTTATGCTAAGCTAGGCTAGCTGCTCCCTACTGCTTCCAGCCCTTGTGCTAAGCTAGGCTAGCTGCTCCCTACTGCTTCCAGTCCTTGTGCTAAGCTAGGCTGGCTAGCTGGTCCCTGCTGCTTCCAGTCATTGTGCTAAGCTAGGCTAGCTGCTCCCTACTGCTTCCAATCCTTGTGCTAAGCTAGGCTAGCTGCTCCCTACTGCTTCCATTCCTTGTGCTAAGCTAGGCTAGTTGCTCCCTACTGCTTCCAGTCCTTGTGCTAAGCTAGGCTAGTTGCTCCCTACTGCTTCCAGTCCTTGTGCTAAGCTAGGCTAGCTGGTCCCTACTGCATCCAGCTCTTGTGCTAAGCTAGGCTAGCTGCTTCCTACTGCTTCCAGTCCTTGTGCTAAGCTAGCTGGTCCCTACTGCTTCCAGCCCTTGTGCTAAGCTAGGCTAGCTGGTCCCTACTGCATCCAGCTCTTGTGCTAAGCTAGGCTAGCTGCTTCCTACTGCTTCCAGTCCTTGTGCTAAGCTAGGCTAGTTGCTCCCTACTGCTTCCAGTCCTTGTGCTAAGCTAGGTAGGCTAGCTGGTCCCTACTGTTTCCAGCCCTTGTGCTAAGCTATAGGCTAGCTGCTCCTTACTGCTTCCAGTCCTTGTGCTAAGCTAGGTAGGCTAGCTGGTCCCTACTGTTTCCAGCCCTTGTGCTAAGCTAGGCTAGCTGCTCCCTACTGCTTCCATTCCTTGTGCTAAGCTAGGCTAGTTGCTCCCTACTGCTTCCAGTCCTTGTGCTAAGCTAGGCTAGCTGGTCCCTACTGCTTCCAGCCCTTGTGCTAAGCTAGGCTAGCTGCTCCCTACTGCTTCCAGTCCTTGTGCTAAGCTAGGCTAGCTGCTCCCTACTGCTTCCAGTCCTTGTGCTAAGCTAGGCTGGCTAGCTGGTCCCTGCTGCTTCCAGTCATTGTGCTAAGCTAGGCTAGCTGCTCCCTACTGCTTTCAATCCTTGTGCTAAGCTAGGCTAGTTACTCCCTACTGCTTCCAGTCCTTATGCTAAGCTAGGCTAGCTGGTCCCTACTGCTTCCAGCCCTTGTGCTAAGCTAGGCTAGCTAATAATTTAGGAAAAACCTGTGAAATAACAGTGTTTCACAGCTGAACTTTGAGTTCTGTCACTTAAAGGTGTCATGCAGTGCTATTCCTAGCACTATTTGGGCAACTTTACACACTTCCTGTGAGTCTATGTAACACATGTGTAATTTTTATTCCAAAAATAATCATTGTTTTATATTTCTAATCTTGTACTCAAAACCAGCATTTTTCAGCCTCATGAAATCAGGCTATTATTGGCTTGGCTCCACCCACACTTTGAGTGACAGCCACCCACCAAATAGCTCCGCCCATCTCCCCGTCATTCCATCCAGGTAGAGGTCTGAGGTCTTAGGTTTCAGGTTTTTATTTCGACACGCAAAAACATATACCGATTTTACTAACTAATACAACATGGATGTACATTATGTTTGGGATCCAGAGAGCGACCCACAGTTTGATCCCGAAGAAGAAGAAGAAGGCGATTTGCTACAGCGAGGCTTACATTACATCGTTTCCGATTGGTAAGTTGATTAATTGCACTATTAGTTACTTACTGTTATATAATAGTTGTGTACTTCTGTCGCGCGCGGCCCGTCGAAAACACACACTCACTAACGTTAGATTGTACTGACACTAACCCCCAAACAACAGCGATCGAGGCTTACGTTACATCGTTTCCGATTGGTAAGTTGATTAATTGCACTATTAGTTACTTACTGTTATATAATAGTTGTGTACTTCTGTCGCGCGCGGCCCGTCGAAAACACACACTCACTAACGTTAGATTGTACTGACACTAACCCCCAAACAACAGCGATCGAGGCTTACGTTACATCGTTTCCGATTGGTAAGTTGATTAATTGCACTATTAGTTACTTACTGTTATATAATAGTTGTGTACTTCTGTCGCGCGCGGCCCGTCGAAAACACACACTCACTAACGTTAGATTGTACTGACACTAACCCCCAAACAACAGCGATCGAGGCTTACGTTACATCGTTTCCGATTGGTAAGTTGATTAATTGCACTATTAGTTACTTACTGTTATATAATAGTTGTGTACTTCTGTCGCGCGCGGCCCGTCGAAAACACACACTCACTAACGTTAGATTGTACTGACACTAACCCCCAAACAACAGCGATCGAGGCTTACGTTACATGTAAGTTGATTAATTGCACTATTAGTTACTTACTGTTATATAATAGTTCAAGTTCCAAGTTCTTTAATAGTTGTCATACAGAAGTACAGAATACTTTCATACAGAATAGTTACACAATAATAGTTGTGTACTTCTGTCGTGCGCGGCCCGTCGAAAACACACACTCACTAACGTTAGATTGTACTGACTGACACTAACTGTACTTGACGATTGAAATTGGGGGACCCTGATGTAAACAAGACGAAAGTCTTTCTCTGGCCTCCATCATAACAGTTGTTGGTATTGAGCAATACTGTAGCAATAGAAATATAGTATGTCATAAATATAGAGATGTAGCAGTACTGTCTATCTATATGTTACCATGACGATTGAAATTGGGGGACCCTGATGTAAACAAGACGAAAGTCTTTCTCTGGCCTCCATCATAACAGTTGTTGGTATTGAGCAATACTGTAGCAATAGAAATATAGTATGTCATAAATATAGAGATGTAGCAGTACTGTCTATCTATATGTTACCATGACGATTGAAATTGGGGGACCCTGATGTAAACAAGACGAAAGTCTTTCTCTGGCCTCCATCATAACAGTTGTTGGTATTGAGCAATACTGTAGCAATAGAAATATAGTATGTCATAAATATAGAGATGTAGCAGTACTGTCTATCTATATGTTACCATGACGATTGAAATTGGGGGACCCTGATGTAAACAAGACGAAAGTCTTTCTCTGGCCTCCATCATAACAGTTGTTGGTATTGAGCAATACTGTAGCAATAGAAATATAGTATGTCATAAATATAGAGATGTAGCAGTACTGTCTATCTATATGTTACCATGACGATTGAAATTGGGGGACCCTGATGTAAACAAGACGAAAGTCTTTCTCTGGCCTCCATTGATTGATAATTTCATTCACCCTCAAATCTACTAGGTGCACGTGCGGAAATTGTGAACGGATGCCAACAGAGACTGAGAATGTATGCTGCATGGAAGTTCCACAGGTAAAGTAGTAACACAAACTTGCATCTTGGTAGCACTGAAAACCATGCATATGGCTAACGATTTAATTTTCTATATATATAGGTCAGACGTCGAATTAACCAGGAACCAACTGGACTACTGTGCATGGTTGATCATCCGGGATTGGATCCAGTGTGCTTCAACCCCTATACCATCCAAATGGCAACTAATATCTACAAGGCAGATTTTGGCCGGATACCAGAAAGCGGAATCAATAAGTAAATAATATTTATTACAGATTTATATATTTTTTTACAGGTGTTTCTCCATCTTGCATCTCTCAGACTATACTAATCTTTCTTGCAAACACAATCTAATCCTTATTGCACATCACATATAATCAATGCTTGCTACTGTCCAATGACATGACATGACAAATGGTTATTTCCCAGCTTTTTTTTTAATTTTATTTGTGCATAAATATAATACTTGATTTTCTTCAGCCGTTTCAGATATATCGCGTACAGATGCTTTGTCGCGTGGTGCTTCGGCTACTTAGGCCGCAGAGTGAGAGTAGTAATCCCATCCTGTGTCGTGGTTCGAATCCGCACAGAATTTCCGGATGTTGATAGTGTCTATACTGGCTTCAGACCGGTACAGGATTGAATCGTGACACATAGCCGGCAACCGCTTCTTCCATGGAAGGCCTGTCGAACTGTGCGCACAAAGGTTCTGGGATGGCAATCGCCTCTACCACCTGGATATATTGTTGGGGGCTGGTTTGCACCTTGCATGGCTGCCTCTGCCGTGAATGTGTGAGTGAATGGGTGGGTGAAAAAAGTGAGGAACAAATTGTAAAGCGCTTTGGATAAAAGCGTTATATAAATGCACCATTTACCATTTACAAACTTGATTGACTGGTTGGAGTACTGCTACATCTATACATTTTTTGACATACCAGATTTGCAATTACAGTACTGGTTGGGTGGGTGGGGGGGGGGGGGGGGGGTTGGTAGGAGGGGTGGAATTGAATGTGGGATGCCTTTCGACATACCTTTGGCCACGTGCCACACATCGTAGAAGTGTTTGATGTCGTGATCTCTCAGGTACTTTTGGATCTGCGGGTGACGGTCTGTGACAATACAGTCCAAGGTCACGGATTTGGCGTCCAGAAGAGCGAGGCTTCTCCTCAAGCCCTCCAGTTCCATATGGTAGCTGCCTCCCACCTCATTGCTCTGGAACAAGGAAGGGAAGATCAATGAAATAGCCTTTTCAAAATTCCACAATTAACATTTCCTAACCCCCGCTCACACACACAGCCAGCCAGACCACTTCACACCCCGCTCACACACACAGCCAGCCAGACCACTTCACACCTACAGCGATTCAAGATTCAAGACCGAGAGCTTTGTGTTCGTTTGAGCACAATGAAGGGTGCAGTGTCTCTTCAGACTTGTTAATTACCTGAATTAGTTGGACGTCTATGACATGATTGGTGGCGAGTTCCATCACAGAGTAACTTCCGTACTTAGCACTGTGGCCTGTTGAAAATAATAATAACAATTTCAATCAATGTAGTGCAATATTAAAAATGTATTCATAAAGTAGGAATTTGTCATTGGGGAGCTTTTTCTAACCTGGACTATCGGCTCGCATGTCACCGCCGATTATCACGCTTTCTTTCTCGCTTAATCTGGCGAGGGTAACGTCTTGGTCCTTGGTCCACAAACTTAGAACAGCAGGTTCCAAGAACTTCTTGGCGTGTTCCCGAAACGCTCTGTACTTTATTGTGGAGACGTGTAACGCATTTAGGACCTAAAAGAATAAATGAATAACGCTTTGTTAATATGCATGTGTGAATCACAAACAAAAACATAATGTATATCTGACTTGTCAATCAAATCAATCAAATCAAATACCTTCTCCATTTGGGTGAAAGATGAGCCAGTGAAAAATACTGCTGCAGAAAGCTGAATATTTCCAGCTGGTGTGATGCCGATGAGAGGCTGACTCGCCCATTTACGGCTGTATTTACAACCGGGGCAAACTTGGGAGACAGCCAAGAAGGTCCCTCGCGTAGTTTTGGTGATATGACATTGAGCATTGCACACCGGACACTGTTGAAATAATTCCAGTAGACTGTCTTCGTAAACGATGTATTTCTGGACCTCATAGATTGGTTTTGACGGTTCCCTGCTCGAGAAAAACACAAATAAATAACACGGCACAACTATATAGCTTTTGTATTTTTACGGGCCATGGAGATGTTTGTAACAACTAACTTACGCTAGAATCGAGGGCTCGCTAATCAAAGAGTCAATGTTGAAAGTGGAATCCTGCGGCGGCTCTGGAACATCGATCGAGCTGTCGGTCACTCCATCGTCATCGTCATCAGACTCCAGTCGTGGTCTTTTACTGGGTCTAAACCCCTTCACAGGTGTTGACGTGGATGGTCCCTGTTGATTAGACCAGTATCCAGTATTTTGTGTCCCCACCGAGACCGACACGACTTTCGCCTGAACACCTATTTACAAAACATAGTTTAGTCAAACAAGGGATTTATTGATAACTTTGCTCACTCACTCACTCACTCACTCACACACTCACACATTGTGACCTGCTCTGGCGTAACAGCAACATGGTCACCACACTAGAGCTAGCATTGTGACCTGTGTAACACCAACATGGTCACCACACTAGAGCTAGCATTGTGACCTGGTGTAACACCAACATGGTCACCACACTAGAGCTAGCATTGTGACCTGGTGTAACAGCAACATGGTCACCACACTAGAGCTAGCATTGTGACCTGTGTAACACCAACATGGTCACCACACTAGAGCTAGCATTGTGACCTGGTGTAACACCAACATGGTCACCACACTAGAGCTAGCATTGTGACCTGGTGTAACAGCAACATGGTCACCACACTAGAGCTAGCATTGTGACCTGTGTAACACCAACATGGTCACCACACTAGAGCTAGCATTGTGACCTGGTGTAACACCAACATGGTCACCACACTAGAGCTAGCATTGTGACCTGGTGTAACAGCAACATGGTCACCACACTAGAGCTAGCATTATGACCTGTGTAACAACAACATGGTCACCACTAGAGCTAGCATTGTGACCTGTGTAACGCCAACATGGGTCACCACACTAGAGCTAAATTTGATTTGCAAATACAGTACTGTTTGTGATACTGAAGGAGTCAAGAAAAGGGAGTATATACATTTGACTGTATATACTGTATATATACTGTACATTGACAACCATACTGGGTAATTTACATTGGAGGTGGGGGGGGGGGGGGGACACTATACAAACAATCCACATTCCTTTACAGCTTTGGGTGAAAGCGGTGGGTGAAGGGGGCCAATCTAAACAATTCTGGGTCACATTATTACACATTATTACATTACATCACACTGAGTTACAAACCTACCTTGACTCTTGACATGCGAACGAAGTGTTTTCATAGAAAGCTGTGTACCAACAGAACGAATCTTTGGGTTGTCTGTCTGGCAACTGAAGTCCCTTGAAGCAGGAGAAAGGCGTACATTGCCGCTGGAACTTGTGGTGGCCTAAGAGTTACCAAATCGTAAATCAATTACAATATAATACAAGCCACTAAATATAACGTTACCTTGTTTACCTCTCACTAGTTGTGTTCTTTTATTTAGAAGTTATGACTAGCTTGCTTCAATAGTTTTCTATAACGTTACTTTATAAAGAGCAGCAGTTACTATAACGTTAGATGGTATTTATGATAACATATCTCACACGACATATCTACTTACTATTTCTTGTGTCGGGTCGCGTATTGAAGGCACAGCTCTTTTGGTTAGCACCAACATGGAGACCACTCCAGCATCAAAAATACCTTGATTGGTGACGTCGTCGGCGGAGAAATGTGCAGTACAAACCCGAGTATTAGACGTTGCAACGGAACTTGGAGGGTCACCAAAAAGGAACTTGTTCCATTGTTGGCGAAGTTCGGCATCAACGGGGAAACTGTGCAAAGACTTCTCGGTAGCTCTACAACCAGGAACATTACATCTGCGGGGTTTGCTGCTCATCGTGAAATTGAGGCGAGTGACGGCAATTTCTGTTTCCAGGTTGTTTCGGCTCCAGGTACCAAGAATGGAGGCGGGCATTAGGTAAAACCACACAGCCAATCACATCACCTTGCGCTATAAACAGCGCCCTGTGACGTTGCCCAGCTCGTCAAATCAACATGACCTGATTTACTAGAGGCAAACAGGGGATGGGCTGTAGCTGAGGAATTCGTCAATATAGTATTTAGGCCCAAAAACACATTGATACGAACTCCTATTACTATAATACAATGCTAGAGACTGAAAAATGACATTTATAACGCATAGCCCCTTTAATTGAAGGGGTTTGATTGTAATAATAATGGGAAAACCTGTAAAATAACAGTGTTTCACTGCTGAACTTTAAGTTCTGTCACTTAATTGAAGGTATTTCATCGTAAATGTAGGAAAAACCTGTGAAATAACAGTGTTTCACTGCTGAACTTTAAGTTCTGTCACTTTATTGAAGGAGTTTGATCGTAATAATTTAGGAAAAAACTGTCAAATAACAGTGTTTCACTGCTGAACTTTAAGTTCTGTCACTTAATTGAAGGTGTTTCATCTTAAATGTAGGAAAAAACCTGTGAAATAACAGTGTTTCACTGCTGAACTTTGAGTTCTGTCACTTAATTGAAGGAGTTTGATTGTAATAATTATGGGAAAACCTGTAAAATAACAGTGTTTCACTGCTGAACTTAAGTTATGTCACTTAATTGAAGGTGTTTCATCATAAATGTAGGAAAAACCTGCCAAATAACAGCGTTTCACTGCTGAACGAGGTTCTGTCACTTAATTGAAGGAGTTTGATTGTAATAATTATGGGGAAACCTGTGAAGAAACAGTGTTTCACTGCTGAACTTTAAGTTCTGTCACTTTATTGACGGAGTTTGATTGTAATAATTATGGGAAACCTTGTAAGATAACAGTGTTTCACTGCTGAACTTTTAGTTATGTCACTTAATTGAAGGTGTTTCATCATAAATGTAGGAAAAACCTGTGAAATAACAGTGTTTCACTGCTGAACTTTAAGTTATGTCACTTAATTGAAGGTATTTCATCGTAAATGTAGGAAAAACCTGTGAAATAACAGTGTTTCACTGCTGAACTTTAAGTTCTGTCACTTTATTGAAGGAGTTTGATCGTAATAATTTAGGAAAAAACTGTCAAATAACAGTGTTTCACTGCTGAACTTTAAGTTCTGTCACTTTATTGAAGGAGTTTGATCGTAATAATTTAGGAAAAAACTGTCAAATAACAGTGTTTCACTGCTGAACTTTAAGTTCTGTCACTTAATTGAAGGTGTTTCATCTTAAATGTAGGAAAAACCTATGAAATAACAGTGTTTCACTGCTGAACTTTGAGTTCTGTCACTTAATTGAAGGGGTTTGATTGTAATAATAATGGGGAAACCTGTGAAGAAACAGTGTTTCACTGCTGAACTTTAAGTTCTGTCACTTTATTGACGGAGTTTGATTGTAATAATTATGGGAAACCTTGTAAGATAACAGTGTTTCACTGCTGAACTTAGTTATGTCACTTAATTGAAGGTGTTTCATCATAAATGTAGGAAAAACCTGTGAAATAACAGTGTTTCACTGCTGAACTTTAAGTTCTGTCACTTTATTGAAGGAGTTTGATCGTATTTTTTTTAAATACTGAAAGTTGCCTTATTTTCACATTCAGTAAAATGATGAGTATCTTATGTGTTTTTAGTATTTACATACAATTCAATGTAATTTAACATTCAACACAATTAAGCAAATACATGTATTTAAAAATAATTACCTGTAGAATAACTGAAGGTTTTTACTGTTTTTTAATTATATTATTCTCTTTTTTAACATTATTTAACATTACATTTAAAGTTTAACAGCAAAAAAACAGAAAGTTGCCTTATTTTCACATACAGTAAAATTATGTATATTCTAGGTGTTTTACATGTAATTTAACATTCAAGACAATTAAGCAATAGAATAATCCTGTAAAAAAAAGATAATTTCTTATTAAATCAATTTACAGATTACAACCTTTATTTAATGGTTAATATTTGTATTAAAGGTTATTTACTGTATTTTTATGGAATTTTGTTACGGACTGTGTCCTTATGTATATATATATGGGAGTAATGTATGTAATCTGTTGTGTATATAGGCATGTTTTGTTTGTTGTTGTCTTGTCTCCCTCTTGTGTCTACATATCCCCAGGTTCCCAGTGGCAGCAGCAGCTGGTCAATCACCCACTCACCCCGGTGCAGCGGCAGCTGAGACTCGTCCCACAATCAACATCCACTCCCTTCATAATACCCTTTGTGTTTCAGTGTTAGTTAGCTCCCTGGTTCGTTTGGTCTGTGTTGGTGGTAACTATGGCTCTAGTGTGTTGGTGCTTTTGTAGGTAGAGCTCTCTGGTTCATTGATGTGGTAAAGTAGAGCTCTTGGTGTCTTTGTACACACTCTTTGTTACACACTCTCTTTTGTGGCTTTTGGTAATAGAGCTGAGGCTCGTAGGGTACATTTGTGTCAGAGCTGGTAAAAGCTTAATTGGAGCTAATTTTGTGTGAGAGCTAATCAAAGCTCTGTGTGAGCTCATTGTGTGTGAGAGCTAGTCAAAGCTCTGTGTGAGCTCATTGTGTGTGAGAGCTGGTCAAAGCTCTAGTTATTTGGGCCATTGGTCTATATAGTATTGTATCTTTTTGTGTTGTTGTACATTTCTGTACTAATCCTTTGTATATTTGTTTGTCACCCAGCCTATGGTGATTGTTTCCTGTTATTAATCTTTTGTTTCGCACACAGGGACATTGAGGGCAGGATACCCTGGGGTCTACATCTGCATCACGTAGGAGAACTACTGTTAAAGACACCAGCTTAGAGTGAGCACCACCTCCTGTACTTTGGGGCGTCCACGTCTGTAAAGGGGGGGGGGGGGGCTTTTGTTTCATTTTGATATTATTTGGTGCTCACTGGTAGGTCCTCTTTGCTCTCTGTGTTGCTGATCTCATTTGTGTACAATAAATATTGTTATTTTACAATCTGTCTATGGTGTTTTGTGTCACTGCATCCTCACCTATCCTGTCTGTGGCCTAGTGTTGCGTCTCCCCACAGGGGCACGTAACAAATTTCCTGTATTTTTATGGCATTTACACTTAAAGTAGAAAAACAAAAGTAATCTGTAAAATAATACATTGAAAGTCCCGTAAAAATAATTTTTTTTTAAGAGTGTAGGTAATAGTGATCACTGTCCTACAGCATGTGTGAGGAGTCCAAAAATGAAAAAGCTAGGTCACATACAGTATGGTCGTGAAAAGGAATTTAAAATGTTTAAATGAACAAGCTTTCATGAATGATATTATGCATAGCAACATCCTCTTCACGGCAGAGTCCGCCGATGTTCAAGTGACCCTTGACCTCTTCACAAATACTCTTATTTCTCTGATCATTAAACATGCTCTTCTCAAGAGAATTAAAGATAGATTAGCACCCTGGTTCTCGCATGAATTGTCAACTCTGCTTAACACATTGGCGGCCACTGGGATGCGTCTAATATAACTCTAGAGGACCAGCAAATGTAAACAGACTTGGGGCTGTTTGTAGAGCTAAATCTATACTTTATAGTTGCTATCTGTCCATTCTCATTGTCAATTGAGACCATAAACCGTCCCTTCAAAATGGCTTAAAGATTTATTTTTTCATCAATACGTTCTCATTTTATAGCGCCGTGAATATAAGCATTATACGGGATTCCGGCTAGGATATTTCCTGGAAGGCGAGATAAAGGGCTAATAGCTACTAACTAGGGATGTCCGATATTATCGGCCTACCGATATTATCGGCCGATATTGGCATTAAATTGTGATATCGGAAAATATCTGTATCAGTAAAAAAAAACATTTCTATAACCTTTATTTACCCAGGCAAGCAAGTAAGAACCAATTCTGATTTTATTTATTGTCAAAAGTATGCATAATGTTGTGTTAATTCCACAACAAGAGATATGTAATGTTAATTACCTGAAATTATTCAGTTTTTTGAGGGGGAAACCCTGCATATATCGGTATCGGTTGATATCGGTATCGGAAATTAAGAGTTGGACAATATCGGTATCGGTAAAAAAGCCAATATCGAGCATCCCTACTACTAACGTTATATCCAATGGCATTTCCGTTATACATAAGCTACAGTTAAAACTCAAACTGCATATGATCGGCACGATCCTCAAGCATGTATGCATGAAAGGGGGGGGGGACGTCGTTTCTTATTATTGATTACCAATAACCGTGTTCGTCTAAGTAGCCACATAGGCTGATCACCTGGTTGAGTATCATAACAAGGCCCGATCGGGCTGTACTTTACGTGACAAAGATCTTACCATTAGCCGGTTGG
Source organism: Notolepis coatsorum (assembly GCF_963971535.1). Taxonomy (NCBI): domain Eukaryota; kingdom Metazoa; phylum Chordata; class Actinopteri; order Aulopiformes; family Paralepididae; genus Notolepis; species Notolepis coatsorum. The sequence goes on along the minus strand of NC_140171.1, from coordinate 111,902,847 downwards.
ATCCCCCAGAGCATTTCCCCGTTATCGATCGCCATCTGGTAGATCGATATGTCCATTGGCTGATGATAAATCCCCTTATTGCATAGTGAAATCCGCGATCCAAACCATATTCCAAGCTACAGGCTGCAGATCCAGAATCCAGCTAACTGGAAACTCCATTGAAAGTCAAAAGAAAGAGTGCACCGTTCAGCCACAGGGCACACTGCATTATCGCGACAGCGCCCCTAAGAGGATCTGGCCGGTAATGCACTTTGGCGAATTCAAAGAGTAGGGTACATCTGCAGTGCAGTTCGGCGACCTTGAATAGGTTATTAAAATGGAATAAAAGCCAAAACAACTTGCCACAGATATATCCGTCCTTCGGTTCTTTAAAGCCCAACATCCAGGTTAAACCCTACTGATCAATTATGGGTAGTTTACATCATTGGTATATAATTTCATTATTTATTTTTTTCCATTTGACACCGGAAATGCCACGCCGAAAGAGTTAAAAAGGTCCACGCACGAATAACATGCACGCGCGAATCAAAAAAGCGTATCAAACGCCGACGTCACTACAGGTGCATATTAATGAGCCGAATCTAAAAGCTTATCAGACGCTAGCACGGCCGTGACGTCACTTCAGGAAACGTATGCCTTGCCCGTCCGGGTCATAGTACTACTCAATGGTGGCCCACTCGGTGCATCACAGTTAGCCTATAGCTCCGCCGTCCCTGCTACAGTAGGGACCACTACACTGACGTTAGCCCCCGCGGGTGGTTCTCTCCTCTTTGTGTGCCCCCGTCCTCGCGGGTGTCCTGCGGAGGAGCTTGTGGACGCGACAAGAGTGGCGGCCGTAGGGTGTTTGAGCCTGTAGCGTTAGTTAGCTCATAGCTATCGTGTACCACTAGCCTTTACGGGCTCGAGCACCCTACGGCTGCCGCCGTTGTCGCGTCCATGGGCCCTCCGGTAGGGTACCCGTGGGGACGGGGTGTACAGAGAGTAGAGCCATATGGAATCCGCGATCACGGAATTGCGGACGGAATCGCGGAATTGAGCAATAAAAATGGAATCAACTATAAAAAAAATTTTTTTTTTATGTTGTGGGACTTGTACAGCACTTTGTTCAACTTTATCAGTGCTGTAAAGTTTAAACCTTTTTAAATCTTAGACAAACAAAACACTTTGCTTTCATGAAATATTATAAGCCGTCATTTGAGGCTTTATAAAAGCAGCACAATGAACACAAATCTGTCAGTGCCGAGTCCGACCTCATCTTAAATAACAAACAGCATTGCTTGTTGTAGTTAACAATGAGAGGCAGAGTTGATTTTGCAAAAATATATATATATATAATTTTTTTATTTTTATTCATTTATTTTTTCATATTCGAATCCCATGCCCATCGAATGAAGCTTCGAAGTATTTAAGACAGCCCTATTAAATGGACTGTTATATCTTATTAAATTGTGGACATTTATTCATTCCCACTTATTAGACACTATTTCTGATGGTAAAATGAGCGTACAAAGCAAAATACAGAATTCTGAAATATTAAAACGGAAAAAACGGAATTTGGAAAAAAATTAAATGGAATTTGGAAAAAAATAAAACGGATTTCATATGGCTCTAACAGAGAGGAGAGAACCATTTTGGGTCGGCCGTTCATGCCGGCCAGCGAGCCGGATGTCGGGATATGTTGTTAGCACAATAGCTACCAAGCTAAGCTATGTTAGCTACTAACGTTATAAACACAATATGTACAACGACACAATGATTTACATTATTACAAATATGGTAACGTGGTTGTGGCTTTTACAAATAGTGGTTAGCTTTAGAGATGGATGGCTATAATCACGGAGCAATAGTGTTAGGTGAAACAGATACATTTTCATTCGGCTAGTAGTAGCAAGCATATATCTATGGTAGCAAGGCTCTCTGCCTGCAGTGCCTGCCACTAGCTGTGTGTGACTCTCAGCGCCCCCTGGTGCCCTGCACCTGTTGTGACGAGATCATTTCGATTACACACGCACGTTATGAACCATTGATTAAAATATCCACGTGCGTGGTGATTGTGTTGGGCAGACAAAATGTTTGATAAAAACGCTAAAACTGGGTCAATTTCAATACTTTTTTTTCCTTCTTCATGAAAGTCACCGTTGGCCTAGTCCACATTGTTTATTGAACAAAAATACAACGTGAAGGTTGGCCTTTAAGCATGGATTCGAAAGACGGATATATCCGTGCTTGGGCGGGATTGTGTTAATGACAGGAATAAGGCCTGGTCACGTTCTAGATGCTCAGGTGATCCACACCACTGACAGGCTTCAAATGTGAAAGTATATAATCTTAAAATTTTTATTTTGTAGATATGATGTTTTCTATGCAAAATCCTATTCTTCAAAGTAACTATAGTAACTGATGGGTTCAGATAAATGTAGTGGAGTAAAAGTTCCCTAAAATGAAAATACTCACAAAGTACAAGTAGCTGAAAATGTAGGCTACAGTACTTGAGTAAAATACTTAGGGCTAGATCCACAAAGAATTAATTGCACAGTGCTAGTTGCACCCTACTTACAATTCATTATGAATTGAAAATGGGGGACCCTGAAATGCTAACAGGCGGCTTGTTCTGTTTCCCATTTCATAGTATATGTCATATTTACAAATCTCAGTGCTCCCTCCGCCTTGTATGTTAGCAGATCATCCAATTTCTTTCTATTTTCTTTTAGTAAGCCCAGAGTTTCCACATTTTTGGATTGTTGATGTTCTATCTCTAGTCTCTTAATTTCTTTCTCCAATTCATTTTGTTGGGCTAGTCTTTGTTTTTTTAATCTTGAGGAAATAGCAATAATATTGCCCCTCATCACTCCTTTAGCCCCCTCCCAAAGAACAGAAGGGGAGAGTTTCATTGTCATTGAAGGCGAGATATTCCTCCCAGCCTTTACCTATTTCCTTTTGTATTACTTCATTATTTAATAGTGAGACATTCATTCGCCAGTATTTAAACTGATTACTTGGTCCTATCTTTATTTTCAAGGTGACAGGGGCATGGTCTGAGATAGTAATTGGTTCTATGTTGCATGTATTAGCACTCAGGGGTGCAGTCGTAATATGGGCGAAGGCAGAACGCCCGCGCATATGTAACGGGTGTAAAACTCACTCCCCAGAGGCATCCAAACTGAGCGCTTAGGAGGGAATTCCTTTCTTGGCGCAGCGGTTTGTGATGTCGCCCGCAGTGCGGACGCCTGGGGTTCGACTCCCACTCAAGGCATGGTCGAAATCGTGGCAGAGGCGAGTTGCCTCTGTTACACTGGTGCCGTAGACCCGGATGCCTTGGGTGGTGTGAGTTTAGGGGGGGTGAGTGTAACGGGTGTAAAACTCACTCCCCAGAGGCATCCAAACTGAGCGCTTAGGAGGGAATTCCTTTCTTGGCGCAGCGGTTTGTGATGTCGCCCGCAGTGCGGACGCCTGGGGTTCGACTCCCACTCAAGGCATGGTCGAAATCGTGGCAGGGGCGAGTTGCCTCTGTTACACATACATGTTCCCTCTGTTGCGCACAAAACAGATGATACACCTTGTCTCATCCTTCCAGTGAAGTCGGGAGATCAAGCAACCCCCCACCACACCTACAGGGCTTGTATTTGGTTGTCGGTATCCTATTATTATGCAAAGTCTAGGTGATAAGTGGCGCGACGAGTAATTTTATCACCTAGACTTTGGATAATAATAGGATGCGCGCACTTCGGCCTCAGTGACGAAGGCCAAACGACGTTTGACCGCGTTTGCCCAGCACTGCACCCCTGTTAGCACTGTATAGGTCTGTTCTTGAAATCAAAAACATGTCCAGTCTAGAGTAACTGCTGTGTACCTGTGACATGAACGTATATTCCTTCTGCCTGGGGTGTGCACAGCGCCAGATATCCATCATTCCCAGTTCCTCCATCATTGCCAGAAGAGCATTCGTTTTTTTGGACCGGGGACCTGTTCCTGCTGGGAGTCGATCTATATTGTTTCTCAAGACAGTTAAAATCTTCCCCTATCAAGATAGTACCCTCCGCTTTATCCGCTACTATGGATGCTATTTTCTTGAAGAAATCTGCATTGTCTTTATTTGGGGCATATATGTTAAGCATTGTTATTTTGGTACCCCCAATAGACCCCACAACCATCACATATCTACCATCCTCATCCTCAATAGTTTTTTCATGGTTGAAATAGACTGATTTATGAAACAGTATGGCTACTCCCCTTTTTCTCCCATTTTTATATGAAGCACTATATACCTGATCCACCCATTCTCTTTTCAGCCTCAAATGTTCTTTTTCTGACAAATGTGTTTCTTGGATCATTGCTATAGAGCAGTGTAGTTTTTTTTAAGTTGACTAAGTATTTTTTTTTCTCTTTACTGGGCTGCTCAAACCCTTGACATTATAAGTAATACTAACTAGAACCAAAAGGAGAGAGCACATTAGTCCAGTCTTATATGCTTTACACTGGCTTCCTGTAACATTTAGAATTGACTTTAAGGTCCTTCTCCTTACATACAAAGCTCTAAATGGATAGGGACCTAGCTACATCACCAACACTCTAATAAATGACACACCAGCAAGAACACTGCGATCATCAGCTGCTGGACTACTAGAGGCTCCCAGAAGCAGTCAAAAGAGGATCGGTAATGCAGCCTTTATCAACTATGCCCCAAAACTATGGAACAAACTACCCCAAAACATCAGGGAAGCCAACTCGCTAGACATCTTTAAAAGACAGCTTAAAACCTATCTCTTTGCTCAGGCATTTCACTGATAGATATCTGCTACCACCTAGTGGCAAGAGGAAACATCAGGGATATCCTGACACAACTTGTATTTACCTGCACTATTCTTACCCTGCCTACTCTTGTACACTGCCTATCAAATTCATGTGTCGGTTATTGCACCTTTTACTTCTTACTGATGACTATTTTTAAACTGAATCATTTTAAACTATTTTTTATTATTGGCTAGATCCAAATGTGAAACACTGTGATTATTTGTATTACTGAATAGAGAGCCTATTAGGATGCTAGATCCTAATGTGAAACACTGTGATTTGCCATACCTTGCTATGCTCGCTCATGCCTGTATTTTTTATGTCCGTTCTATTTTATAATTTTTTGACTATTTTTAAACTGAATCATTTTAAACTATTTTTACTATTTGTGTTACTGAAAACTGTAAGCGGAGAGCCTATTGGGATGCTAGATCCTAATGTGAAACACTGTGATTTGCCATACCTTGCTACCTGTCTATCTTTTTATGCTCGCTTATGCCTGTATTTTTTTACTGTTGTGAAGCACTTTGAACTGCAACCCCTGTATGAAAAGTGCTATACAAATAAAGTTATTATTATTATTATTATTATTATTAATACAGTTTAGATCATCCATATGGCATTATCTTCCATTTATTAGCATATATCCTTCTCTTTCTTATCCAAAGGTATGTACATTGAAGTAAAGCAGGTGTATATTTAAGTGACGGTGGCCCAATGTTTCTCTCAAGGTATATCAAATTAAACAGGTAGAATACATAACATGGAACAAAATAAATAGGTAAATAAAGTAAAATACACTTCCACATACCCAACTGGTTTTTTCTTATAACATGTGTTTTTATTTGGTACTTGTTTATCACTTTAAACCAGTTCCGTTGTATTTTGGGCGGAGGGTGGTGACGGTCCTCCGTGGGACTCACACACAATGTCGGCGCCGCTGTCGTCCAGGTCCTGGAGCTGTCGCTGCCTTAATGCGAGTATAATCTCGCCCGTACCTGGGTTCCGTTCCGTCCCTTCCATTTTATTAATTTCTTTGTCATCTTAACGTCAGTTTCTTTACCTTGAGTATAGTACAACTCGGCGTGTGTTGAAATCATTCAGTCTCAGCCGGTCCTCCGAAGAGTGTCGTCACATCTCTGCTTGACAGTCCTTCTGGGGTTCCACCTCTCCTCTCCCCTGTGCTGTTCCATCCGCTGTGGGACATCTCTTTTTCCATCCGCTCTTGTTCATCCACTCGCACTCGGATATCAAACTTCTGAACTGAGAGCAGCCTCCGTCAGAGTAGTGTATATCTTTACCCCAGAGTCTGTGAAAATCTTTAGCTGTGCCGGGTACATGCATCTGGCCTTGATGTTCTTCTCCCTCAGCTGCTTAATTATGACACTTACCTGTGTCCTCTTCCTCTGTAATTCCTGGGAATAGTCATGATCAAAGTATATCTGCTTTCCCTCATACTTGATCTGTTTCTGACTCCATGCTTGTTTTATGATCATTTCCTTCACAGAGTAGTCCACAAACTTTACCACTAGAGATCTCGGGGCGGCAGCTGGGTCTCTTTGTTTTGTTGCTAGGGCTCTATGGGCTCTCTCTATCTGCAGATCCATCTCAGGCATCGATGGTATGGTTGTTCTAAACATTTCCTTCAGAAATGCCTTCACGTCTCCTCCCTCGCTTCCCTCTGGTATCTGGTATATTCTCAGATTATTTCGTCTTGACCTGTTTTGTAGGTCTTCACATCTAGCCGTCAGTTCCATGTCTCTATGCAGCAAGTATTTAATTGCCCTCCTGTACCCCCGTCCTTGTCCACCACATCGTTAATACGTTGCTCCGTTTCATCTGTTCTCTTCTCAAGGTCTTTAATTTTACCTTTCATCTCTTGCATCGCTAGTTCCAGCTTCGTCAGTGACGCTTAAGTCTGACGGTGTCCTTCCTTGTTTTCATCTCTCAATTTCCCCATCTCCGCCAGTATCATTTTAGCATCCGAGCTGGTTTCAACTTCAGCTACTTCTCTCCCGGGGAATTGAGGTTGTTGTCTCCATTTTCCTCCTCTACCACTCACGCCGTCTTGTTGACATATACTCGTGGGTATACCGGGTGATGACATGTCGGGTTTGTGCACTTTTGCTGAGTTTTTAGTTAGTTACGTTAGTTAATTGTTTGTTAAATTGACAGAGCCCATCTGTACCGGTGCTGTCTAGCACATGACGTCACCGGAATTTCAGCATTTCAGATACGTAAAATACAATCCAATAGAGTAGTACACAAGATAAAATGCCCAATCAGAGACCAGATGCTAACCCAACCTAAAGATATCACAGAGGAGTTTGCCAAATACTATGAGAAGCTATATAAAAAGGAAGATTAACCAGACAAGGAAGAGAAGATCGAATCCTTTTTTAGCTCAATCAACCTGCCTAGATTAACAGTAGACAAAGCAGATATGATGACATTTCCAATTAGAGAAGAAGAAATAAGAGAGAGTATACTTAAACTTAAAAATAACAAATCCCCAGGAGTAGACGGCTTCCCAGGAGAGTACTATAAGATATTTGTAAATGAGCTAACCCCAGTGCTATGCAGGGTCTACAACTATGCTCTGGACAAAGGGGACCCACGAGGTGATGGCTGGATGCAGTGATAAGTGTAATACAAAGACAACAAAGACCCCATTCTGCAATATGTTAACACTTTCAGTGCCACGACTTAGTGCTTGAATGCCACCATCGGCACCAATGTTAACGTTAATATTGCCTAATCTATGTTTTAAATTATGGCTGTGTCTAATCTGCCCGTCGCTTATCAAAGAATAATTTTCCAGTCAGTGTTGTCAAGGCAGATTGGTTTTTTATCGCTTCATTTCCGTTTGAGAGCATTTTGAAAAGCACCCGTTTTGAGGTGAAAAACAGCCCATTCTGTGATAATCGCCTTTTACTGGAATATTCCAGAACGTTGATATTTGTCTGCCTATTTAAGGCGAGACACTGCAGGGCCCTGTTCCCCGTACCTGGTTCAACTAAGTCGATCAAGATGTCATTATCCAGATTCAGTTAACCCGATGTTTGAAGCCGGGATTTTCCTGTTCCTCGAAGGTGGATTCAGTCTCGTTAACTCAAGCCAGACTTGAGACCCAGGATAAGTGCGCGCGGCCGCTCCAGTTGAAAAGCCAGCACGTATCGATAGCAGAGATCCTGATTCTCTAGCGGCATTGATTGATTAATTGATTTAAAACTTTATTAACATATTGCAGTACGGCTCAATCGCCTCGCCGACAAGTTAAATGCGTTATCTATAGGCTAATTTTAAGTCCCTCATTACCTCAATCAATCAGATTATATTTCTTTAAACTTGCCTGCTGGATTGAATAATCAAATGAGATCTTGCTAGCGAAAATAATTAGTTAAACTGTTATACAGAATAACGATATGGCTCTCTTACCCATTGATTGATGTAAGGTCGATCTTTTACTTATCTCCACTGTGGTGTAACGGGTTCTTCTTTTGACTTTCACGCAGACGACCGGGGTTCGAAACCTAGTCTTTCCCTTCTTTTTGCGATGTAGGAATAATTCAATTTGGTGCACGTTGAGAGCTATATAAAGAATGACATCCTCAATGCATGTAGATTTATAATATTTTAACTTAAAACTAGGCTACTTTGGCGTATAATCATTAATATTATATTCCAAAAGATTATATTGGAAACACGGGGTTTCGAACACCGGTCGCCGGGTTGCCAGGATTGAGCACTACCGCTGCGCCACTGTGCCAGATGGGATAAATTCATTGTTTATACATTAATGAACGAGAGACCCGTGTTTAGAATATTCTTTATTTTGAATGAAGTTTTATCTCTTTATGCTCATTCATTAATGTGACGTCAACGGCTCATTCAATTTCTCAAATCCGTCAAACAGCGCAATCTTAATCCCAGTTACAATTAAAATAACCACATAATGTGTACATCGCACCGAGCGAGCGCCACGGTATATAACGTGCATTATTTAGGACAAAGTGAATTTAGTATCAGCATTTTGGGTCTATTTTACATTTCAAAAGACCCCTCTGGAAGAATGGAGCACAAAAACGTAATTCAGAATGGTATAACGCAGATCCTAGACTGTGGGAATAATTTCAGGAAACGCGCTGTCACTTCTTTGCGGGGGTGTGGCGATGGTTCATCCGGCTAACTTGAACTTAAACCCTGCTTTCGACCAGGCTCAAACTTTTGGATCTGTTGTCATGGTGATTTGGACAATCCAGGTTCGGGGAACCGGAAAGTCCGGCTTAAGTCAGACTTCACCGAAAGTTATCCGGCTAACTCAGTTATCCAGGTACGGGGAACGGGGCCCAGGTGAATAGTCGAATATACTTTTTTTGTTGATTTTGAGATTTTGTTATATTTTGCTTCCTAATCATGTCTTCTATGAAACTAGTGACAATAAAACATCAATAACACACATTTAGTTGTTTATTTTACATCATTTTGCCTTATTGCATCCATAAATGTGCACATATTTAATGGCGAAGTGCCTCATTTGCATATATAAACATACATTTCAGAAAACATGCAATATATTTTTTCTTAGTTTATATGTACATAACAAATTGGGAAAGTTTCATAGTGATATCTATTCAAATATTTTTTGCCTATTAGGGGGTACTACACTGTACTACACTGTTTGTAGCCTGTGTGTAGTTCTGTTCAGTTCAATAACATCGTTATTATTATTATTCAGTTATCAGGCATGTGTTTAGGTTGTCTATTACTAATGGTTTGATTAGGTATTGTGTTTGTAAATATATGTTTAAAAAAAAAAGTATGGCATTTTACAATACAGAACTTTGAAGGCGTTTTCCCAAAAATGAGTTTTAAGAGTTTTTCCTCATACTCTGAGCCAGAAATCTCCACTTCAGTAGCACTCACATACACCAAAACGTCCAGTTATATTCATATCTATGTTCTGAAGGTATTTACAGAAGGGTTTGTTGATATCGCATTCATACCCTGATTTATATCACATTTTATTCCTAAAAACATGGCGAAATATGGAATTTTACCATAAAAATGGACTGAATGGAGTATTTTCTGTGATAAAAAGAGATATCCAAAATCCCCTCTGTAATAACCTTTGGCTCTAATATGTCAACAAAATGAAACTATAATTTTGAAAATGGCTTTATCCAATGTTCAGATTTCTTTCCTGTAATTATATGCAAATTAGTGCATATTTAAGTAGATCATGCCTCATTTGCATATTTAAACATACAATTTCAGAAAACTTGTAATACAAAAAAGTCTTGTCTTAATATAAGTAATCAACTGGGGAAGTTTCATTGTGATATCTATTAGTAAAAAAAATTACCCTATTCACCTGCAGTGTCTCCCCTTAATAATAATAATAATTAATTTAATTTATATAGCGCTTCTCAATAACCCAAAGTTGCTGAAATCGTTGAATCGTTTTCAAATAAACGCTAGATGATCAATAGTATACGTGCACGCACGTTCGAGGCGCGCGCTGATAATAGCTGCTTTCATTTCCTCGTCGATTTTACAGTGAAACCGCTGGAGCACATATCACAAAAAAGCTTATATCTTCATCAAAACGAGTCTGATTATCCTAACACTGATAACATAGATTCCTTACCTGACATCAGATGGTATCCAACTGGTATATTCCAATTCCTGATCACCATTCGAAAAAGTGTATAGATCTAACGTGTATACAGTAGAACTCATGATCCGCGGGGCTCAGAGCCCCCTGAATGAACTCTGGTACTCCGGCTGCATGGGTGAGAAGTGAAATGTGGACTGGAATATTTTTTTCCCCCCATCCATTTTCATTGAGTCCATTCCAAAAGGGTGATTTACCATCTGGGAGACGATAGGGGGCGCTTTTTTCATATCTGATCGCCGGCAGCCCTTGGGTTTTCAGATCGCTAAAAAATAATAATAATAATAATTCCGAGAAATCTCGTGAGTGGCTTTCAACGTAACTATCGTAAACACGAGTTTAGCCGTGAGTGGCTATCAAAGTGTTAATAAACATTTCAATCAATCAAATTTGATTGATTGAAACTTTTGATTGTAGAATGGGTAGAATACAGTAAGGCTCAATACACACAATTGTTAAGCGGATGCAGACCAGAGAAAGACTTTCGTCTTGTTTACACCTTGGTCCCCCATTTTAAATTTATAATGAATTGTAAGTAGGGTGCAACTAGCACCATGCAATCCATTCTTTGTGGATCTAGCCCTTAGTATCTTTCCACCACTGTGTCTGCGTTGTGTTGCGGACTCACACCTACTTCATGAAAGTCCCCAATTTCTGTGAATTTACACCTATTGATAGCAGTAGCTATTTTGATAGCGAACATTATGCAAGACCTATGCATTCAGGCTGTGTTGGATTATCAGTCGTGTCCCTGGAAACGGCAATGAACGCAGCCATGAATGTGTGGTTTCCTTACACAGAAAATATAGTCTGTTTACGTTTCTGATGACTACATGACTGCATAACTCATAAATGTTCAGACAAGCCTAATGTTAATTATTAGTGTTAGGTTATTAGTGAATGATACTCTGTATACTATACACTAAATTCAACATTGTAGCCACATTTTCTTTCAAACTCATTTGGTTGGATTTGGTGCAGATTTGGGCTGTTTAGCAGGCTGTGGCGTACAGGCACAGAGACAGCTCTGTGTATAGACGGTGGGCCGAAGGTCTCTAGAGGCTTCCGTTAATGAAATGATTGATCTGGTTTTACAGAGTATATGTTATTGTAATATGAACTACATAATATACTATAATAACACATTTCCGTTTGTTGGCAACGGTTTTTGGGTCATATCTTTATGAAAATTAATGTGTTGATAAGATAAAAACTACCTACGTTTGTGAAAAGGGGCGTTGCTGCGTTACAACGTCAGGTGACTTGATTTCTCCCAATGACATTCCTCAAGCTCCGGAAACTAGGAAGTAAATTTGCGACTCGTCTGTTGACAACACTGGATTTAGCTCTGCATCTGTAAGCTCTCAATACTCATATACATTACTATTGAAATGCATTTTTACTTAACTCTACAGCATTATTCAAACGTGATAGGAAGTTATGAGTCATCAGCTGTTTATATGCAGTCCGTTTTGACTTCCGATTACACATTGGAAAATGTTGTAGCCAGCTCACAGACTAACGTTACGTTAGCATTTTAACTTTCTCAGATAGCAATCTAACATTACGTTAGTGTAAATCAAACAACTCTAACCCAATACTAATAATAGTAACTTGTTTCACATTCTTGCTGTGTGTTACACTATGGTATAGCGGTATGTGTTGTTGCCTGTGACGTTGTACTGCTACATCTATTTATGACATACCAGATTTGTAAATACAGTACTGTTTGTCACAAGACGTTGTCACAACAGTTACATATGTACAAAATATACTGTCTCATAAATATACTCTTCCAATATATAAATATACATATAAATATATTGTTTTAGATGCTGTTGTCACTATGAATTACAAATGGGGGGCCCTGATGTAAACAAGACAAACGTCTTTCTCTGGTCTGCATCCCCTTAACAATAGTTTGATATTGGATGGTCCCTGTGCTGTTGTTTACTGTCTATCTGTATGTCATGTATGTAATATGTTATGATGAATTGAAAATGGGGGACCCTGATGTAAACAAGATAAAAGTCTTTCTCTGGTCTGCATCCCATTAACAATTGTGTGTATTGAGCTGTACTGTACTGTACCCATTCTGCAATCTGTTAATATGATGAATAACGTTATCTATTGTAGTAACAATGTTCCAAAATGGATTGATTGTTTTTCTGTTTCCCCAGATGCTCAACCCTGGACCACACGACAGATATATTCTAGGCCTAATTAACCCTAGCCTGAGGGTTCTATAGTAATCAATCATGCAAGCTCAAAGATTGAGCTCTTGAGGTGACTGGCCCTGCTCTATATCAAGAACCATTATCAGAGTGGCAACTGCAGGACCTATATTTCCCAAAACAATGAATATCATGATTGAATGAGAGGCCATGGTAAACAGCACAGTGAATAAACAATGTGCAGTCCCCTTATATATTGTTCTGGATAGAAGTGGGCCCAGGCTAATCTGCAAGAGCTCAACTTTTGAACAAGGATGGTCATCCTCTCACATAAGCTGTCCGGGGACGACTCACACAGCTCTCTACTCTCTGGGCCCTGGACTGGACACCCCTCCACTGTACTAGTTACACATTACACACATACAAATGACAATAACACTGTAACAACCATCAAATGCACTCACAGCACACACACACACACTCACTTTAAACAAACAACTGACTGCAGCACCCACTTTAGAACACCTAAACACACTTTATATTGATTGGCAAAGAATTTGCACTACAACCCATACCTCATTACACCTTACTGTAAATTGTACCTCATCCCATTTCTGCATTGTACTGTATAGTATATTGTATTGTAACTCAGTTACTTTTCTACTCTGCATTGTACATTGTATGTATATATTGAACACTTGTCTACGTACTTGACTTCTATTTTATACTTATCTATTTTTATCTAGCACAATCTCTGGAGCAAAACAGAAAGAAGCATTTTATATAAAAGTATTCTGTACTTCTGTATGACAACTAATAAAGAAACTTGAACATCAAAAAATCAACATCTGTTCTCTATGCCAGGCTAGATCTGACCTTGACTCATGTTACAGGATTAATACACACTTTATACACAAATTGCATATAGCATTCTCTTTGGTAGCATTCATTCTGTGTTTATTGTGTCATACTGGGGAATAATATTAATATTATTATGTCCTATTGGGGACATAATTTAAAATTCTGAGCAATTCAATCGTTTTTTTTATGGAGAGGACGTCTGACATTAATTGAAAACTGTATTAACAGATTGCAGAATGGGTACAATACAGTACAGCTCAATACACACAATTGTTAAGGGGATGCAGACCAGAGAAAGACTTTCATCTTGTTTACATCAGGGTCCCCCATTTTCAATTCATCATAACATATATGACATACAGATACAGTAGGCCTACTGCTACATCTATACATTTAATTATGACATACCAGATTTGCAAATACAGTACTGTTTATGATACAAAGAGTCCAGAAAAGTATCAAACAATTGCAGATGGGATGCAGACCAGAGAAAGACATTTGTCTTGTTTACATCAGGGTCCCCCATTTGTAATTCATAGTGACAACAGCATCTAAAACAATATATTTATATGTATATTTATATATTGGAAGAGTATATTTATGAGACAGTATATTTGCAGTCCAGAGAAAGACTTTCGTGAGAGACCAACAAAGTGAGGTATGTAAAAACTTGGAATCAAATTGTGGTCATAGATCTAACGTTAATATCACGTTAACAATCTAATGGCTAGAAAGCTCACCTGACGTCGATATGGCTTAATACAGTGCGAAATACAATCTTATAGTAAGAAACAAAACACAAGTTGAACATAGTTTTGAACGTTTTATTACAATAGTATTTAGGTCGGACCGTCGGATCTAACGTTAATATCACGTTAACCAACTAAAGCTCATCTGTGACGTCGTTATGTTTAATACAGTGCGAAATACAATCTTATATAGTAACAAAACAATACACAAATTGAACATAGTTTTGAACGTTTTATTACAATAGTATTTACTGTCTCATGTTGTGTATAATCAGCTAGCGTTCCAGTCAGATCCATTCTCCGTTGTTCTTGTTGACAATTTTGGGGTCCAGAAATCCCGTTTCTGTATCCTGATTAGTTTATCAGCTAGAGGTGTCCAAAGATATGCATGAGCAAACATGTAATTTAAATGTAAGATTACGAACACCGATGACCAACAGACGGCTGGCCAACAAACGTATTTTGACTCAACATAATAACTAGATATTACACACAAAGAATTGTGTAGTCTGCCAACATGGATCAATCAAGTTCACTTTAGACTGACTCGGCCTCCCATCTAGTAGGAGTGGGAGTTAAAAAGAAAAAAAAAAGAGTGGGAGCCTCTACCGGAAGCGGGTGCAGGCAGACCCCTCTCTAATATAATGGCAACACATATTGATGCAAAAAAGGTATTTTGTACCTTGTACCTTTTATACATACAGTACACCCTGTACTACATGCACAGTACATTTTGCAGGGTAAATTTGACTCAAACTGAGTACATTTTACTCAAACGGAGTACAATTTTACTCAGTTTGAGTAAAATGTACTCAGTTTGAGTAAAATTTACTCTGCAAAATTTACTGTGTGGTAGTGTCTGTGTGTGACAAAATGGGGGAGAAAGAGAGAATATTCCATGCTTTTAGCATCCGTCCCTAATGATATTAAATCCAGCATAAACAGATTTCAATGTAAACAATTATATAAAGTATGAAACCAGCAACTGATAAAAAAAGAAAGAAAAAGAAATGCATCGAAATTAATCAAGTAACATTTAAAGGAAAACTCCAACATTTTGGGAAATTAGCTTATTTGCCATCTACCCTGGAGTTAGACAAGAAGATACATACCTTTTTTCTTCTCTGTGCATGCAATAGGAGTAGGAAGACGCGCACCGTTAGCCTAGCTTAGCGTCAGTCACTGGAAGTAGGTGCCTCCATTAGCCTAGTTCCCAACGTCCTCCTACTCCTACTGCATGCACTTTGCTCTCGTCTGCCGGCTTCGGCCTGCATTTTTCGCCGATCAACCAATACATTGTTTGAAAGTTTAATTTTTTAATTTTTTTTTAATCTTTTTCCCCCTCCTTTTTCCTCCGATTTTCTCCCATCCCAATGTTAGTCGTTATGCCAATTCCCAATCCCCTTCCTGGTCGCTGTTTACAACGACCCGGACCCACCCCGCCAGCTTTCCCACCCTCTAATACAGCCAATTGTATTAGTGTGAACGGCCAGCCAAGCTGGTGACAACGGCAAAGCTGTGAGCTGGATTCGAACAGGCAAATCCAGCATCTCCGGTGTTGGTGACAAACGCAATCTCCGCTACGCCACCTGACCGCCGGGGAATTTGCCACCTTTTGATCGTCACCACACTCTACCTATTGTGTGCTTCAGGTCTCGAGTTACTAGACGAAATATCGTCATTTGACAAGCCGTTCCAACGAGTGACCACGTCCGGTTGTAAACGGTCCTTAAATGACCAGTCACCACTGATGGCGAAATTATTGACCACCGTTGTAGCCATGGAGCATCTGCTCCGAAAGCGATCCGAGCGCTGATTGCAACGAGAAGTGCAACGAGAAGGGGGCAGAAGAAGACAAACAAGTTCTTTGTTTTGACTCGCGCATCTGAATGAATGGAAGTGGACGGCCATTTTGGATAATCACGCTAAATTATTGCGGTACACACATTACAAAAACCTTTGTTAAACACTCATTTTCCGTGGGATTTTTATAGACTTTGGACCTCTACTACATAAGACTTCAGGCTATGGAACTGTTATGTTTTCCAGCTCCTACCTCTCTGTTACGGTTTGTAAGCGACCCCAATCGCACAACACAAGACAGTGATCAGAGTTAGCCAAAAACAGGGCATTATTTATTTACACAGGGAAAAAAGCAGCACTGTCCCTTTAACACATTGGGCGACAATAACGTCGTACAACGTGATTCAAGGTCATGCTAATTCTGCCATTCCACACCGTACGACGTTATTGAGATCATATTTCATTTTTTCGCCATGGTATTCATAATTACCTCACCCAGCCTTGGCTGATACAGTGGGAGCCTGCACAACTCTGCAACGCTTCAATACTGCCGCTTGGTGGATGATCGGCGAGTTACAACCGGAAATGGATCTCTGGTGATCTCCGTGCATCTGGGAAATGCGTCCGGCACTCACATATTGTTGCGGGACTCTAGACACACATCCGTGTATATGGATCGCTGCCATAACTCAATAATCAATATGATTTGGGCGTTTATTATTATTATACAAACCGGAAATGGATCTAGTCGATCCACGTCAAATAAGTGGGATCTTTTTCCTCCAGGCTCATCGGCGAATGGTAAGAGGACACTGACGTCATTTTCAGCATGATTGTTTATTATTATTAATGCAAACTGCTCTGATCAATATATCACCCATACTACATAAAGCATTTACTGACGATCACGTAATTATAAACGACCCCCCCCCCCCCCGTTCATCCACGCATGATGAGTCATAACGTTTAGGATCATGTACAGTTGAAATTTTTTATATAGCGTGTATCGGCAACAAGCGGCAGTTGATAATCTATATATGCGTTTATGCCTATAACTCACGTTCTAGATGGTATTTTCGTATGAATCTATGAATGAAAAAGTATAACGTTCCTACATCTTGAACGATAGATAATCGATGTTGAATGGGCCATAGTAATGTCAATTTAGCAATACAATTTAAAAAGTTATAGCCCTGCAAAGAAGGTGAACATCTCCATAGGCTTAGAGTGGTGGCAGAGAGTGGTATGAGACGGGCAAACTCCATGGCAGTTAATGTGTTAAGGGCGCAATACACTAGAGTCCATGAAAAACTAAAAATGCAGCACTGTCCCTTTAACACTTTGGATGCCACGGACGACATAACACGTGTTAACTGCCCGCCCCCTGAATGCCCACGACGACAAATATCGTTATATTTCTTTATTAGCGATCTGAATTCATATTTCATCAACCGAGTCTACCGTTGGGAAACCAGCCCCATCAGGAGCTCAGATGTGATAAAAGCGCCCCCTATCGTCTCCCAGATGGTAATGCACCCTTTTGGAATGGACTCAATGAAAATGGATGAAAAAAAATCCATAATCCACATTTTACTTCTCACGCATGCACCCCGAGCCGATCGGATTCATTGTGGAGCTTCAGAACAGCGTGTATGTGTTTACAGTATGTAGCATTGGATCAATAAAAGGATAGATTTTTGGAATGGCGATCAGGAATTGGAATAATCTTCTTGGATACCATCTGATCTCAGGTAAGAAATCTATTTTTACTAGTCTTAGGATAATCAGACCTGTTTTCACGGAGATATAAGCTTTTCCCCTATGTGTGTGTGTGGCTGTGTGGCTGTGCGAGCGATCAGGAACTAACCGAATCGATTTTCAGCTCGCCTATATAGCGTGCATACGTACACATATACTATCGATAATCTAGTGTTTATTTGAAAGCGATTCATAAATAGGCCGAAAAATTACAACGTTCTAGAATATTCCAGTACAGGGCGTTTATCACGGAGTCTTTTTATTTTCCTTGAAAACGAGGGCTTTTCAAAATGCTATAAAAACAGAAATGAACCGATAAAAAACAATCCGCTTTGACAATGTTGACTGGAAAATGAGTCATCTGCGAGGGGCAGATTAGACACATTTTAAAACATAGATTAGGCGATATTAACGCTAACATTGAAGTGGATGATGGGCATTCAAGGGGGTAAAAAGGAAAACACAGCCGGCTCTGAAAGTGTTAAGGGCAAATGAGAAAAACACAACCTGAAGGTGAATACACTGAGTCCCGGAATAAAGAGAAAGTTCTGAGTCAGGTCTGTACAAGACTCACCAGAGCACTGCCGACGGGCAACTCAACAATCAAGGGTCCACAAAAAGAGCGAGAACACAGGAATCCTTCTGGGGAAAAATAGGGAGCGACAATGACGTCTCACACCAGGAATGAGGAGCCTTGGAGAGAGAGAGAACGCACACGCACAGGAATCCTCCCGGGGAAAATAGGGAGCCACTCGACGTCTCACACCGGAGACGCGACAGTAGTAGATGGGAGGCCGAGTCTGTCTAAAGTGAACTTGATTGATCCATGTTGGCAGACTACACAATTCTTTGTGTGTGATATCTAGTTATTATGTTGAGTCAAAATACGTTTGTTGGCCCAGCCGTCTGTTGGTCATCGGTGTTCGTAATCTTACATTTAAATTAAATGTTTGCTCATGCATATCTTTGGACACCTCTAGCTGATAAACCAATCAGGATACAGAAACGGGATTTCGGGACCCCAAAATTGTCAACAAGAACAACAGAGAATGGATCTGACTGGAACGCTAGCTGATTATACACAACATGAGACAGTAAATACTATTGTAATAAAACGTTCAAAACTATGTTCAATTTGTGTATTGTTTTGTTACTATATAAGATTGTATTTCGCACTGTATTAACCATAACGACGTCACAGATGAGCTTTAGATGGTTAACGTGATATTAACGCTATCTATCCGACGGTCCGACCTAAATACTATTGTAATAAAACGTTCAAAACTATGTTCAACTTGTGTTTTGTTTCTTACTATAAGATTGTATTTCGCAAGCCATACCGACGTCAGGTGAGCTTGCTATCCATTAGATGGATAACGTGATATTAACGTTAGATCTAACCGACCACAATTTGATTCGAAATGTATTACATACCTCACTTTGTTGGTCTCTCTCTGGTCTGCATCCCCTTAACAATTGTGTGTATTGAGCTGTACTGTATTGTACCCATTCTGCAATCTGTTAACCGTTTTCAATCAATGTCAGACGTCTATAAAAAAAACGATTGAATTGCTCAGAATTTTTAATTATGTCCCCAATAGGACATAATAATATTAATATTATTCCCCATTATACAACGGCATGCTAATTTCTTGCTTCTGATTGGCCATTCACACGTCTTTATTGACAACAATCCACGGTCCTGGGCTCAGGACCCGCCCACAACCAAATCACATAACCCTCCCCGGCTCACTCCGGGAGAAAACAGGATCGCGAACAACAAATGGTTATGTTGAAAGCACCATAACGACTAAATATGAAGCGATTCTGTCAAGGGGAATGTGTTAGTATTTTAAACAATGTTGGATGATGTAATTGATGGGTCTTGACTCAATCTAGAACAAAAGAAAAATCGCGGATTGATTGATAGATTAATTGATTGATTTAAATTTCTTCCTTCCTACTTTCCGACTGCAGCGTTCTCTCTCACACTGTCCGACGCTGGCGTACCCACAAACACACACATACACACACACACACACACACACACACACACACATATACACACACACACGCACACACACACTGTGACACACACACACACACACACACACACACACACACACACTCCTGTCTGCAACAGCGGGGGAGTCAGACTGAGAGAGAAGCAGCGCTGTTTTAAGTGAGCATGGTCTATTGAATTGATTGATTGGTTGATTGCTAATTTTATTACTGTACCCCTGGTTTCCAACTGGTTAAGTTTAGGCTAAAAGAAATAAATAAAAAAATAGGGCGAAGAAAACGTTTTTTTCCTATAGGGCAAAGAAAACGTTTTAATAAATTTTCAATCAATCATTCCAATAATACACAGTTGGATGTGTTAGTTGGTTGGATGCACTTCAAGCTGCTTCCACATGAGGCAACTTCTCTCAATCATTCCAATAATACACAGTTGGATGTGTTAGTTTGGTTGGATGCACTTCAAGCTGCTTCCACATGGAGTTGTGGGAACTACTTTTTCTGGCGGATGGTTTTTTCAATAAATCTTCGATTAATGTGTGTTTATTGTATAGAAATAAGGTTGGATGAATCTGGCAGTTGTATAAAAGCTTTACACCACGTGCAGTCGTGATTTGTGACCAATAAGCCATGCCTAGGGGGGTCTAACGACCCTCGGCTGCGCCTCGGGCCTAACAACCACCCCTAGGCATGGTTTATTGGTCACAAACCACTCCTGCGTGTGATGTAATGCTTAAGTATGACACAATAAACACAGAATGAATGCTACCAAAGAGAATGCTATATGCAATTTGTGTATAAAGTGTGTATTAATCCTGTAACATGAGTCAAGGTCAGATCTAGCCTGGCATAGAGAACAGAATGTTGATTTTTTGATGTTCAAGTTTCTTTATTAGTTGTCATACAGAAGTACAGAATACTTTTATATAAAATGCTTCTTTCTGTTTTGCTCCAGAGATTGTGCTAGATAAAAATAGATAAGTATAAAATAGAAGTCAAGTACGTAGACAAGTGTTCAATATATACATACAATGTACAATGCAGAGTAGAAAAGTAACTGAGTTACAATACAATATACTATACAGTACAATGCAGAAATGGGATGAGGTACAATTTACAGTAAGGTGTAATGAGGTATGGGTTGTAGTGCAAATTCTTTGCCAATAAATATAAAGTGTGTTTAGGTGTTCTAAAGTGGGTGCTGCAGTGAGTTGTTTGTTTAAAGTGAGTGTGGATGTGTGTGCTGTGAGTGCATTTGATGGTTGTTACATAGTGTTATTGTCATTTGTATGTGTGTAATGTGTAACTAGTACAGTGAGAAGGCATTTGGCGATTTCTTTAAACAACGTCTCCTAACAGATGAGGTGGACTTCCATGCTCCTGTAAAAAAGATGAAACTCAAAACCTTCAAGGACACAGCAACATCAAGTGTTACCAAGGTGAGAGGCAAGGAGATGGCCCTGAAAGCAGACCGAGACCTCTTCGCCAGGCTTATAGTGGTGGGAACAGTCAGGAAGATTGACATCGGGGAAATGTTAGTCTACAGTCTGGGACCCTTCCCTGCAGCCATAGCGAACATGGATGGCTCTATGGTGAAAACTGATAAAGCCAAGTTAATGCACTTTCTCGAGGGATCAGTAAATCCACCCGCCACAGTTGAAGTCCCTGATGGCACAGGGGTGGAGGTGTTACCACTACAAACACTGTTCTCAATACAGGAGGAAGCAGACACCCGACTATTGCTTCACTGTGCTCATGCCTCTCAATACAGTTCCTATGTGGTGATCAGCAGTCCAGATTTCTTCGAGATTGACTGGATGTCACTTCCTCCAGCCCCAGTCGCAATCCTGGAACTTGTACACTGTTAAAATAAATAACATGTTATTTTCACACTTGTTATTGTGTTATAAATGTTGATTGATTGATTGATTGATTGATTGATTGAAAACGTTATTAACAGATTGCAGAATGGGTACAGTACGCGTGTAGCTTTATGCCAAGCAAGCAGTGCAAAAATTTACCTTAGTGGCATGCAGTAATGCGCCTTTCATTTTCCGCCGCCCAGCGCCCAGGTCGCGCGGAAATAGGCTGTCTATTGCCATTCTCTTTGACAAACTCTAACCTTAACCAGCTCCTTAACAACGCCTAAACTTAACCGTTCTAACCTTAACCAACTCCGAAACCATGCCTAACCTTAACCATAGAAATTATATTGCCATTCTCTTTGACAAACTCTAACCTTAACCAGCTCCTTAACAGCGCCTAAACTTAACCGTTCTAACCTTAACCAACTCCGAAACAATGCCTAACCTTAACCTTAACCTTAACCATGCCTAACCTTAACCGGCGAAATAACCTTAACCGGCGAAATAATACACGTTAAAAAAAAATCACGTTAAAAAATATTTTCGATGGGATTCGAACTCGCCAGCAAACAAGCCATAGGATCCACAGCCATGTGTCCTTGCCAATTGAGCTATTGGTAGATACTGAATAAGGGGCGGTGACTTATATATATTGAGCTCCGCTCAAGGCGGGATCTCATGCGCATGCGCGGGCACCTCGCGCGAGCACGCCGGCGCACGCACGCACCTGAGCGAGCACGCCGCCGCCGGTGCACGCACGGTAGCATTTGTCTGAAAAGAAGGGCGCTTTACCGCACTAGCGTGCGGTGACGAATGCGGAAGCATTTTTGCACTGCTTGCTTGGCATTAACGTACAGGCGTACAGTACAGTACAGCTCAATACACACAATTGTTAATGGGATGCAGACCAGAGAAAGACTTTCATCTTGTTTACATCAGGGTCCCCTATTTTCTATTCATCATAACATATTACATACATGACATACAGATAGACAGTAAACAACAGCACAGGGACCATCCAATATCAAACTATTGTTAATTGTTATATTGGAAGAGTATATTTATGAGACAGTATATTTTGTACATATGTAACGGTTGTGACAACGTCAAATTTCTAACGTCACAGGCAACAACACAGACCACTATTACCATAGTGTAACACACAGCAAGAATGTGAAACAAGTTACTATTATTAGTATTGGGTTAGAGTTGTTTGATTTACACTAACGTAATGTTAGATTGCTATCTGAGAAAGTTAAAATGCTAACGTAACGTTAGTCTTTGTGAGCTGGCTACAACATTTTTCAATGTGTAATCGGACGTCAAAACGGACTGCATATAAACTGCTGATGACTCATAACTTCCTATCACGTTTGAATAATGCTGTAAAGTTAAGTAAAAATGCATTTCAATAGTAATAGTAATGAATTGAGAGCTTACCGAATGCAGAGCTATCCAGTCTTGTCAACAGACGAGTAGCAATATTTACTTCCTGGTTCCAGGGCTTGAAGAATGTCATTGGGAGAAATCAAGTCACCTGACGTTGTAACGCGTTTTGATTGGTTCCGCAGCAACGCCCCTTTTCACAAACATAGGTAGTTTTTATCTTATCAACACATTAATTTTCATAAAGATATGACCCAAAAACCGTTGCCAACAAACGGAAATGTGTTATTATAGTATATTATGTAGTTCATACAATAACATATACTCTGTAAAACCAGATCAATCATTTCATTAACGGAAGCCTCTAGAGACCTTCGGCCCACCGTCTATAGGTGGTAGTGTACAGATGGCACAACGTCTCACACCGGAGACGTGACAGTAGGTGGTAGTGTACAGATGGCACGACGTCTCACACCGGAGAGGCGACAGTAGGTGGTAGTGTACCGATGGCACGAGGTCTCACACAGGAGACGCAACAGTAGATGGAAGCAACAAGATGACCTGGCAACGAGTAGAAGGGAGTCTACAGTACTCTCATACAAGCTGATTGCAAACTCCTCTCAGGTGCGTGAAAATGACTGTTCGGCACGCCCCCTCGTTGGGAAGCACGCAGAGTTTACCCAGCCCTCACACTCTCACCTGGAACCCAAAAAACAGGCCTCTGGCAACAAGTCAAAACAAAACTAAGGAGCAAATATTTAATTTCAGGGTGTTCAAACCTCTGTTTCTCTATTACATTCACTCAACCTTCAGAATGTTACCTTTCAAAAGAGACCAGACTCATGCATGAGCTATAAGTAGAAAGTATAATAAATCGCAAATTACTTTGGGTATGCAATCGACAGGCGTTGTATGCAAAATGGGGCCAAATTAAGGGGTTAATTTGTCAGGCTGTGATATAGCGAGCAAAGCGTAGCGGTACATATATAGCCAGCTAGGGGAAAAGAAGCAAACACAGAATAAACTGCAAAACTCAATCACGTGAATTGATCAGCATGGAGGAGCTTTGCACTCTGCTGGCCATCATCTTGCTGCTTGAATTTCTTCGACAACTCTGCGGTATTGTGTTCTGACAGTTTTGGGTGTCTGACGGGGAGTGAAACTAGAGAAGCGTAAAGTGTAAAGGACTTGCTTCTCTTTAAACGATGGTGTAAACCTTCAATGGATTTCCCTTTATGTCTTTTAAAAGGTCATTGACACCTGGGCCCGCCATTATGATCTCCATCCTTTGCAACTAATCAGGTGTCGGGGGGGGGGGGGGGGGGGCTGCTCTTGTCAACCTCTCGTTTTTGTGCTGCATTTAACAATTACCTGCATATTGGTCCCACGACACAAAGTCAATAGCTCTTTCTGTAGATGGTGACAAATCCTAGCTCAGCCATGCACACCCGATGAAAAGGGCGGAGAAAAAGCCGTTGTATCATCCTCTCATCTAATTTCCAGTGTGCTACCCCCCCCCCCCCCCCCCCCCCCCTGTCAAAGTGCGTCACCATCAGCATGTTCCCCACAGAAGAGCGTAGAGAGGCTCTAGTCATGTCTGTACGCCTCACTGCTGTACGCCTCACTGCTGTACCCACTCAATTATTCCACAGCGACTATTGGCCCCTCAGGTTTCCTGTGATATTAGCCACTCGATTACGGCCTCAGAGCCAGAAGCGCGACATTGACGTGTCTTGTCAGGGACTGGTGTTTCATCTTATTTCTCCTCACCCCAGCGGAGCAAAGATTGTCTTCCATTCGGAAACGCAGCATTATTATAGAAGGAGGAGGAAAAGAAAAGATCTGTTTGAGGACGTCGTGTTCAAAGTTTAAATGCATTTCGTCTTGGGGCGCTCCAGTAGCACACCACATAGCGCGCTGAGTCGCGAAGCGGTCGTCCCGGGTTCGTTTCCCAGTCCCGGCGACCATTTGCTCCATGTCTTCCCTACCTCTCCTCCCGTTCTCCCTCTCTCCCTCTATCGGTCCTGCATGGCCAGAAAAAGCTGAAAATGCTATTAATAAAAGTTTTATAAATGCATTTCGTCCCAATGTCTTATTCATTTATAAGTGAAGTACAATCTCGTGAAATGACATTGGCTACATTCAGACTGTAGGCAAAAGTGACCCAAATCATATTTCTTTGCTCATACTATATGTGACTCAGATCTGTTTTTCTCACAACAGTGTGAACAGCATGAATCACATGGAATCGGATCAAATCGGATACAGGTCTGATTTGTTTTAATTAGCTGCCTCCACTGCATTCAACTTGTAAATGAAACCATAAACTGTGACTTCAGTGTCCCCTATGTTTACTTTCAACTTCGCTATTGTTCATTTGCGCATGCGGGTCAGTTCAGGAGCGTCACCAGTTCACACTGGAATCTGATATTGGGAACGTTTGAAAAAATAACGTGAGACTTGCCGTGTGAATGTACTGTGTAGCCTTTGTCTTCTCTCACATCTCTCTTCTTTTTGTTTTAGTCAGAGACATTCTTCTCTTGCTTTGATATCCACTGCGCTCAAAGGGATACCTACAGTTAAAACATGAAGGGGGAAAAAGAGACCAGGCCTATGCTGCTCTTTGTGCCGCTTACGCAATCAGCGAAAAAACACATCATACGTGGGGGATGTGCTGTGAAATACCCCCCCCCCCAACAACAAAATAATTTAATTTCAGGTAACTAACATTACATATGTCTTGTCGTGGAGTTAACACAACATTATGCATACTTTTGACAATAAAATTATGCATTGATGTGTTAATTTCACTGGATGCATTCAACAAGGCATTCTAAATGTAAACATTATCTGTGCATCTCCCCTTTTCTTCTCTCTCTCCCTCTGGTTCTCACTCTCCCTTTCTCTTTTCCCCTCTCTCTTTCCTTCTCTCTCCCTTATTTATTGTAATATTTCTTGTATACTATTGCTACTGTAATTATTTTATTTTATTTACTTGTATGCATGTACATAACCTTGTTTTTGTTGCAGCCTCCCACCCCCCCTTCCCTCAAAAGGCTTTTGCTTTTTGGTTAGGCTGCTTTTGTATATAATAATTAGTTCTTACGTGCTTGCCTGGGTAAATAAAGGTTCAATAATAAAAAATATTATTATTATTATATATTTTTTTAAACAGATACTGATCATTTCCGATATTACATTTGAATGCCAATATCGGTAGGCCGATAATATCGGACATCCCTATTTTTTATGTCAGTCCCCTTGTTGACATGTTCTCAACAAATTAATTAAACAATGTTCAATCATACATCTTTGGTCACGACTTGACTATTAGATGCTTTTGCAATGTGGTTGAATTCACTCTTTGCTCAGCTCCAAAGTAACGTCATAGCTTACCTCAGCGAGGGCTATTTAGCTTGTTCTCAAAACTCTTTGAAGTCGGACATCTTCTCATCCTGGTAGTCGAGTAGGAGTTTAAAAAGCGATTGTACTCTTATTTTCTTTTCATTGTAACATGATTCAGGGGAGCGTGCATTCCTTTCACCACATTAAGTGCCATAGTTGAAGATGCTATCAGAGATCCTAATCGGAGAACCCAGTCGCCGGTACAGCCCTGTAAGTCCTATTCACTCTCCTTCACCACTCCCAGCTACACCCGCCCCTCTTAAAGGAAACTGTTAGGTTACCTCATTCATTAACATTTTAATGAATGGCACGCGACTAATTCCAACCGTACAAAACATGGTCATGGGTAATAAAAGTAATATCTTCAGGCCTTGTCTCCTTTTCCCCCTTCTGATCATCATGAGCTCGGGTGGCTCAGGAGGTAGAGCGGTCGTCTGGTAATCATAAGGTTCCCGGTTTGGTTTCCAGCTCCTCCTGGGCAGCGTGTCGAAGTGTCCTTGAGCAAGACACTTAACCCCTAAGTGCTCACGAGGAGCAGGTTGGCACCTTCCATTTACCAGGAGCTACATGTACTAACTCTGCAAAGATTCTGAATCTTATTACCTGCTTCATCCGCTGTCTTGCAGTTGTGTGCTTGAGTTCCAAGTTAGTCTACTTCCCCTGGAGACTAGTGATGTGTGGCACCATGGTGACCTCCAATTAGTGGTATTTGAGCAGGAAACCTTTACACCTTTAGTTGAAGCTTGATCTTAATCATGTTTCAGTCCGTCAAGTAGGCCGGTTCTTTGGATGTGTCATGCTGTATTGTGGGCTTCCAGAGGATTGGATTGACTGCTGAAATGAATTCATCATCTTGGTATATTCAACTCTTTATTTACAGTGGGGTCTTTGTGTCTGCGGTGAAAGGCTAATGCTGAGGGCTCTTTGTGTCTGTGTCAGAGGTTAATATGACCCAAGATATATATGTCCTTTTTTCGTTCATTGACACACCACCAGCAGCAACTCAGTCACTGTGCCCTTGGTCCAGAGGACCGCAAAGCAATTAGCCTGCAGGAGGAGAAAATGAGAGAGAGAGAGAGAGAGAGAGAGAGAGAGAGAGAGAGAGAGAGAGAGAGAGAGAGAGAGAGACAGACACACACACACACACACACACACACACACACACACACACACAGAGGTCCCTCCTTTTTTGTACAAGGGACTGTTGTGCCCAGTACTTATTTTTGTTGAAAATGTCAACACCACCACCACAGGGGGGTGGGGTACCACTAGGGAACAGAGCTCATTCTGGGAGCACAGCCAGACCAACAGACACCTGATCTGGGCACTAATGAAGGCTCTTAAGCCATTTCAACCACATCAGTGTGGCAGTCTCCTGCCACAGGCCCGTCCACTCTGTGTCTCTCAACAGAGCTACAGGGGAGAGGGGGGCTTCGTACATGTAACACATTACCTCACATTTCTCTCCTGGTCTTTGCTCCCTCTACTTGATACTCGTTTGTCTCATACATAGTCTTGTGTAGCCAGACCTGTGCCAGCACTGGAGAGAGGTCTGGCTGAACCTAAAAGAAACGCTCTGGCTTGTTTGTATTTCTTTGAACCAATCACAATCATCCTGGGTGGCACTAAGCCTAGGTTGCAGTGACGGGGCCCTTGTGAAATAGTGTCGCAGATAGTGGAAGGGGAGGAGAATTCCATCTGAAATAGTTGAGCAATGGCATGCTTGTACCCACAGTCTATATCCTGTGAGTCAGACTATCACATACATAACTCTCACTACTTTCTATCTAGGATTTTGCAAAGTAACACATCAACCTACATAGTACAGTACCAGGTTGAATGGGATATTAAAGTGCAGCCTATACCATCATGCCCCCTTCTCCGGTTGAAAGGCATAACTAGCATTGGTGTATTCCAACACTGTTGGAATGGAATCTTGGAACCTATTCTACATGTCCAAATGACTGGTTCGTTCTTAGGGCTCCTCAAGTTTGCTCTGAACTAGAAGAACTGCTTTTTCCTTTGCTGTTTCGAACACCTGGAATGCCCTCCGACTGACTCTGAAGCGGAAGGTTCTTCCTTATTTTGCTGCATTTAAAAGTATGATCTCCAACCTTAGCTGATTTCTTTATTGTTTATTCTTATTTATTGTGCCTATATGTATGAAATTGCTGACAAACTGCCTTGTTTCGTATGCTTGTCGTCACTGTAAATGAGGGTAACCTCAGTGTCTCATGAGTTTAAATAAAAGTTAGAAATTAAATATGTATGTGTAAATGTGCGTGTAGGCCTACTGTACATTTAATGTATGTGACACCTTAATTAAAAAAAATATATAAATCTAACTACACTGTGTTTAAATTGTGTGTGTGTGTGTGTGTGTGTGTGTGTGTGTGTGTGTGTGTGTGTACGTGCGTGTGTGCGCGCCAAGGGCTTCAGGGTCTGGTCTGACTGGCCAGATCTCAATGACCTCTGCAACCAGACTGGAGTTCAGCTGAAATGGACAAGACTCAACGCACAGACTGAAGTCCCTGTCTCTGATGAACTTATGAACTTATCACAAAACCCCTGTGTGGTTGTGAAGGCCAACATCACAACACCGCAGGCAGAGACTGTCGAATTGCACAGAGACTCTGCAAGGAGGGTTCTGCTTAGCATGAAGCAGTCTGAGATCAGGCAGCACTGGTGTGGACTCAGATTACAGGGAAAGCTAGCTTGTTTGGAGTTTTCTGACCACTCAGTCGCACACTCTGTGTTTAAGAACGCCGCTGTTGGTGAGGATGTTTTTAAATTTACCATCAAAGCAAGACTGCAGGTATTACCCACTAAATACAATCTGTCCACTTGGTATCCTCAAACTCACAGTCCATTCTGTTTAAACCATCAGGATTCACAACACCTATCCATTGCACACATACCAAATGGATGTAATGCATACAAACACCTGTACATCGCTCGTCATGACCGTCTTGTGGACATTGTGTCTGATGCAGTACGGAACATATCACCATCTAGTGCAGCAATGTACAAACATGCTAGAGTGCAACCAGAGTGGTTTGGCCTTACCAACAATGTCTTTGCTAACATACCAAATACACCAGATGTTTTTTTTTTTACACCAGCCACAGGGAGGTGCTGGTCATAGAAGTAGGCTGTACCTTTGATCTGTACATGGACCAGGCCTTCCGGGACAATTATATCAAATACCAACCACTGCTCAATGTGATGGCCGACCTTGGGTACAGGTGTAGATATAGTGTACTTGTATTTGGAAGTCTTGGCCATGTATACAAATGCACCATGACCGGTCCGAGAATTGCTGCCAAATATTGCTCTGTCTCAGCTATTATTGGCAGCTTAGCCATGTGGAGAAGGATGTGCTATGTGTACCCTTAAGTGTTCAGTGCTGCTTGGCCCGATACGTTTGATTCCCTGTTTATGTAATATAATTTTTGGAACCAAATAAAGTATTCAAATGTGTGTCTCTACACCTCCTCTCTCTGCCCTGCTCCGGATCAAGCAGTGGATCAAGCAGCAGGTGGAGGGAACAGAGCAGTGTATTGTCATCCAGTTGACGGAGGAGAGAAATCGTAGCCGACACTGATGCTGTGCAGATCCCACAGAAGACATCTTTGGACCGGGTAAAGGAATAGAGACGGAGACAAAAAGAGAGAGACAGAGCTGAACTTTCTTTGAAAACTTTTGAGTGAGATTTGATGGAGGTTGTGGCAAATCTTTTGAGGGGACCCGGTCGGAGGGTCTCCACTGCATGCCGAAGACATTTATTCTTATGAATTATTTATAGCCACTTATACAACGGCATGCAAATTTCTCGATTCTGATTGGCCATTTACACGTCTTTATTGGCAACAATCCACGGTCCTGGGCTCAGGACCCGCCCACAACCGAATCACATATCACTCCCCGGCTCACTCCGGGAGAAAACAAGATCGCGGACAACAAATGGTTATGTTGAAAGCACCATAACGACTAAATATGAAGCGATTCTGTCAAGGGGAATGTGTTAGTCCTTTAAACAATGTTGGATGATGTAATTGATGGGTCTTGAGTCAATCTAGAACAAAAGAAAAATCGCGGATTGATTGATTGATTAATTGATTGATTTAAATTTCTTCCTTCCTACTTTCTACTGACTGCAGCGTTCTCTCTCACACTGTCCGACGCTGGCGTACCCACAAACACACACACACACACATACACACACACACACACACACACACACACACACATACACACACACGCACGCACACACACACACACACTGTGACACACACACACACACACACACACACGCACACACACACACACACACACACACACACTCCTGTCTGCAACAGCGGGGGAGTCAGACTGAGAGAGAAGCAGCGCTGTTTTAAGTGAGCATGGTCTATTGAATTGATTGATTGGTTGATTGCTAATTTTATTACTGTACCCCTGGTTTCCAACTGGTTAAGTTTAGGCTAAAAGAAATAAATAAAAAAATAGGGCGAAGAAAACGTTTTTTTCCTATAGGGCAAAGAAAACCTTTTAATTTGTTTTACCTACTTTATATAGAAGCATCTAAGAATGAAGTTCTATGGAAAGTAGGTCTGCATTCCCTTAACAATTGTGTGTATTGAGCCGTACTGTATTGTACCCATTCTGCATCTGGGTAATAAAATTTTCAATCAATCATTCCAATAATACACAGTTGGATGTGTTAGTTGGTTGGATGCACTTCAAGCTGCTTCCACATGAGGCAACTTCTCTCAATCATTCCAATAATACACAGTTGGATGTGTTAGTTTGGTTGGATGCACTTCAAGCTGCTTCCACTTTTTTGTAGTTGTGGGAACTACTTTTTCTGGCGGATGGTTTTTTCAATAAATCTTCGATTAATGTGTGTTTATTGTATAGAAATAAGGTTGGATGAATCTGGCAGTTGTATAAAAGCTTTACACCACTTGTAGTCGTGATTTGTGACCAATAAACCATGCCTAGGGGGGTCTAACGACCCTCGGCTGCGCCTCGGGCCTAACGACCACCCCTAGGCATGGTTTATTGGTCACAAACCACTCCTGCGCGTGATGTAATGCTTAATTAAGCCACACAGCCATTTCTCTTTAGAGGACATCCTGTCTCAAGTCTTTGGGGCACCAAGTCAAGTCTCAAGTCTCTTTTTGGAATAATTTTATAATCTGCTGTGCGTCAGGTTAGAAATAACCATTGTGATTGATTGATTGATTGATTGATTGATTGAAAAGTTTATTAACAGATTGCAGAATGGGTACAGTACAGTACAGCTCAATACATACAATTGTTAAGGGGATGCAGACCAGAGAAAGACTTTCGTCTTGTTTACATCAGGGTCCCCCATTTTCAATTCATCATAACATATATGACATACATGACATACAGATAGACAGTACTGCTACATCTATACATTTATGACATATCAGATTTGCAAATACAGTACTGTTTGTGATACAAAAGTGTCCAGAAAAAGAGTGTATATACATTTGGCGTAGAAACTGTACATTGGAGGAGGTTGGGTGGGTGGGGTGGGGTTGGGTGGGTGGGTGAGGGCTGTACATTGGAGGTGCAACATGGTTATTTCTAGCGAATGTTTTGCTTGTTGGTTATCTCTCGTTCATCTATTGCAGGGGTGGCCAACCCGCGGCTCGCGAGCCGCATGCGGCTCTTTGCCCGTCAATGTGCGGCTCTTCCATCCATAAAAAAAAATAAAAAAAAAATGTTTTTTTTCTTTTTTTTTTCTTTCTTTTTTTCTTTTTTTTTACTTTTTTTTTTTTATGTCACTCATTCCATAAGGACGTAGAATAAACATTTACAATTTTTTTTTAAATGATCCATTTGCATGTTCTTGGTATCTGAATCTAGGGACATATATGGATCAGTGTCAGAAATAGTGTGTCTGTTACTAGGCTTGAGTAAATTGTAATGAACCAAAGGAGAATATCAATTCTATTTAAAAAAAAAGAAAATTCTTTGACTGTAAATAACACCATGCTAAAATTGACCAGACCTGAAAAATCTAAGCAAATGAATAAAGGGAAGATGATTAAACAGAAGGTTTTGTAGATACAGTACTGAATTCTGCCATCTTTTTTATAATGTAAATTTCTCCACCATTTTTCATCATATTGCAACACCGTTTTTTGCAAGACGTTCACAGAAAGGTAGAGAAACTAACTGCGTTCTGTTTTATGGCAATAACGTTCAGGTTTGTGGGAGATGATCCCAAAAAATAAGAGAAATTAAAAAGTAAATCCAGAACTCAGATGATTGACAGGGGCTGGTGTGAGCTGGGTAGGGTAGTTTTCGAAATTTGAAAGCCCTGAGTCTCTTCCTTCAAAAGACTACACTCACTTTTGGCTGTGCCACTTCCTCCTGTCAATATGCGCCGGTTTCCGACTCAATGCCCTGAGATTTCTATAATCTTATATTTCACTAATAACAGTTAAAATAATTGGTACAAACATAATGCTGAAAATATACACTTTTACTGTATATCTCGGGCTTAAGAGGTTAACCCTGTGAGGCCCAAATTAAAAAGAAATTAGCAACTTCAGAGGCCAGAGGGTGGGACATATAAACACATTTACTATCAAATAGCATTGTGAGGCTGAACAACAGGACCAATTGACTATACATGTGCTTAAAGGGGAACTATCTTATAAATGGCTTTTTTCAGTGTTTACCATTGTTTCTTAGCTATGTGGACTTATATTAATAGGATATATGTCTCTAATTCTCATATTGGCGAATTCTTCCAATTCTCCTCTCACAATATTCACCCTCACTGAACTGAGTCATCTGAAAATGTGCATATCTGTGATGTCAGAGATTTCTCAGCTGCATAATAATGTGGCAGTTGATGTGGCAGTTGGCACCAGGCCACACAGTGGTTGGAGCCCAGCCTCAAAACGGCTTAAGATCTTGAGGTAGAAAAATGCGGTTTTTAGTACTTGATTAGAAATACAAAACAATGCATTTTTTTTTGAAAAAAACCTAGGTGTTCCATAGACTCACAGGAATTGTGTAAAAGTGCCCAAATAGTGAAAGAAATAGTAAAATAGTTTAACATTTAAAAATTTTTTTTTTTTTTAAATGGCTAAAAGTGATTTTGTAATTTTGCAACCGTGGGTCTCACAGGGTACTTTTAACCCTGTGATGCCCAAATAAAAAAGACATTAGCAACTTCAGAGGCCAGAGGGTGAGACCTATAAACACATGAAGGGTGCCGTGACTGAAAAAAAAGGTTGAGAAACGCTGGTATATGGTGTGGCTCTTTGTGGTACCACAGTCATTTTTTTGTGGCTCTTAGTCTCTGACTGGTTGGCCACCCCTGATCTATTGCAATTTCTGTTGAATACAATTATTTTATGTATTATCTTTTATCTACATTAAGGTATCAATACAGTCACTTTAAAATATCATATTGCACTGTAATATGGAAAGATTCTGTAGCTGCCTACCATTGTTACTTTTATCTATTGTTACAGTACCTTGCTATGGACACGTAGCCTACCAAAACACTTGGTTTAATTTGAGGGGTGCTACCTATGATTTCTCCAATATGACTGATCTTGGACACCCCATACAATATTATTATTCCTAAATCATCAATGAACACAATCTTTATAAGGGTAAATAATTGTTACTGGGGCAGCACATTGTTGAATGAAGTTGGTTACAGATAGAAGAAGACTGGTCCATTACGCATAGCCCAACAGGACTGTTTTATCCATCCATATTTGCTCTCTCCCTCATGCTTCTCAAAAACTATAATTTCCTGAATAATGCTTAGAATATCCATATATCCATACCCTCCATATACAGCTCCATAAGTATTGGAACACAACATACTGTCAGTAAAATGTAGCTTGTCATCTTTAGTTTCAGGTTATGTTCACCCTGGATTGGATCAGAGTTCACTAGGGAACGTATGGAGAAATCATATGTATGAATGTATCTCTAGTTATACAAGTTAGTACAGAGCTTCAAATCTAGCACCCTCCACCACCCTCCAGCTATTGCTCTGTCTCTCTGTCAACATGTCTACGCGTCAGCTTAGTTTCCTAGTCTGACTCAATCCGGAAGACACCCCCAGCTATAAAAGTGTATTTCCCTAGCAACAGCTGTTAGCCATAGCAACAGCTCTCTCTCTCTCTCTCTCTTAACTGTTACCATAGCAATGGTGTTGACACCTCTGACCCAAATCTTCCCCTACCAGCGGCCTGCTCTCGATGGTAACCTTGGCTCTATCTCTCACACACCCTGCCTGTCTCTGTCTGGAGAGTCTAACCCACACTACATGGAAGCTGTCTTGGTGTTAATCATAAAACCTGAGTGTCAGAGTAGATGTCTGCTGTCATCTACAGATATTTACATCACTGTTACGTACCCCAGTAAGGGGACGCAACACAAGGCCACATACAGGGAAGGTGAGGGTGCAGTGACACAAAACCACAGAAACAATTTGAAAAATAATAGTATTTATTTCACAAATCAAAACTCAGCAACACAGAGAGCAAGGAGGACTTCCTAGTGGCACCAAATAAAAGGAAATGAAGACCCACCCTCCCCTACAGGCGCTTGTTGAAGTTAGAGGTTCTATGTAGGATTGTTAGTAACTGTCTAACTGCATATATAACTGTTTCCACTAGAGGGCGCTCTAGGCGGAGCCACTCAAGATACCACCAGGTGGCGAGTATAAATAGAGATGTCTCCTCCCCCTCTACCTCTTTCTCCACCAGCCTCTCAGTGGGAGGAGAACTCATGTGCTGCTGCTCATACCATGTGAATGAATAAACCACGCCGCTTAAAGGCTAAAGATAGAAACCATGCCTCTTGACCACATTATTGTCGCCCTATAGCCAGATTCTGTCAACAGCGCTGAACGCCCAAAAGTACAGGTGGTGGTGCTCACTCTAAAGCTGGTGTCTTTAACATCAGGTAACCTACGTGATGCAAAAATGTAGACCCAGGGTATCTTCCTGTCCTCAATGTCCCTGTGTGCGAAACAAAAGATTAATATATAGGAAAAAAGGAATCACCATAGGCTGGGTGACAAGGGAACAAATATACAAGGGATTAATACAGAAATGTACAACAACACCAAAAGATACAATGTTATAGTATAGACAATGGCGCAAAGAACCAGAGCTTTGACCAGCTCTCACACACAATGAGCTCACACAGTGCTTTGACTAGCTCTCACACCAAAATGAGCTCACACAGAGCTTTGACCAGCTCTGACAAAAAATTAGCTCCAACAGAGCTTTTACCAGCTCTGACACAAAGGTACCCTAAGAGCCTCAGCTCTATTACCAAAAGACACAAAGAGAGTTACACCAAAGACACAGACAGAGCTCTACCACCAAAGACACCAATAGCTCTACTTTACCACAACAATGAACCAGAGAGCTAACTAACACTGCACATGGTCTAGGTCTAGGATATATTGAAGGGTGTAGAGCTTGATTGCAGATCAGCAACAACTGCCGTTGCACTGCTGCTGTTGCTGGAGTGCGATCCCGATTGACCAGCTGCTGCTGGTGGTGCTGGAACTGGGCGACATCTGAGAATGGGGATATGTAGACACAAGAGGGAGACTAAAGACAACAACAAACAAAACATGCCTATATATACAATACAACAGATAATATACATAACTCCAAGTTTCAAGTTCAAGTTTCTTTATTATTTGTCATACAGAAATACAGAATACTTTGCATGAAATGTTTCTTTCTGTTTTGCTCCTGAGAGTGTGCTAGATAATAACAAGATAGTATAAATAAGTATAATAAGTATTAAATAGAAAGTCAAGAAGTCAAGTAAAAACAAGTGTAAACAACAATTGTTCAATATACCTCTATATACAGTATGTACATCTGGTACGACAATGGTGAGGTATAGCTTAGCTTGTGGTGCCATTGAGGTGCAATAAGGAATGAGAGATGTGCAATTCCCTTACCAATAATATACATATAAAGGGTAAAGTGGGTGCTACAGTGTGTTGTTTATTTAAAGTGAGTGTGTGTGTGCTATGGGTGTGTTGATGGCCTGTTATTGTTCATTGTTCAATCATTGTTCATTGAGCATCCTGATGGCCTGGGGATAGAAGCTCCTTCTGAGTCCCTCTGTGCTTGCCATGAGACTCCGGTATCGCTTGCCTGACCGCAGCAGTTCAAAGAGGCAGTTGTTTGGGTGGCTGGAGTCTTTGATTATTCTCTTAGCCTTGCCCATGCACCGCTTGTTGTAAATGCCTTGGAGAGTGCGAAGCCCCCGTCCAATTGTGCGTTCGGCTGAACGGGCCACTCTCTGTAGTCTGCTGCGGTCTTGTGCAGTGCTATTCCCAAACCAGGAGGTGATATTGCCAGTCAGGATGCTCTATTGTGCATGAGTAGAAGTTCTTGAGGATCTTCTGACTCACATTGAACTTCCTTAAGCGCCTCAGGAAGTAGAGGCGTTGTCGTGCCTTCTTGATAACACTGTCAATGTGTGTGGTCCATGTCAAGTCCTCGGATATGTGGACTCCGAGGTACTTAAAACTGTTCACTCTCTCAACCGGTGCCCCGTCGATGCTGAGGGGGCTGTAGTCCCTGACCCCCGACCTCCTAATGTCCACAATCATCTCCTTTGTTTTGCTGACGTTCAGGGAGAGGCTGTTCTCTTGACACCATCCCGCTAGAACCTTAACCTCCTCCAGGTAGGCCCTCCTGTCCTTTGCAGAGATCAGGCCCACCACTACTGTGTCGTCAGCAAATTTGATGATTGTGTTGTTGTTCCGCTGTGCCACACAGTCATGTGTGTTCAGAGAGTAGAGGAGGGGACTCAGGACACAGCCCTGGGGGGCCCCTATGTTGAGAGTGATGGATGAGGAGGTGCAGTTGCCTGCTCTCACCACCTGGGGTCTGCCTGTCAGGAAGTCCAAGACCCACTGGCAGAGGTCATAGTTCAAGCCCAGTTCCCTGAGCTTGGCTATGAGTTTGGAGGGGACTATGGTATTGAATGCTGAGCTGTAGTCGATGAATAGCATTCTCACATAGTTCCCCTGCCTCTTGTCCAGGTGTGATGCTGCTATATATATATATACCGTACTTTTCGGACTATAAGCAGCGGCTTTTCCCCCCATTTTTCGACTCTGCGGCTTATATAACGGTGCGGCTTATATGTGACTCGACGTGACCAAACCCGAAAATGTTAAAATCAAAATATTGCTTTTTTGACTGCATTGAAATGTTATTTATCTGTTCCCTTATTTGCTAAACTTAATACAACTTGTAAATGAGTTAATTCTTGTTATTTGTCCGACAGTATTGTGTCTCAATGCTAATTACATATGGTAATTAAACATTAAAACACCTGCGGCTTATAGTCCAGTGCGGCTTATATATGTACACATCATTCAATTTAGCTGCTGCAGCTTATAGTCAGGTGCGGCTTATAGTGCGAAAAGTACGGTACATAAGGACAGGGTCCGTAACATACACATTTGAAAAACAAGTCGGATCTCACAATAGTGAGTGAAAGCCAAGTTAAATTTCACCGTAGATGGGATTTTATGTCATTTTTTCTGCACCTAAAGTACTAGCTAGTACTAACATAGGCACTTTTTCTTGTCCTCACTGTTCCTATAGTTTTGTTTTTTAATTGGTGACTCATGATTTTATCCAAATTCTTTTATTCTACTTTTTTATCTGGTTTCACTGTTTTTTAGCTGCTGTCTGTTGTTGTTGTCATTTATTTCTGATTTTGTTTTGTTGTGTTTTTTATATAAGCTGTAGTGTAAAGCACCCTGTGCATTCGTGGTGTGAAGGGTGCTATATAAATAAATAAAAATAAATAATAAATAAAAGTCATTCATAGCTGAGCTGATCACAAATCAGTTGAAATGTTTCAAATCGATCAAGATATGAGGCTACATCGTTAACATCCTTTTCTGTATGGGTTTTATACTGTACATAAATTACTATCGACAACATTTTGTATTTTAAGAAAAAGCCCCACATACTTTTTCTGTTAGAGAACTGTCAAGACATGTGGCTACACAAGACAAAATACAAAAATAAATTAAAAATTATTTGATTTAATTCAGAACAGGTTTTTGATAACAGTAATATTGTATGTTGTGGGACCCTCTCGAAAACGAGATACTGTATCTCAAGTGGTTTTCCCAAT
Source organism: Notolepis coatsorum (assembly GCF_963971535.1). NCBI lineage: Eukaryota > Metazoa > Chordata > Actinopteri > Aulopiformes > Paralepididae > Notolepis > Notolepis coatsorum. The sequence continues at coordinate 111,864,155 of NC_140171.1, read as the reverse complement.
AAAATAATTTCAAACTTTGATCCAATTTACATCTTATATTATATATATAAATAAATAATTAAATAACTTGTTTTTTTGTGGTTTTCTTATAATTAAAAGGTGTCTACCAACATAATGTGAAATCAAACATATTCTGTTAAAATTGTGTGTTTCTACCTCTAACAGGAATAATTCTGTGGGGACTTTCCTTAGCATACTAAATATAGGACATCGCTATAAAACAAATGCGTCAGATGGGAAAAAAAGCTGTTGCATCATCTGATTCTAACAATATATCATAATCAAACCAGTGTCAGATTATGACTCAGATGTTGATGCAGTATGTAGCCTTGTTCTTCATAGACTAAAGACTTTCAATACGCCATAAATAGAAAGTGAAAGCATTCCTGCTGGCTGAGAATTGTAGGCTTTAGGCTGCTTTCCAACATGACCACCATTCTGTGCGTTTACTGGACTGAAGTTGCATTAGCAGAACAGCCAAACCTTAAAGGTCCTATATTGTAGTCCCTTTCAACAAGATAAATACATCTTTGAGGTCCCCTTAACATAACTTTTCTTTAATGCATTCTATTGCCTCTATACCCCTCTGTTTGTCAAACTTGGCGCTGCAGATCAAATATGACTCAAGATCCACCAATATCATATCAGATTTACCACTAAGAAATATGGTCAAAAACATATTTTAGGTTTAACTTTAGGCATAAAAGAGAAAGAATACAAGCAAGCCATCATATTGTACACAGATGCACATTGCGATGAGATTTTTCTTTTGACATCACATAAAGACGTTTAAAGTATTTTAAAGGCACAGTTTCTGAATATGAGCTGGGTGCAAAATCTGACTGGCTTGTCTTATTTCAAGAGTTTAACAATATGGACAAATAGGTATTTGCCTAATTCTCTGCATTTCTACATGTATCCAGCTCATTAATATTCAAACCTTTATTTATTCTCGAAAGGACAATTGAGGTCACCCTCCTTTTCAATGTCGTCGAGTCTTTCAGACATTTCAATGCATAAATTTTTTACAATATAATAACACATATTAATAACTCTATCTATAGCACTTTTCACACATGGACTGCAGTCCAGAGTGCCCCACAGCCATTAGTATAAAAATACTGTATGTTGTACAGTGAGGGAGACAGGCCATGCACACCCACACACCTTTAGATTTATTACTGAGTTCCTAAATCCTTTGATATCTTTTGATTTGATAGCGTGAGAAATAAGAGGTGTGGCGTGAGACCATAATGAAGAGGGTCATTTGCGTGAGTTGGCAGCTCTGGGGAGAGAGATGAAGAGAGAGAGAGAGAGATTGAGGAGAAACAGAGACTGAGAGAGAGAGGGGGGGTTTGTGTAAGGGTCTTTCCTTACTTCAGTGAGCTATTTGCCTGGCCGTTTTGCAGATGAAAGAGTCCAACATCTGGGTGGTCTCCAACCTCATTAAACACGGAGCGAGTCTCTCCGACTGAAGCCTGAAGCTTTCCGTGACCCCTCTGGAAAATGTAGGTGTCTGAAGAAGCACAGCTCTTCGGCTCTCCCCCTGCGTTGATGCATTAGGAAGAGTTGTTTGATATGCAGAGAACCGGCGTCAACAGGTGAGACAGCGGTTGACTCCGATCAAAAGTGCCCAGCGGTCTCTGCTAAATGATGGCGCTGATTTTGATATAGGGGGTCATTGTGGCACAGGCACCCCTGCAGGGAGGGTGTGTGTGTGTCTGTGGCAGTGTTGTAGTACTCGAGTCCAGGACTGATTTTCAGGACTCGTGACTCGACTTGGACTTGAGCACTGATGACTCGGGACTTGGACTTGGACTCGAGCATTGATAAATACATTATTATTTTTTTTGTAATAGGCCCTAATCATTTGGCATAAGATATTGATAGCTAGTGCATTTGTTTGGCTATTGTGTCACAAAGTAAATAAACTCCCTTTGAAATGGTGACCGCTATGTCATTTATGTTTAATGTAGACCTTTTTTAATTTGTAAGTCAGCTTTTTGACTGCCAGAGTGGAGTGGACTCAACCTTGATGACTTGGACTCAGACTCGGACTATAGGGTAATGGGGACTCGACTCGGACTCGACTCTGGCTCTTCTTTGGTGACTCAGACTTGGACTCAGACTTGAACACTGGGGACTCGAGACTCAACTCGGACTTGAGATTTAGTGACTTGACTACAACACTTGTCTGTGGTGTCTGTGAGGCCTGGGATATACGACGACATCTCCATCACCCAGCAGGACTGTCATGCCGTAGTCCTTTCACACAGAGCCCAAATAACTGTGTTGCAGAGGCTATTTATTTGTGCCTCCTCAGGGGTGGATCAGTATCTAATGGGGTGACGACTCCTGACTCCACACATGGAGCCGCAACTGGGGTTTAAATGGCTGACGCCCAGTAGAAAGTCTAGAAAGTCAGGCTTCCTAGAGGATGCTAAACTACGCTGTCAGCCCCAATTAATTTAGAGAACTCTCGAGGAACAAGCAGGGGCCTTTACTGTCTACTCGTGGGCGAATGATAAAGCAAACTCAGAGGGTTTTCACTCTTGGTCAGCTTTCATAAACATCATCGGGAACCTTCCCCTCCCCCCTTCAAACACACTCGAAACACACCTCTTCAAATCTGCTTCAACCCCCCACCCCCAAAGTCTGCCAAGTCGAGTCCACAACCAAGACCAGGTCCAGTCGAGTCCACAACCAAGACCAGGTCCAGTCGAGTTTGAGCCGAGACCAAGTCCAAGGGGGTGTCGAGACCAAGGCAAGACTGAGTCCCGAGCAAACAGAGTCCTATAGTCCAAGACAAATACCCAATTAGGTGATAAAAAAAAGTGTGCACGTCATATCAAAGAATTTTTTAAAGATGCTCCTACAAGATGCACTATGTGCATAATGGAATTAATACAGTAAATAAAATTAAAAATAGATTGAGTCAGAATGCAATAGAGTCCAAATCAAAACAGGCCCATGACCAAGTCAAGTCCAAGACAACAGAAAAGTGGACTCAGACTCTACAGCACCACAGCCCTGGTAATTAGCCAGAGGGACATCCATGGCACCTACACTGTAGCTGCTGTGCCACAGTAATGATCACATCAAAGATCCATCAGTCCATACTGAACAGGGGTGCTTTCCGATACGAGAAGCTGGGGGAAGACGTCCATCTGCTCAACCTCCAATCAAGAAGGAGGGCATATCCTTAGACAATACACATGGAGGACTCGAGGTCCAAGAAGGGAGAATGGAGAGGTGAGGACGGGCTTGTAGGAGAAAGAGAGGAAAGAGTCAAGTCAAGAGTTTTATTTGTCACGGCATACAAGTATACAATGAGATGCAGGTGGTCTTGCCCGCAACGATGTGCAATACAGTAGTACAACATATAATAGAATCCAATAAAAACAACATTGTGCAATAGACAGGTAATATAGTGGGACATCTCGGTATCTGTACATAGTTATTTACAGAGCATGTAGGACATGTTAGGTCCTTTGGTAGTGCAATACACTGTTACTGTTGCTATACTATTTTTAAAGTGACCTTTCCTTTGTGGCCCTAAGTGTGGGCGTGTGCAGCATGAGTGTGTGCCTGCTCATGTTAAAGTGGCTGCTAGTGTGCGAGCGTGCACAGCGTGCGTGTCGTGTGTGTGCTCATGTGTGCTTGTGTGTGGAGAGTTCAGTGTTCTGTGGCACTCAGTGTTCATTGTTCAAGGCTCTGATGGTCTGGGGGAAGAAGCTGAGCCGAAGCCTCTCTGTCCTAGTAGCTGGGGTTTGCAGGCGTCTGCCTGACCTCAGCAGCTGGAACAGGCTGTTATTGGGGTGGTGAGGGTCTTTCATTATTCTGCAGGCTCTGGATTTGCACCTCTTGTTGTATAGAACCTGCAGGGGAGGTAGTGCAATACCCGTGGTACGCTCGGCTGAGCGCACCACTCTCTGTAGGGCCTTCTTGTTCTGTGCTGTGCTGTTTCCATACCAGGCAGTGATGTTTCCAGTCAAGATGCTCTCTACAGCTCCGTAGTAGAAGGACTGGAGTATCATCCCCGATACTCTGAACTTCCTTAACTGTCTCAGGTGGTAGAGGCGCTGCTTCGCCTTTTTTACGACTGTGTCTATGTGTGTTGACCATGTCAGATCCTCTGAGATGTGGACCCCCAGGTACTTAAAGCTGCTCACCCTGTCCACGGTAGCCCCGTTTATCATCAGTGGTGTGTGTATCTCCTGCTGTCCTCTCCTATAATCCACGATCAGCTCCTTGGTTTTACCAATGTTCAGGAGCAGGCTGTTGTCCTGGCACCAGCGTTCCAGTACCTCAACCTCCTCCCGGTAGGCCTTCTCGTCGTTGTCCGAGATCAGCCCCACCACCACCGTGTCGTCTGCAAACTTCACTATGGAGTTGGAGCTGAACTTGGCCACACAGTCGTGTGTGTAGAGTGAGTACAGCAGGGGGCTCAGTTCCAAGTCAGTCAGAAGATCCCTTAAGAACTTCTACTCATGTACAATAGAGAGCATCCTGACTGGCAACATCACCTCCTGGTTTGGGAATAGCACTGCACAAGACCGAAGCAGACTACAAAGAGTGACACGTTCAGCCGAACGCACAATTGGAGGGGGGCTCCCCACCCTCCAGAACATTTACAACAAGCGGTGCAGGGGTAAGGCTAAGAGAATCATCAAGGACTCCAGCCACCCGAACAACTGCCTCTTTGAACTGCTGCGGTCAGGCAAGCGATACCGGAGTCTCAAGGCGAGCACAGAAAGACTCAGAAGAAGCTTCTATCCCCAGGCCATCAGGCTGCTCAACGAACAATAAACACTATACAACAACCATCAAATGCACACAGCACACACATCCACACGCACACACTCACTTTAAACAAACAACACACTGCAGCACCCACTCTCCACACTTTAGATCACCTAAACACACTTTATATTTATTGATAAAGGATTTGCACTACAACTCGTACACCTTACTTTAAATTGTACCTAAATTGTACCTCATCCCATTTCTGCTTTGCACTATATAGTATTGTATATTAGTACACTGCATAGTATATTGTATATTATATGGTAACTCAGTTACGTCTATTCTGCATCGAACATTGTACATATGTCTATACTGAACACTGTGACCTCATTTTTTACTTCTAATTTAGATGCTATACTATGTTATTTCATACTTATCTTGTCTAGCACAGTCTCTGGAGCGTAACAGTAAGAAGCATTTTGTATAAAAGTATTCTGTACTTCTGTATGACAACTATTAAAGAAACTTGAAACTTGAAACTTGAACTTCTAGCTCACAAACCCATGGCGAGTTCATTTATATGCAATGCTATCGTCCCGAGTAGCCTACTTTGGATTATTTTTGGAGACAGACACTTTGCTACGTAACTAGAGTTGTTCCGATATGATACCAGTATCGGAAATGCCGCCGATACTGCCTAAAATGCTGGTATCGGCGAGTACCCGCTCCGATACCATATGGCGTAATTTATCAACAACACTGCGGTCTGCTGAGTGAGCATTATAAAACAAACGTGTTTTTAACCGAGCGTGAATTAAAGTGTCAATGCCATTTGTCATTTTAACAGCAGATACTTTCTTAAAATGCCATCGTCCCGACAGAGCGCTGTTGACGGGGAGCTCTGATGGGTTTGCTTGGTGGTGTTATTAGCATTGAACAGCTAACCAAAAGCTAGCGTTAACTAACGTTAAAGTTTTAGTTTTAACGTTACCTTGGCTAAAGTTGGGGCTATTCATAATCCAGCAATAATGGCTGCAGACCTGCAAGCAAAGTACAGCAAGTTGGCAAAGGAGTATTCCAAGTTAAATCACATTTTCACCAGTAACGTTACAGTCTTTCCATCTACCGGTAGCTCATGCTAGCTAACCTAGCTCTCGTTAACGTTGTCACTGATCGACCACCTCGCGTACACAATTAATGACATGTTGCGGACAGCCATATCGGTGACAATGTCTGGGTACTATCATCTATCTACCTATAACATATTTTGCATGGCAAGTCAAAAAACTTTAAAGCCATTTTTCTCAGTTTCACTGTTTGGAAGTTACTGCTGTCTGCCTTGACAGGGCAGTATAGTTATTACTAAAAAACAGTATATATAAAATATATATAATATATATAAATAATCTTTTTTTTAAATAATTTATATACTTTTTTTTTATTTTTTTTGTATGCACTGGTATCGGATCAGTATCGGTATCGGCCGATACCCAAAGCTTAGGTATCGGATCGGGAAGGAAACATTTGTATCGGAACATCTCTATACGTAACCTTCCAGAGGGCGCAGTCTCTCCCCAGGCAGTCACTCTGATTAATATAGCCTAAATTATGCACCAATATTTTCAAGTCAAGAGATTTATTTGTCATGGCATACAAGTATACAATGAAATGCGGGTGGTCTTGCCCGCAACGATGTGCAAATAACATATAATAGAATCAACATTGTGCAATAAGCAAGTAACATTGTGCAATAAACAAGTAACATGTTAGGGCATATCGGTATATGTACATAAGTTATTTACAGATCAAAAGGGCTCCTCGTTTTGGATACTTTTATTATTAAATTAGGATATTTCACATCTTTCCTGCGTGCTCCGAGCAGATGATATAGGACCACACTCTGAACATGATAAATCACTTGGTATAAATACTCTTGCTAATCCAAAATTTAAAAAGCACTGTTGTCATGGAGATAACATGTACTCATGTGTCTGTAACAGAAAGGAATGGCTTACTGGAAAAATAATTTGTATCTTTCCCATGGAATAGTAACCTTCTGAGTGATCTGGATCTTGTGGGGGCGTAGGTAGGCTAAGGGTGCAGTCATGTGCGTGTACATACAGCACATACTTTAGCCCTGTGCAGGTAACCTTTCGATGGAAATGAATGGCTCTCACGTTGGCAGCTGACTTTGTAAATTGCCATAGTCCATGTTTGTCACTTTTAATGAGGAATGCCTTACATCTGAACCAATTTCAAAAGCAGAAAGAAGTAAATTATGTGTATTTTCCCTCACTTTTTAGTTTTTTTCCCCATCATGGAAATATGCATCAATCTGAGCTTCACCGGATGGACCCACTCATTAATTAAAGATCTCTACTGCAAACTACACTTACTGTTGGCAGATGTAAACTGATCGTTCGGTTATTGCATCTAGCCCCTTCTCCCCCCAGCAATGTCTTGTTTCACTAAGGATTTTCTAATGAGCTTTCCACAAGATGAAATGGAGGAGGCACAGGAGGTTTTCACTTCCCTTTTAGAACCATGTGGACCTTCCCACTCATCCTTTGATTGCACTTCCCCTGGAAGTCAGTTCTGTTTCATGCTAGCTGCCGCTCAGCGTCATATTGCATATATCTTGCTTCAGCGTATATACACTGAATACATTTCAAAATGTACCTTTACATGCCAGCATTCATCTGGCCACACCCCCATCCGCTTACCTACATAAGCAAGGGTGGTGCCACACACTCATCTCCTTCTCAAATTTCATCCACAAGTTACGTGCTGCTCACATGCCACTTGACGTGGAGAAAAATATTTACTCTGAGGAAAGGAAGAACAAGGAGATACGTTGACATCATATCTTTATTTTCTCACTCACTATTTTTTCGAGAAAATACGGCGATATTTGATCATTCTAAAACCTCCACCGGTTTTTCGTATTAGGGGCTTGCGTCGCTAATATACTCCCCAAACTGCAGTCCTCCTTTGCTGCGCCTGGATGGGTTCGACCCTCCTGCTATGCAGCTGGACTGTGGAAGTCTGTTGTGAGGGACTTTTGGTTTTTCAAGCCTGGGTGAGTAATGTTTGCTTGCGAGCACCACTTGTCTGTTAGCTATGGGGGCTAGCTGACAATGTTTACGAAAACCGGCCCCAGATTAGGGTCCTCTGTTCAGCCTCTTAGGCGACGGCGGAGGATCTTGGTTACTAGTGGGCCACGACCAGGAACTGGTGATCCCAGGATTCTCTGGACGAATGGATGCTTCTCTGTCACCGTGTAGGCCCCATCTTTCATATACAAATGAGAGTACCCTAATGAGGAAATGTGGGCATGGATGTTCGTTATCGGAAGATCCATGTTCAAGTCGGCTGCAACCCAGATGGGACTTGTGCTGGCTCCGCCGGATGTCTGGTAAAATCACTGTTGTAAACTGTGTTGACATCTCTTTTTCTCTTCTCTCTTAAAGGTGAGGAGGGTTTCAGACGGCGGCCTGTCGGAAGTGTGGCTTGTTATATCGTTTGTGTACAAGTTCAGGTGATAGCTGCTTAGCTTGCGTGCTAGTTGTGGCCTACCTGTTAGCCGCGCAGCTGTTAGCTGCGGCACTAGCTTGTTGTGTTTACCAGGCTGGTATACGTTAGCTTGTGGCTATCAGCTGTTAGCTTAATGCTACACTGTTGAACGTTCTGAGACTATAACATGCTTTAAACACTCTGACTACGACGTCATCTTTGACAGAGGATGTTAGTCGAACCTACCGGGAGCCCGGCCGGCGAGGACTGTGTCAACAAGGAGAACCGTAGCGGCGGGGTGGAGCAGCGACGCTGCCTGTGTCGTCAACACAGGATGCTGTGTTTACTATCGGTGCCCTGTTAACAGACTGCAGTTCGCTTGGTCTGCGCTCACGGTAGGAAAGGTCCTGACCAGACCTTAAAACGCGTCTTCTTCCTTCCCTTCTAATGTTTTGTAATAACGATGTTTTCCAAAACGGGTGTTGCTGCAATACATTTAGGATACGACGCGAGTTGTGTGTGAATTGTCTTGTCACTGGTATTAGCTTCTCCATGCAAATCGGGTTGTTTGTTACAGATGTAAAAATGATCTGGTTTGTTGTGTTGAGAAACATCATGTGTGTTCATGTACCATGTACTCACAACTAAGGGGGTTAAATTAACCTATAAAGCTATGCTTAGTGACATATGAGTGAAGAATGAATTCTTTTCTCAGCCTGTAATGACAATGAACAGTGTGTTCACATATTAACAGGTTTACCTGTTCAACTGGCCGTATTAAGGGTAAGGTAGGAGGGGTGTTCCCCCCGGTTCCCTGGGGACTTCCCCACCCTCCTCTCAGACATGTTGTTTACAATATATTGTGTCACTGTGTTGTGGGATACGATGTAACCCTTAGCTTGGTTGCTGGGGTTGTGCTAAAACCGCTTGAGAAACTATATTTTCCTAAAGAAAAGATTGTTTGGTCACTTTTCGTGTGTGCTTAGCAAGGCCTGTGGCCGATACTAATAGAGAATTATGTATTCTCTCATTATGAAAAACGGCGTTCCTCTGTAGAGTGTATTTGCCATTTTTTGTGGTGATAAAGGGTTGTGTGTGTCTTGTGATCTACAACTGGGTTAGGTTGGCCACAGAAGCACATGTGTAAGTCTGGTACCGGGGCTCTTAAGGGGGCCCTCTCTATTCTGTGTTTTTTCCTTAGTAAAAATCAGATAGCAGGTTAGCACATGAGCTGTGTGAAGCTGTTAGACACTTCATGTAGCTGACTATGACTGTGTCATGCTCTTTTTTGTCATTACATCGTATCATGGGTGTGGGGTCGTAAAGGGGTGAACTGGTAATCCTTTCCTCCCCTTTTGATGGGCAGGGGTTACAACCTCCTGTCCTTCAAGGTTCCTGTCACGTTGCTGTTCGGCACGTTACAGGGTAAGAGGGGGGGGGGGGAGTTTCCTTGTCCCACGCCCTGGAAAATTGGGCGTGTGCACCGCAGAAATTCCCCCGCCATAGAGTACGTCACTGTGCGCGTCTCTGTTGGTAAGACTTCCGTGAGCTGTTCAGGTCCATATGATGGATCTGTTTCAGGGAGTGGTCAGGGCTCCTCCTCACGAAGCTCCTACTCGGGCCTTCTGTGAGTTAGGACTCTCCTTCCCTGTGAGGGAGCCTCCTCAGAGTGCAGAGCCTCCTCCTCAGATTGTCAAGGTGAGTAGAACTTCAAAAGGAGTCCTGCTCTATTGTGTGTGTATTCGATTCAATTCGATTATTGAGTGTGTATTGGTTCAGTGCCTCCTCCTCGGAGAGCCCTAACCCAAAATATTACATGGCTCAATGTTGCAATATGTTCTTTTCAATCTATACAGCTCGCGTGGGAAGTCTCTCTGGGGATTTCCGTCTCCTCCCTATGGGAGGGTGGTGGGATGTAAAAATGTAAAAAAAAATTACCCTCAGCGGCGTCACGAGGGATTCATGTCAGTCTGTGTTCTTTCTTTTTTGAATAAAAAGAGGAAGGTAGATGAAGCACGACGGCTCCGTGTCGTTCTCCCAGGCGACTTGGAGGAACAATGTTTGGTGTCTTGCTAGACTATCCATTGATGTGTTTGGGTCTCGACGCATACATAGTGCTGGCTCAGGTGTGTTTCTGTGACAGAATCACACAGGGGCTAAGTGCGCCTTGGTTGCTTGTTAAAACAGCGTTTTTATAGGGCAACTGGGGTGGAGTTTTGTCTCTTCTGAGCGCCAGTTTACTAGGTTGTCTCGATGAATTCTCGTTCATATCTGGGGGATGTTAACGAGCACGGTCTAAATGGGGACCGTCTGGGTGGCGCCCTCTTTTCATGTTTTAGATGGACACGCATACCTACCCCCTCTCCTGGAGTGGGCATGTCGGCGTGGTTAGGACACGGGACTGGTCTGGTCACGCTGGTCCAGGTCAGTTAACCCGTTGTCCGCCGGGGATGCAGATCTGCTGTTCTGGTACCCTGAGGGACTTGTGCTTTTTTCGGGGGGGGAAATGCCGGGTCGGTCCGGGTGTCACAGGGTTAGGCATTATGGAGACCCTTTGTTGGGTACATGTTGTACTCTGCACTATCGTAATGGCTTACGGCCATGCCAACCTGTACACGCCCGATCTCGTTCGATCTCGGACGCTACGCAGGTTTGGTCCTGGTTAGTACTTGGTTGGGAGACCGCCTGGGAATACCAAGTGCGGTGTGCTTAGGGCTGGTTCTCCATTCTTTTTGCTCCTCTCTCACGCGTGGCGAAGAGGGGGCTGTTGGGGTGGTCTTGGACCTCCTCTGGTAACCCTGTGCTTCCCGTGCCGCCGGGCCCGGTCCGAAGTAAAGTTTCGTTGATACCGTAGGCCTGGGATAACCCTTTTTTGAAAACTGAAACACTTGTACTGCGGTAATAGTGCGGTATAGCCAGTGTATGCCCGCAGGTGTGTTTTGGAGTTTTTTCTTGAGGGGTTATAGGAACAACCACCGCATATGGTAACGACAGGGTGGTTGGTTCCCTGGTGTGTTGGAGCAGAGTCAACTCCCGGGTTACCCGGTTGAGTGTGCCCCTGCACGTTCATGACGTCTGCCAATCATGTCAGCCTTCTCTGCCTCAACCCCTCTGGGTGGGTTTTTTTTAATGGAGGCTTTGTGATCGACAACGCCAGCATACGCCCCTTCCGCCGGGGCGGCTGTTTTCAGCTGACTCCTTTGGCGCCTGTCTCGTCCGCAGTGCTCCAGGCTCAGGTTACAGCCTGTTGCCTGGTTTTCCCCGGTGCGCTGCCTGCTTCCGTTGGTTAACCTTTTTTGTGTGCTTATGGCCATGCTGACTGCCTGTTCTGCAGGGTCAGTGTGCCAGGGGGTGTGCTATTGGGGGGAAAGGGCCCGCTCTTGGAGGGGCCTTATCCGAATACGCTGGCGATGTGGGGGGCGGTGTCACTAAGTGACCGCCTGGTGGGGTCTTGATGCCTGGCGTCATTGACCTCTCCGGGCCCCCGTTTTCCAGGGGATCCAGTCCCTTCAGTGGGTCTGGGTCTTCCTTCACGCTCCGCTGCTACGGCCTTGCCACGGGGTTGGGTTTGCTCTTGACCCTGTGATGTCTGGGGGCAGTAACGAGGTTGTTCCTTCCGTTCGTTCCCGGGTGGCATGCGGGTTGTGCGTGTGTGTAGTCGTGGGGTCAATCAACGGTCTGCTCACCCTGTGCGTTGAGTTGCTTGAGTGCCTCTTCGCACGGTCAGATCCGTCGCCCTCCCGTGAACCTCCAATAGGGGGGGTATCCTCCATTAGGGAGGGTCGGGGGGGCTCGGTCCTCCCCGGTCTGATGGTTGTGGGGGGCCTCAGCGGGGTACATTTGTCGAGCTTCTAGCTCCCGCTCAGCTCCTGCTATGCAATATGACGCTGAGCGGCAGCTAGCATGAAACAGAACGTTAGGTTATGTATATAACCAAGTTCTGTGAATGCTAGTGATGCTCAGCGTCTAGACGCCGCTGCGGCCCTTGATTTTTCATTGTGGTGAAATTTGTTGGGAAGGAGATGAGTGTGTGGCACCACCCCTGCTTATGTAGGTAAGCGGGTGGGGGTGTGGCCAGATGAATGCTGGCATGTAAAGGTACATTTTGAAATTTATTCAGTGTATATACGCTGAAGCGAGATATATGCAATATGACGCTGAGCGTCACTAGCATTCACAGAACTTGGTTATATACATAACCTAACGTTATACTTTAAGTTATACTACGTTCTACTTAAAAAATATATATGAATCCCCTTGGGGAAATTCCTCCTGCATTTTACCCAACTAAAAAGCGTTGAAGCTTGTAAACGCATGCATGATGACAAGCGGACAGAACAAATTAACGATAGGTTATGTAGATAACCTAGTTATATTAGTATTGGCTGAGCGTCCCGCTCTGAGCCTTACGAGATACTTCTATCTCCTGTGATACTTAATGTATCTCCCACGAATAAAAAACACATGCACCCCACCTGTATGGGGCCCCGCCCCTTACGGTGGCACCACCCATATAACCATGACTCTGGTCATGAAACACCCTTCCTCGCCAAAACCCGTCCCAGGAAAAGATCCCTCAAGAGGGAACTCAGGGCCGCGCAGAGCGGGACGCTCAGCCAATACTAATATAACTAGGTTATCTACATAACCTATCGTTATATATCGTATTTGCATCGCGTCCCGCTCTGAGCCTTACGAGATAATGGGGAAGAGCGGGCGCGAGACCCGACAGATGTACCCCCTGAGGACCCGTAAGCCCACATCAAGGGGTGCGGGGAGCCCTGTCACCCCATCCTCCCTAATGAAGGGGGGGCGCAGTCAACTCCACCTGAATGCGAACAAGAGGGAAACTAGAACCCCTTGAACACACCGTACAGGCGGAACCACGTGTGACTCAACACACTGTGGCCCATACCCATACACTCCTGCTACCCGACCAAAGGACGGGAAGCAGGAAAGGCCACAGACCCCAGAACCGCCTGGGAGACAGAACCCCCGGTCATGTCCATGAGGAAAAACCTTACAAAGGAGCCCGGGGAGGACCATGAAGCTGCAGCATAGATGGCCTCCACCGAGGCCCCACCCAGGAGAGCAGCAGAGGCAGCCACCCCACGAGTGGAGTGCGCCCTGACGCCCCCAGGGGGATCCTGCCCAGCCAACGTGTAGCAGCGGGTAACACCCTCGCACAACCAATGGGACAGGCGCTGCTCCGACAGTGCCTTACCAGCACGAGCCCCACCGTAACAGACAAAAAGCTGGACGGTAACCCTGAAATCCTGAGTACGGCTGAGGTAAATCCCCAAGCACGGACTGGACATGACAGGTGAAGGCCCGCATCTAACTCACTAGTGTGAGGAGGAGGACGAAACGCCTGAACCACAATATCCCGGGAGCGGAAGGAACTCCGGATATTCTTAGGCACGAAAGCAAGATCAGGTCACAGAGTGACACCGCAATCGGTCCGAAAAGACAGGCACTCTGGATGTACCGAGAGAGCACAGAGCTCACCTACGCGTTTAGCGGAAGTGACAGCCAGAAGGAACGCGGTCCTGAAGGACAGCTGTCCCCACGGCGCCTGCTCGAGCGGCTCAAACGGGGCCAAGGACAACCGACCGAGGACCAATTGAAGATCCCAAGTCGGAGCCAAGGAGCGTTGCACCGGCTTTACGCGTCGAGCGCCAAGCACGAAACGCTTCACAAGAGGGTGGCTGAACAAGACATCCCCTCAAACCCCTCATGATAGGAGGATATAGCTGCTGCATATACCCTCACCGTCGAAGCCGACAGTCTATCAAGGAGAGACTGGAGGTAACCAAGGACAGCATCCAGGGGGCAGGAGACTGAGTCCCGGCCCCCCGCCTTACACCACACTTGGAACATACGTCATCTGCCCGCGTAAGCGCGACAGTGGAGGGAGCATGCGCATTCCAGATGGTAACACCATCAGGATCAAGAACCTGCACCCCTCAACGTACCCGTCCCAACAACTGACTTAACAGATGTATGGGGAAGAATCCCTGGCGGCACGGCATCGGTCCCAGACCTGCCTGGCCATGTCCAGACGCAATCCTCACCCGTCAGGATGAGGGCCGCCCCGCGACAGTACACCTGCACCCACATTCTCCCTGCCGGGGATGTGGGGAGCCCTCAGGCCGCGCAGATGGAGGACGCCCATAGCCAGCCGCCCGCCGCCTGGTGCAGACAGGGGGAGCGTACTCCTCCCTGTCTGTCGATACACGACACTGACGTCGTATCGTCCGTCCTGATCAACACCATTTGTGGACCAGAAGGACCGCTTTCAACACCAACACATTGAACGTAGCGCAGACCGGGCAGCATGGTTTGCCAGCTGCCCCCTACTGCGTTGGCCCGACGCATCACCAGCGAGGGAGGCGTCGGTGAAAACGCGACGTGAGACAGCGCCGTAACCGTCCTAGGACGGAACCTCCCGAGCGTGTTGACAACACGCTCTGAGATGGATGCCCATAGCCCTCCAACCGTTGACTGGGAAGAGGAATACTCTACATCCAGTCTACAGCAACCCCAGGCTGGTAGAGACCTGCCTGGTATGAGACCTGACGATCCACCTTGACCGCGAAGGACCAGAACGTCATCAGGGCAGAACACTCCGTAACCCCGGACGACGCAGAGGCCCCAGTGCGGCCTCCACGCACTTGGTGAAGATGCGGGGAGCCAGAGAAAACCGAACGGCAGCCTCTGGTACTCATACGCTAACCCTGCAAAGGAAGCGTAGGTAAGCCCTAGGATGGAAGATCGGGGATGCGCATACGCATCCTACAGGTCTATGGAGGAGAACCAGACCCCCACCTGACAGTGTTCAACAGGTAGGAGACGATCCAAAAAATGCTGAACCTTCCCATGGGACAGGTCCAGCCTGGGTCTTACACCCCTCCCTCCCGACTTCTCGGGCTGAGAACACCGGGAGGAGAACGCCACGACGATGGCTTGCTTCGTCCACAGAGATTGGATCTCGTTGACCAGAGCTGTCCCTGCTGGAGACCCCGACAACAGGGTCTGTACCAAACCTGAAAACGGGTGGGGTTGTGTAAACACAAGTCCCCGCCTCACCGTTCTCTCCATCTACCTCGACATATGGTACTGCCGTAGTCATATGTGACGACACTCCCAACGCACCCGCCGTCACGTGGCGCAGGTCCGCCAGGAACTGTAGATAGTTGGCCCGGTCCCCCCGCTGTGCGTAGACAACCCCGGAACCGTGCGAGGAGCGCGTTCCGTGTCGGAACACCTGACCCTGACACACCCACGAGGCAATCGCACCCAAGGGGGAACCCCGACAGAAAGGGCCGATCTGATACGGGGGGCTTCCGATGAAAAAAGCCCCCCCCACTGAACACCCCTCCAGAACATGCTGAAGGAGTTGTTCTGCAGCCGGACATGCAAGGTGTAAGGCCCCCATGGGTTCCTACACACCGTAGCCCTGCAGTGATATTACTACCACCCCAAACCATGTGAGCTGCGACCACTTGCCAATATTTCAGGAGTGGGAGGCACCAACATGATACCTGGCCTGGCGAAGGCGAGGCCGGGGAAGCCCGCACTGTGTGCCTCAAAAGGGTTCGAGCCCCCCTGCTGACAACACTTAAGTTGACAGACGTAACACCAGGCTCAACCAACACAGTTCAAGGTGTGGGAGCCGCTTGACAGCACAACATTCTCATGGACAGACCCAGGCTCAGCCATCAACTGGGTGTCAGCCCCTGTCCCCATGAGAAGCGAAAAAAAGGGGGGCCGCCCGCGCATCAACGAAGGCACGCGGCCCGCAGCCAAAGGAAACAATCAGAGCCCACTTCTTCCGCTGGTGTTGGGGAAGGGAGTGATCGGAGAGCGGGCTGCTCGCGGCAGGACGGTGACGGCCTTGTGGACACCTGTCGAATCAACGCCCAGGATACCTCTGGCGGGGGAAAAACATGGCCGCCTGTCGAGGACCCCGTCATCGCCGCTGACGAGGCCGTGCTCTCTCTTCTTCTGGCTGCGCGGTGTGAGGTGGTGTAGGGCCTAGGACAATACCGCCCGCGCTCCAGCAGAAGACCAAAATCCCCTGCGGAGAGGGGAACCCTGAGCGGTTATAGCTTGCGGCTGGGTCAAAGCTAATAACGTCAACAACCTCGCGCGATGTGTCGACGTCGGCTGGCCCTCAAGGCCCCTCCACCAGACACAATTTTTTTAATAGAAAAAACCAGCAATTCGAACACAGTTCTAATCGTTGCCAATTCCATACCGTGGCGGTACAAGCCTTAACAGCCCACCAGCCACTCGCCAGGCCGACCCACCCATGGTGTCGGCCGGGCGGGGCATTGTTTCAATATATCAAAAACAAAGGACTGACGTTAACATGGAGCACCAGTGGTGATTGCAAACAGCACCCTCCACTGTGGTGTGCACCATGAAAGGGTTAAATGAATAAAAGAGCTAAACCACAAAAAAACTGTAGAATGAGCAAACCCATACACACAAAGTTTAAGGGGAGACGGACCAGACCCGTCTTCATTCAAAATATTCACAACAGAACACCAGCCCTAGTTTAGCCCATTTACCAAAAAAGGTAAACAAAGCCCCCCCCCCGCACTACTCCCCCAGTATACCGATTGACCGTCAGTATGAATGGTTTGAGAGGAGAGAAAGCTGTAGCAAGACAGACCTTCTCATAGCAGAGTGACAAAACGAAACAATAGCCCCCTACACAGGGCCGCCCCAGGAGGTGGGGGGCCTCGCGTCTAAAAACGCACAGGGCCTCACATTTCTCCCTGCCCTTATACTACTGCAGCCTAACGCCAGGCAATGTGGGACCCAAGACAACAATTGCCTGTGCACAGACACGCAACATGTTTATCATGTCGGCTGGACCCATAGCCCCACTACCCGACGCCAACCCAGATGGGAACACCGTTCAACAAACCCCGCCGGAACACAAGGTAAAATACCTGGCTAGGAACCTAGCCACGACCTACCCCGTTGTCAACCCATTTACCCGAAAAAGGTAAATAGAACTCAAAAAGCCCCACAACAGCTACCGACTGACCTTCATTGATGAACCGGGCAAGAGGCGGGAGAGTGACAACATCTCACGGCGGAGACATTAAAACAGCATAGCAATTAGCAGTAGTAATAGCATGCGGCAGTAGCGATAGCATGTAGCATAGCTTCAGATGTTTTAGCAGCACGCCCAAGACAGCTTGGAAACCGTTCCCTGCAGAGAACGTTCACCAAACCATCCTGCCCCCGGCGCCAACACACAACATGGTTGTGTTAACAAAACAAACCAGCATTACTAACACTAATACCCATGCCTGAAGACACAGGGCCTACCTGAGTACAAGCTGGCCCGACAGCCAGCCTTGTACAGCTGAACCTCGATGTGCAGTCATCAAACGAGGAACATCAACACAGGCCCGTCGTGTCGCCGAAAACATGCGTCGAAGATGCCAGGGGCCAGCAACCTCCGGTAAGCTTCCAACATTATTAATCTTCCTTAATCTTTTCATTCCGCTAGTCTCGTATGGTGCACGCATCCAATACGCTGGGACGAAAACAGAGGAAGGGTGTTTCATGACCAGAGTCATGGTTATATGGGTGGTGCCACCGTAAGGGGCGGGGCCCCATACAGGTGGGGTGCATGTGTTTTTTATTCGTAGGAGATACATTAAGTATCACAGGAGATAGAAGTATCTCGTAAGGCTCAGAGCGGGACGCGATGCAAATACGATATATAACAACGCGCACTGAGTCTGACCGCCTATTCTTTATTCCCAGCGGAAGAGTGCTGCCGAGTGCTTCCGCGTTTTCCCTGATTGGCTGCGTCACGCCCCGCGTTAGCGCGGCAGCCGCAGAGCGCGCGGAGCGGCAGAGCTTGCGGCATTATGTAGCCGTAATCCCAGATGTTTTTCATTCGCCGCTTAGCTCAACTGGTATGCCGCTGTGCTGTGGATCCTGTGGTCTGTTGGTGACAAGTTCGATTCCCTTCAAATTTTTTTTTTTTTAACGTGCATTCTTTCGCCGGTTAAGTTTAGGCATGTTAACTTTAAGCATTGTTTCGGAGTTGGTTATGGTTAAGGTTAGGCATTGTTTCGGAGTTGGTTAAGGTTAGAAGGGTTAAGTTTAGGCGCTGTTAAGGAGCTGGTTAAGGTTAGAGTTTGTCTTAGAGAATGGCAATATTCTTTCGGAGTTGGTTATGGTTAAGGTTAAGGTTAGGCATTGTTTCGGAGTTGGTTAAGGTTAGAAGGGTTAAGTTTAGGCGCTGTTAAGGAGCTGGTTAAGGTTAGAGTTTGTCTTAGAGAATGGCAATAGACAGCCTATTTCCGCACTGCCGCTCTCTCGCGCTGCCGCGGTCACATGGCCAATAAGGGAAAACGCGGAAGCACGCGACGCGCTCTTCCGCTGGGAATAAGCTACACGCAGTCTGACCCTCTGCACTCCAGGCTGTTTCTTCCCTCCTCCCCTCCCCTTACTACAGGTGTCGGCTGTCCCTAAAACAAAACCATGAATGAATTATATCATGTTTGTAACACAGCAGGGTAATTACAATTTAGACGTTTTCTTTCGTTTTCTTGTTCGCCCAATAATGTTAACCAATGGAAAGACACACACACAGACACACACCAAGTTGGTGTGTCACCAACACACATGCCAACTTTCTCCCGCGGACATTCTCTCACAGCTGATCGAAAGAAAGAAAAAAGCAATACATACTTTTCCGGCCTGATCATCTGAGCTCCTCTCCAGTGGAACTGCTACTGTGTTTAAATCCAAAATATTGATAAACCCTCTTGCATTGTTGTGTAACATGTTATGTCATCTGTTCTCTAGTCTTCAGTCTCGGCTTCACGAGAAGTTAAATCCTCTCTACAAGTGAAAATGAAACTTAATGAGCCTAAATTGTTAACTCATTCCCCGCCAACAACATTTATATAAGTTATTGGGCGCCATCCTTTGAACGCCAACCACGTATACGTTATTTGATCGATTATTTTAATTTTAATTTTAATTTTAATATTCTATTAAAATTATTTTAATTTTAATATTCTATTAAATGTCAGGGACCCGTATGTTGCCGTTAGATGGCATACTGCGACCCCGAGGGTGCAGTATCGACCATATCCTCCCAGGTGGCAGTATCGAGAGTGCAGTAAACCTGTTCCAGACCCTGTGTTACACTCAAATGTCAGATGTCCCACTTCTTTTTTTTTAAAGCAAAAGTTTTTATTGGTGAAGCAAGTTTGTACAATTACAAAGTCAGAATTATTCATTCACCCTTTTTTACCTTTTTTTTGTATAATCTACCCCACCCATCCCACCCCCAAACCCACCCCACGAATCAACAGGTAGGGTTACATACATAACATGCAACCAGAGAAAAGGTTAAATTACAGACAATAATAACAATTGCTACTTACAATGATACAATTAAATTAAATTAAATAATACAAAATACAAAAATAACAAAGACAAATTAAATAATATAATAAAAATATAATAAAAAATAAAAAATAATAATAATAATAATAATAATAATAATAATAATAATAATAATAATAATAATAATAATAAACAAAAGGAAAATAGTCTGAGTCAGATATGGTACATTAATCAATTATAGAGTATCTACATAGTTATCTGGTGGTATTACATAGTACTGTTGGGCCTGGTTAGATGGGAGGATCACTCAAAGAAGGAAGACACTCAGTCAGGAGGGAGACCAGATAGGCTGTTAAAGTAAGAAATTAACGGCTGCCACTTCTTAAAGAATTTTTCATTAACTCCTCTAAGTGCATACTTAATCTTCTCTAGTTTTAGAAACGAGACCATATCTTTTAGCCAGGCGGAGAAGGGGGGAGGTGTAGACAGTTTCCAGGCTAGGAGTATTCTCCGTCTGGCCAAGACCGTGGCAAAAGCCAACATGTCGGTATCGTTTGGCTTAATAGGGAGAGGCTCAGCCGGTACGCCGAAAATGGCCAACAGTGGACAGGGCTGTATTGTGGTATCTAGTACTATCGAGAGCACATCGAATATCGAGGACCATAATGGTCTAAGCCCCGGGCAGGACCAAAACATGTGAGAGAGATCAGCTTGTGGGCTATTACAGCGGTCACAATTGGGATTAGAGTCTGGGTAGATTTCAGCTAGTCTTGCTTTGCTGTAGTGTATTCTGTGTACCACCTTTAGTTGTATTAGGCTGAGTCTGGCACAAGTGGAGGAGGAATTCACCCTATCCAGTGCTCCCCCCCACCACCCCTCTGTCAGTTCCACCCCCAGCTCTTCCTCCCACCTGGATCTCGTCTTAGCGCTTTTGTCTTTGGTCAAGCACATAGTATTTTGATAAATTTCAGATATAAGCCCTTTTTGGTTTGGTGATAGACCCAAGAGTCTCTCCCAATTTGATCGTTGAGGGGGGCTAGGAAATGAGTCAAATTGTGAACGTACAAAATGACGTATCTGAAGATAGCGAAATAAATCGGAGCGTGGAAGACCAAATTGGAGACACAAGGAGCTAAAACTGGAGAAAGTGTCACCGTCATATAGATCCTTGAAACTATTTATTCCGAGTCTGTTCCAGCGTGTAAAAGACGAGTCCAGAGTGGAGGGAACAAACAGGTGGTTATTACTAATAGGCCCCAAGACTGATGCTGCACAGAGTTTAAAGTGGCGACGAAACTGTATCCAAATCTTTAGAGTGGACAGAACAACAGGGTTTGAGGAGTGCCGGGAAGGAGAGAGAGGGAAAGAAGAGTAGACCAGAGCTGCCAGGGAGGATGAACGGCACGATTGCGCTTCTAAGCTACACCAGTCAGTTTCTGGGGCTTTCAACCAAAGAATAATTTTATGGATGTTGACAGACCAGTAATAGTGCATGAAATTAGGGAGTGCAAGTCCACCTGACCCCCTAGGTCCTTGTAGGATGGCTTTGCCTATTCTAGGGATCTTTCCCCCCAGATAAAGGCAGATATTGCTTGGTCTATTGTGAGAAAAAAGGATTTGGGTAGAAATAGAGGGAGACATTGAAAGACATACAGGAATTTGGGCAGGATATTCATTTTAACACATTGTACTTTACCGGAGAGTGAGAGGGGCAGGCTGCTCCAACGTTGAAAGTCAGCTTTCATGTTAGTGATTAATGGGGGGAAGTTAGCTTCAAAAATAGAGTTTAAGGTGTGGGTGATTTTTATGCCCAGATATTTAAAGCCCGATTGTGACAGACGAAAGGGAATTGAAGATTGTGTAATTTGTAAGGCTGAGTTGTTAATGGGGAAACATTCACTTTTATGAAAATTTAGCTTATAGCCTGAGAAAGAGCCAAACTGTCTTAACATAGATTTTATGTGAGGGATGGAGGTAATAGGATGCGTCAAATAGAGCAGAAGGTCGTCAGCGTAAAGGGAGACCCTGTGTTCGACTCCGTGACGGGTGATACCACGGAAGTGGGGCGAGGACTTGAGTGCAATGGATAGAGGTTCAGCGGCGATGGCAAACAATAATGGAGACAAAGGACAACCCTGGCGTGTCCCTCTGGAAAGTGGGAAATAAGGGGAATTTATAGAGTTGGTAGTGACACAGGCCAAGGGGGCGGAGTAGAGTCGCCGGACCCATGAAATAAATGTGTCCCCGAATCCAAATTTCTGCAGAGTCGTGAACAAGTATTCCCACTCCACGCGGTCAAAGGCCTTCTCCGCGTCCAGAGATATAATTACATCAGGAGGGAGAGAAGGACCTGAAGTGTGTATAATATTCAAGAGTCTGCGAATGTTAGAAAAGGAGTGGCGACCCTTAATGAAGCCAGTCTGGTCCTCAGAAATAATCAGAGGTAAGATGTTCTCCAGACGCCTAGCCATCACCTTGGCAATGACCTTTCCATCGTTGTTAATCAGCGAAATTGGGCGATACGATCCACAATCTGTGGGGTCTTTGTCCTTTTTAAGTAGGAGGGAAATGGTTGCTTGTGTGAGTGTATGTGGCAGTGTCCCATTTTTCAGGGACTCGTTAAACATTTCCATCAGAAGCGGGGCGAGTTTGTCACAAAACTTTTTATAAAAACTTGCCTCATAGCCATCTGGACCCGGTGCCTTGCCACTCTGCATAGCATTGATAGCCTCCTTGATCTCCTCAATGTTCAATGGTCCAGCTCCGGGTCTATAGACGGGAATTCTAGGTCATTTAAAAAAGTATCCATAGATATTCTGTCGGGAAGGGGTTCGGATGTGTAGAGAGTGGAGTAAAACACTTCAAAGGTCTTGTTAATGTCTTGGGGTTTCGAGACCATGTTATTAGAGCGATCCCTTATCTGTGAGATCAGCCTGGAGGCTGCTCTGCGCTTGAGCTGATGTGCAAGCAGCCGACTGTTCTTGTCTCCATATTCATACGACAGGCCGCGGGAGTGGAGCAGCAGACCTTCAGCTTTCTTTGTGGATAATAGATCGAATTCAGACTGCAAATCCAGCTTCTTTTTATACAATTCAGGTGAAGGGTCTGCGGCGTACTCACCATCAAGCTGGAGAATAGAATCTGTAAGGTCCTGCAGCCGCTTTCTCTGGGTTTTGTTCGCATGGGCTACATGGGAGATAATTTCACCACGCAGAACCACTTTTAAAGTCTCCCACAACAGTGTCCCACTTCTGTCTGTGGCCGACTGCTCGCAGTACTTCTGTTGAAGATTCGACAACAGACAGGAGAACAAAGGATTACTATAAAGGCAAAATACCCAGCAAACCACACGCAGTAATTAGTGACAACAAATCACAGGTGACAATCAATCAGAGCTAATTGCAGGGAACAGGGTGAAGTACTCCAGAATGGCAATAGGGTTTCCACTCCTGAGAGAGGATAGAAACCCCAAACATTACAGTTACTGGCAATCAATGAATCAGAAACGACCCCCCCCCCCTTTCATAATACCTATTATATACATTTGATTTGGGAATAGTAGCGTGTCCAGCCAAGAAACGACAACGCTTATAGTAGAATTCACGTATAAGGCTATAACTCAGCCTTTTCGGGAATTACCCCAGACGACTCTGAAATTATACTTATATTGAGCACGAGATAACGCACAAACGTATGCATGGAAAAATTATCTCTTTTTTGCATCTTGGACGGAAGAAAGTCACTGTCAAATGACCATAGTATTTGTCCCCATAGCTATAATATAGAATATAGGGTAACACTTTATAATAACACTCAGTTATAAGACCTTTATAAGGTATTTGTAGATAATGAACTAATCATGAACCAATCATTTATATAAATTCGTAAATTATTATTAAATCATTTATAACTATATTTGTATAACATTTACAAATTAGTTCTACATTATTTATAACTCATTATCAACATTGTCTGTACTTGATTTGTTCATCATTAAATAATGTTGTTTAATGTGTAGTAACACATTTGTAGATGCTTTGAAAAATGGATATGAAAAAACGACTATACTGTACCTCCATTTATTTGTTCATGTTCAACAAATGATTTGTTAAGACATTCATAAAACATCTATAAATCATTTGCAGATGCTATTGTGTGCCCTAATCTGAAGTGAAGCCTGTTCATCATTAACAAATGTTTAATAGTTAATTATTTGTTTACTTTTTCATCACCTGTTACAAATTTTGTAGACAGCTTTCGGATACACCCTTCTTTGTGACATCAAACAGTGACAGAATTAGGAGGACTATAGATAAATGCAATTTTATTAACATATAAAATACATGTGCATGACATATAGTGTAACATGGGTGGGCACTAGGACCCAGGAGTACCCTGGCGAGGGTGTAGACGGAAGTCTCACACGAGTGAGACTTGACTTCATGTTTGTTGCCGTTTGTTTGAATGGAAGCACGATATATTAGCAGAGCCAAGTTATTCGTGCTGCCCCACGCTTTTATTAAGGTATGAGCAGGCTAAACACCTTTTTTGTTGGTAAATCTATTCCATCATTTCCGACCTACAACTCTTGTTGTTGTACTTGATGTGGTGGGCACTAACGTTACATTTGTGTTTGTTCCTAATGTGTGCTCAGTATATTGCGGTATGTGATGATGAAACGACACACGAGGGTATCATCTCCTACTTTATTAAAATAATTTACTAGGTACTTGGGGTCCATTTCTTTCAGTACTTTAAAAACCAGTAGCATTTTAAGCTGGTGTACCCTTTCCTCAACCCTAAGCCATCCCAGACTGCTAAAGTGGGCTGGCGTTAGGCGAGTCCTAAAGTGAAGGTTGTGCAGGAGTCTCACTAGTTTGTTTTGGGAGGTCTAGAGCTTTGTCTTCATTTAGTTGGATATGTTGCTGTACCATGAAGTGGAAGAATAGTCAAAGTGACATTGGATGAGGGCTCTAGCTAGGGTCCTCAGAGCGTTCCTATTTATGAAAGAGGAAATTCAAAAGAATTTTTTTTGATTGACCTTAGTAATCACTTTTTGTGCAATTTTTTCGTTAGAAAGTTTGTTATTTAAAATAAAGCCCAGGTAGGTGACCTCCTCTTTATCCTCAATAATGTTTTCACCTACTCTAATTTTAAAACCCTGGGATTTCTTTAGGTTGGTGTTTGACACAAAGAGTATGGCCTCTGTTTTTCCCCGGTGTAGAGGCCAGAACAGATCTTTTTCATTTCACTGCTCAGGACACTATCCACTTTAGACTTATCCCTGTCAGAGACCAGAGCAAACAGGAACAGGAACAGTTGTTGTGAAGCTAGGGTTTCCATCTCCTTGGGTGAGTGTCGGCGATATTCCAATACTGCTCTCACTCTCCTGCTGGTCTTGGCTGTTGGCATGGCACGGTCAGGTTGGCCTGCTATGCCGTGGTCTGGAGCCGGCTACTACAGGCCCAGACCCGGCGCCATGGGCGGGCATTGGGGGGCCTGGCCCGCCCACTGAGTCAGCTGTGCCCACCCTGGAATTTTTATTTTTATTTTTTTTTCAATCAAAGTCGACTATCCAAATGCTTAGTCGGGGACAGCCCTAGTGGGCACTGATGTCAACAACAACACTACTGAAGCTAGCACAGCACTCTGTGAGAATTCGTTTTCTGCCCTAAATGACCTAGAATTCCCGTCTATAGACCCGGAGCTGGACCATTGAACATTGAGGAGATCAAGGAGGCTATCAATGCTATGCAGAGTGGCAAGGCACCGGGTCCAGATGGCTATGAGGCAAGTTTTTATAAAAAGTTTTGTGACAAACTCGCCCCGCTTCTGATGGAAATGTTTAACGAGTCCCTGAAAAATGGGACACTGCCACATACACTCACACAAGCAACCATTTCCCTCCTACTGCCCTACAACATCTTTACAGAACATCGCCTTAGTATGCTTCATCGACGCAAGGCCAATTTAATTCAGTTGGCATTTGAGAAGGACTTAACAAAAAAGTTCAGGAATGAGTGGAGGGGCAGTGTTTTAAGAAGATTTCACTCTGTCCCCAAACGATGGTGAGTAGCCTGTGGAGGATTTTTTTTTGCTTTTTTATGCACTTTATTTTTGTCAGTTCAGTTCAGTTTGTCAGTGAATTCAGACGTGTTGAATAAATGGAGACTTTTCAAAGATATAGAATAGAATAGAGTAGAAATGTATTATCCTGAGGGAAATTTGACACTCCAAATCACTCAACATTAAACATTTAGACAGAACAAGTCACGAATAAGAATAACAAAACAAATGGCCTAAGAATAGAATAAAATGAAATAAAATAAAAATAGAATAAAAGATACAGTAAATAAATACAGTAAAAATATACTGAAGTCTACAGTAGGTGTAATATTGCACAGTGCTGTTTAAAAAGTAAGAGTCCAGGAAGATGGTAACTGTCACTCTGTGCTGAGTGATGCAGTGGGGCACAGTGATGCGTTTTATAAAGTCTGATGGCTGTCGGAATGAAGGACTTCCTGTGCCGTTCAGTGCTGCATTTAGGTAGTGTGAGCCTATAACATGCTCCTCCTGTCAGCCAAGTCTGTGTATAGTGGGTGGGAGGGGTTTTCCCTGATGGCCTGGAGCTTAGCAAGGCTCCTCCTCTCCGCCACCCTCGCTAGGGCATCCAGCTACACCCCAACCACGCTGCTGGCCTTCCTGACCATCTTATCCAGCCTGTCTGTGTCCCCTGCTCTCAGTCCGCTGCCCCAGCAGGTCTGTTATATATATCCGTTCAGTCTATTTTTGTATAAGTGAATGTTCTTAAGATAGAGAAATTTGATTTTTCAATTGCCTCTCTGCTTTTTATTTCAGCACCGTGGGCAGCGCCAAGCAAGCCACAGCGCCGTTGTCCCAGCTGAAACGTATAAAAGGGAACCTGTGTTGAAAAACCATTGTGCCCCCCCGAGAACATTTTATGCCCCCCCACTAATTTGTTTCTGCAGCCTGGTCTGTACAGGCCTCATCACAACAACAACACACTCCCTCCCAGTGTCCAGCTGCAGCTCCGGAGCGATCCTCTCACGTCGCTACTCCAACTCTCCGCCCTCCAGCTACTACCAATTTTTAACCCACTCCTACTCCTATCCTATACCCAACTTGGACTCCTGCTTCTCCTACCGTTTTCCCCTTGGATTCTCACTCCCCCCTCGCCCCATTTTCACTGCCCCCCCCCCACCCCGCCGCCGCCTCTCATATACTCCTGCTGATCTTCACTCGTTCAATAACAATTACCGTCTCCCTGCTGCCACTGCTGCCAGAAACGCTGGCATTCACTGTCGCCGTCGCAATATCCACGAGGCCCCCGCCTAAATCGTAACCGGACTCTCCACCTCCCTGATGGCTCATACATCCCCTCTTCCTGGACTACCTCTCGCCTCCCTGTCACCCCCACCCACCGCACCGCTAACCTCAATAACCTCCGCTCCTTCCTCCCTGCTCCCCCATCCATCTCCCTTGCTCTCCTTAACACTCGCTCTCTCTCAAACAAATCACCTCTGATCTATGAATTACTACTGGACAACAACCTTGACCTACTCCTCACTGAAACCTGGCAACAGCCTTCGGACTTCTACTCCCTCAACCAAGCTACCCCCCCAAACTACAGCTTCATCGCCAAGCCCCGCCTCTCTGGCTGAGGGGGGGGTCTTGCCGTTTTCCACAAACTCTCCCTATCCATCACTGATAGATAGAACTCTCCCATGTTATCCTCTGAATACCTTGCCTTCTCCCTCCCCAACTCTATCACTGCACTACTCCTTTACCGCCCTCCAAAGCCTCATCCCTCTTTTCTAACTGAACTTTCTGATCTCCTGACCATAGCCTCCACTCTCTCCACCCGCCTCCTACTTACCGGTGACCTCAACATCCATGTTGACCAACCTAACTCAAACCTCACACCTGACTACTTCTCCCTCCTTGACTGTTTTAGCCTCACCCAGCACATCAACTTTCCCACCCACAACAAAGGCCACACACTCGACCTTGTTTGCTCTGCCTCCCTACCCATATCCAATCCTCACCCTATCCCATTCCCACTCTCTGACCACTACTGCATCCTTTTCTCTGCTCCCCTTCCCCGACCCCACCACTCCAATAAACACACCATCTCTTTCCGTAACATAAAATCCATTGACCCTCTCACACTGTCCCAGTCCATATCCTCTGCGTTTCCCCCTGACTACGCCCCCTCCAACCCCAGCGACTATGCCCTCCTCCTCAACTCCACTCTCTCTGACTCCCTTGACTCACTGGCACCCCTGAAAACCATCACTGTCTCATTCACCACCTCCTCCCCCTGGTACACTCCGGAACTCCGCTCTATGAAGCAGACCGGCCGTCAACTTGAACGCCTCTATAAAAAAACCCATCTCACCATCCACGCCAACCTCCACAAACAGCACGTCTCCTCCTACCGTGATGCACTTCAAGCTGCCAAATCTGCCCACTACTCCACCATCATCAATAGCAGCAACCGTAACCCCCGGACCCTCTTCTCCACTGTCAAGAAACTCCTACAACCCCCGGACAATAACTCACTCTCCTCCCCTGACCTCTGCAACTCGTTTTTCCTCTTTTTCAATAACAAAATATCTCAAATCAACAGCTCACTGACCCGCATCGCTAACTCCCCCACCCTCGCCCCCCACTATAATTTTCCCCCCACCTGACTCCATCCCTCCCACCCCTTTTACTGCCTTCGCCCCAGTCGACTCCTCCTTCATCATGGACCTCATGACCACCTCCAAGACCACTACCTGCTCCCTTGACCCCCTCCCCACTACTCTCACCAAAGCCTGCCTCCCTGCTCTCATCTCCCACCTCACCGCCCTTTTCAACCAGTCACTATCCCTAGGCCATGTCCCCTCCCCCTATAAACTCGCCACTGTTTCCCCTGTCCTCAAAAAACCCACTCTCGACCCATGCAACCTCTCCAACTACCGCCCCATATCCAATCTCCCTTTCTTCTCCAAAACACTCGAACGCATTGCTGCCTCCCAACTCCACTCCCATCTCCAGTCCAACACCCTCTACGAACCCCTTCAGTCTGGCTTCCGTCCTGCTCACAACTGTACTGGTTAAAGTCATCAACGACCTCCTCATCTCCGCTGATTCCGGTGCCCTCAACATCCTGATCCTACTCGATCTCAGTGCAGCCTTTGACACAGTGTGTCACTCCATCCTCCTCCAAAGGCTGCACCAACTGGGTGTTGAGGGCACAGCACTTGACTGGTTCTCCTCCTACCTCACAGACAGACACCAATTCATCTCCCTCTCCGGCCACACCTCTTCCCCCTCCCCAGTCACACAGGGGGTCCCCCAAGGCTCAGTCCTTGGCCCCCTGCTATTCATCTGCTACATTCTCCCCCTTGGTCACATCATCCGTAAATACCACCTCAACTTCCACTGCTACGCTGATGACACCCAAATCTACATCAGTACACAATCCCCCCACAGCCCACCCCTCAGTCACATCGAATCCTGCATTACTGAACTCCAAACCTGGAGGACTCACAACTTTCTCAAATTAAACAGTGACAAGACGGAACTTCTCATCATTGGCACCAAAACCACCCTCACCAGATCCGGACCCATCACACTCACCACACACTCACCATCAATGACTCCACCATCACCCCCTCCTCCTAGTCCGAAACCTTGGTGTCCTCCTCGGCCCCACCCTCTCATTTGACCGCCACGTCCGCTCCATTGTAAAAACATCATACTTTCACCTCCGCAACATTGCTAAAATCTGTCACTGCCTCTCCCCCCCTGCTGTTGAATCCCTCATACACGCCTTCATCTCCTCCCGCCTGGACTATTGCAATTCCCTCCTCACTGGCATCACCTCCCGCTCCCTCCATAAACTGCAAATGGTCCAAAACTCAGCCGCCCGCCTCCTCACTAACACCCGGTCCCGTGAACACATCACTCCTGTCCTCCACTCTCTCCACTGGCTCCCGATCAAACACTGCATACACTTTAAAACACTACTCCTCACCTTCAAAGCCCTCCACAGCCTGGCCCCCCCCTACCTGACTGATCTCCTTCTTCCCTACCGCCCCACCCGTTCCCTCCGGTCCTCCGCCACTGCCTCCCTCACTGTCCCGACATCCAAACTCAAAAACTTTGGTGCACTGCACTGGAACTCCCTCCCTCAGTCCATCAGAGACTCCCCTACACTATCCACCTTCAAAGCTCGCCTCAAAACCCACCTGTTCTCCCTTGCCTTAAACCCCCCCCCCCCCCTCCAACCCGATTGATGTCTGTCTCCTGTCGCTCTGTCTTTTTGTGCTATCTCATGCTGTCTTCCCCTTTTCCCCCCATGGTCTCATGTTCCTTTTGTTTTTGTTTCCTTGTTTTTACTTTGTTCCTAACTACTGTCAGCGACTTCGGGTTATTGAGAAGCGCTATATAAATAAAATGAATTATTATTATTATTATTATTATTATTATTATTATTATTATTATTATTATTATTATTATTATTATTATTATTATTATTAGCAGGTAGCTGTGTTGTGTATGAGAAGGGAAGTAAAGCACCATACAGAAAAGGAAACGCTCCTTTTTCTTCCCTACATTACTGCATGACAGATCGCTACATTATGTTGATCCATCACAATAGAACACATTAAATAGCTTACATAAGTCTAACCAGCTAGCACTAACGTTAGCTTTTTTTGTTTAGAAAAAGCTCACGCCAACTTATGAGGCTGTAACTGAGTGGCGAGACTAAACAAAAAAGACTAAATCGAAACTAAACAAAAAAGACTAAAACGAAAATGCTCAGACCTGTAGTTGACTAAAACTTGACTAAACAAAAAATAGATAAAGATGACTAAATATGATGAAAACTAAAAAGAGCATTTGAGACATGACTAAGACTAAAACTAAAATAAAAAATTGCTGACGAAATGAACACTGGTGTTAAGATATTTTTTCTTAAGATGTCTACAGATTCAGTAACCTGTACATAAGGGTTCTGCCGGGCACATACCTAAAAGGCATTTCAGATAAATAGGCAGGTGCATTGTCATTTAGTGATTTCAAAACAAATAAAAAATGTCGACAAATTTTAATTGATTTTAAACAGGCAACCACGGCAGGGACTGTAGCATGTGGGTCTTTATGCTGTGTGGCAGACAGGAGCACCTGGAGGACACCCACACAAACACGGGGAGAACATGCAAACGCCCCACAGAAAGGCCTCCTGCATGGGGGTTTGAACCCAGGACCATCTTGCTGTGAGGCAACAGTGCTGGCCACTGTGCCGTCCATCATGTAACACATGAGTGTCTCGTAGTATGTGTGGTGGAAAATATAGCCAAAGCTAATAACTTACTCAGTCCAGATACCTGGTTAATTAATTACTATTACTATACTATTATTAACTCAATCAAAGTATCAATACAAAATAGTCTGAGTTAGGCTGGATGACTCTCAACAAAGTGTTTAGCTAGCCAGCTAGGACACCAGGGAAGAGAGCCCCGAACACGAACATAGGGGTGTGACATCTTTGGGGACAGGTGGGGAAGGGGGGTAGGAAGGAATGGGGGGAGGGATGGGGGTAGAAAGGAAAGATGGGTGAGAGATATCAAAGAGAGAGGGGGGTAGGGAGTCTTTTCTTATATCTAAGTAGACATATAGTGGTGCATCCCAGCCACATCTATCCTAAACTCTCATGGCCACTAATGGCAGAGCCAGGAGAAGCATAATGCTATTCCCAGTAACTGGCTCATTAGGTGCTAACCTACTTACTCTCTGCTTGAATGGAAAGCTGAAATGCAGCAGACAGCCATATGGATCTGTAGCAAGTCAAACACATGCATATGTTATAACCACATATATATTGATTATTGTCAAATTATACTGTGTCATTCATACTGTATGGGAGCTGTTTCACCATTTCTTTTTTAAAATCAGGTTTTGACTCCTGATTGTTGGTAGAACAGCCTATACAGTACAGTATGAGAACATGTGTGCAGTGGGGAGTAGATGATATTCCTTCAACAGGACATCTTGTATACCAGGGGTGGCCAACCCGCGGCTGGCTCTTTGCCCGTCAATGTGCGGCTCTTTCCATCCAAATAGTGTGTCTGTTACTAGGCTTGAGTCAATTGTAATGAAC
Source organism: Notolepis coatsorum (assembly GCF_963971535.1). Lineage (NCBI taxonomy): Eukaryota > Metazoa > Chordata > Actinopteri > Aulopiformes > Paralepididae > Notolepis > Notolepis coatsorum. Next base: position 111,832,327 of record NC_140171.1, on the reverse strand, counting down.
CAAAGGAGAATATCAATTCTATTTAAAAAAATATATATATTATCTTTGACTGTGAATAACACCATGCTAAAATTGACCAGACCTGAAAAATCTAAGCAAATGAATAAAGGGAAGATGATTAAACAGAAGGTTTTGTAGATACAGTACTGAATTCTGCCATCTTTTTCATAATGTAAATTTCTCCACCATTTTTCATCGTATTGCAACACCGTTTTTTGCAAGACGTTCACAGAAAGGTAGAGAAACTAATTGCGTTCTGTTTTATGGCAATAACGTTCAGGTTTGTGGGAGATAATCCCAAAAAATAAGAGAAATAAAAAAGTTTATCCAGAAGTCAGATGATTGACAGGGGCTGGTGTGAGCTGGGTAGGGTAGTTTTTCGAAATTCGAAAGCCCTGAGTCTCTTCCTTCAAAAGATTACACTCACTTTTGGCTGTGCCACTTCCTCCTGTCAATATGCGCCGGTTTCCGACTCAATGCCCTGAGATTTCTATAATCTTATATTTCACTAATAACAATTAAAAGCATTGGTAAACAAATGTAATGCTGAAAATATACACTTTTACTGTATATCTCGGGCTTAAGAGGTTAACCCTGTGAGGCCCAAATTAAAAAGACATTAGCAACTTCAGAGGCCAGAGGGTGGGACATATAAACACATTTACTATCAAATAGCATTGTGAGGCTGAACAACAGGACCAATTGACTATACATGTGCTTAACATTTTTTAAATAAACATTCTTTTTTTAAATGGCTAAAAGTGATTTTGTAATTTTGCAACCGTGGGTCTCACAGGGTACTTTTAACCCTGTGAGGCTCAAATAAAAAAGACATTAGCAACTTCAGAGGGTGAGACCTACAGTATAAACACATGAAGGGTGCCGTGACTGAAAAAAAAAAGTTGAGAAACGCTGGTATATGGTGTGGCTCTTTGTGGTACCACAGTCATTTTTGTGGCTCTTAGTCTCTGACTGGTTGGCCACCCCTGCTGTATACCATCTGCTCTTTCAGTGTGACTGGTGAATATACATATTCCACTGGTCTGAAATCAGTGTGACTGGTGAATATACATATTCCACTGGTCTGAAATCAGTGTGACTGGTGAATACAGTACATATTCCACTGGTCTGAAATCAGTGTGACTGGTGAATACAGTACATATTCCAGTGGTCTGCAATCAGTGTGACTGGTGAACACATATTCCACTGGTCTGAGATCAGTGTGACTGGTGAATACACAGAGAACAGGCCATACGAGAAGATGAGAAGCTTGTTTTCTAAATTGAATATTTCTTCAGCCTAATGTGACAGCTGTCCCAGTGGTTCAACAAAGGTTTTATTTATTTTTCTTACCTGTCTTTCAGAGGAAGTATCTTGTTACAAACAACATGATGACTTTGTAATGACTGCAAAAATACAGATGACGGAAAAATTATTATTATAATACATATTTGCATGTATTTCAGATTCAGATGATTTTATTGTCACAGCTTTTTTTAAATATACAATCAGAAACACGTGAGATGCTTGTTTTCACCCGGCTCCTCAACCGTAATAGATTTGTAAACAACAATACACAACAATCTATAAAAACTATACAATAATATATGTATTGACATGTATACTCATGTCAAGGAAATACTGCCCATCTCTGTGCACGCGCGAGCACACACACACACACACACACACAGAAACACACTGTCTGCTGTACTGTACACACACTTGTCTCAAAATGAATCGTACTGTATAAACACGTAATTGTCAATTGGTTTAATAGCAAAGAAAACCTGATTTGCCAATCCCAAAACCCACTCTGTAGACCAATAAACAGAATTACTACCCACATTCTGAGAGACCTAGTGTTACAATAAGCCACTTTATGTCTTCAGTTCTCATTAGGTCTTAATGTATAGATTTGCAGACTGCAGCCGCAACCAGCAGATACTATTAGTTGGTCCGTCGATCTGTTAGTTGGTTTGTCTCACAGAAAACGAAAAAAAAAAAAACATTAGTAAAGAGGATCAATATAACGTAGGAGCCCTGGGGACACAATCTAGTCCTGTTTGCAGTCCATGAATGCACAACAGAACATGCCCAATGAGGAGTATTGTAGTTACATAGAATACAACATAGAATTTAATCCTGTTTATAGACTTATTTATTTATTTCTATTTTATGTACAATTTCTGTTGCGTAAAATGTAATTCCACGTGTGTAGGCAGGTAGCACACTTATACGCGTTCTATGTGCAAATTACATATTACGTGACTGCATGCATTAGCATCGTCCGGTTTCATTCCACAGTGACCACATTACTTACCAGAGCTGCTCACTATAACCCACGTGGCTCCATCCCCAGAGCAGGAGCAGTACGTGGGTTTATGTTGGGCCCTGGAATCCCACGGATAGCGCTGTGCCATTAACACCATTATCCATGCGCCTCTTAATTTTTCAAAGGGCTTTGGGGCCCGATGATCTGTCCGGGATGATCTGGGGCTGTGCATATGTATGTGTGTGTGTCTGTGGCTGTACATGTCTGTGTGTGTCTGTGGCTATGCATGTATGTGTGTGTGTCTGTGGCTGTGCATGTATGTGTGTGTGTGTGTCTGTGCATGTCTGTGTGGCTGTGGATGTATGTGTGTCTGTGCATGTATGTGTGTGTGTCTGTGTGTGTCAGTGCATGTCTGTGTGGCTGTGCATGTATGTGTGTGTGTCTGTGGTTGTGCATGTATGTGTCTGTGGCTGTGCATGTATGTGTGTGTCTGTGCATGTATGTGTGTGTCTAGCTGTGCATGCACGTGTGAGTATGTGTGTGTAGCTGTGCATGCACGTGTGAGTATGTGTGTGTAGCTGTGCATGCACGTGTGAGTATGTGTGTGTGTAGCTGTGCATGCACGTGTGAGTATGTGTGTGTAGCTGTGCATGCACGTGTGAGTATGTGTGTGTCTAGCTGTGCATGCACTTGTGAGTATGTCTGTGTGGCTGTGCATGCACGTGTGAGTATGTGTGTGTCTAGCTGTGCATGCATGTATGTGTGTGTCTAGCTGTGCATGCACTTGTGAGTATGTGTGTGTCTAGCTGTGCATGCACTTGTGAGTATGTCCCTGTGGCTGTGCATGCACGTGTGAGTATGTCTGTGTGGCTGTGCATGCACGTGTGAGTATGTGTGTGTAGCTGTGCATGCACGTGTGAGTATGTGTGTGTCTAGCTGTGCATGCACATGTGAGTATGTGTGTGTACTGTAGCTGTGCATGCATGTGTGTGTGTGTCTAGCTGTGCATGCACATGTGAGTATGTGTGTGGCTGTGCATGCATGTGTGTCTAGCTGTGCATGCACGTGTGAGTATGTGTGTGTCTAGCTGTGCATGTGTTACAGCAGTGGCGGCCGGTATGAATTACATCTGGGTGTTCGCAATCATCTGACCAAGCTCACCAAGCGAATACGGACTCATAACGTTACCAACATTAAGTCGAGTTAATTGATGCATACTACATTAGTACACGTATGATCATCAAATCAATAATGAACACATATATATAGTCATTTTAAACAAGTTACCATTCATTCATTCAGCAATTAACACGCTGTGTTGAGAGAGCGAGAGAGAGAGAGAGCGAAAGCGAGAGAGAGAGCGAGAGAGAGAGCGAGAGAGAGAGAGAGCGAGAGAGAGAGAGAGCGAGAGAGAGATATCGCAACTATACCTTGTTAAGTTGAAACGCACAGTGGTCCAGCAGGCAGAAGGGCTTGATAAAGTATATCCACTGTCCAGACTGTGTTGATGTCCATTGTCCATGCATGTCCGGCACACTGCATCCATATATAGCTTGTTGTTAGCCAACAAGAGTGTGAGTGAAGAGCTGTGTCCCTTTGTCCATTTCCGCGTCAAACAGCCTGCAAACTACCTGGTGTTCTATCGCCCTGCTCTAAGACAAACTCTCCAACTTTGAAAGAGTGCCTAAGCTTAACCGTCGAAAGAACTTGCCGTCACGCTCTAAGACAAATAGCTGCATCACAACCTATGATCACAACAACACAAGTTACACAACAGAACAGGTACAACAGAAACTGACGTCGGCCAATCAGAGAGCGTCTCCGCGAAATGCGGCTACGGAAATTCTAGACGCTGCTAAGGCTGCTTGCCTAGACCGCTTCAAATCGCGCCCGGCTTCCATCATAAACATCATATTTCAACGCACAACGCGTTACGCACTGATTGGCTGCGACGGATACAGCGATGAAACAGTGACGCGCACTCAGAGCGCTATTGCGTCTAGCCCGGGCCGAGAGAAATACGGCTAGGAGAAATGCGGCTATGCGACAGTGAGTCACTTCCTGTTCAGGAAAACGATAATTTTTATTTGATATATTAACGTTATATTGTGCATTGGAAACACAAACATACTTACAATGAGTAAATATTATTCATTTTAAACATGTTTATATTATTTATAGGGCTATAAAACAAAAAACAAAAAAAAATATTTCTTGTTCTTCTCTCTTTTAACCAGGGGGGCGGCGCCCGAGCGCCCCTAGTGGCGAGCCGCCACTGTGTTACAGGTACCAGTATGTGGCACCTGGCAGATATATGTTAACCTATAAAACAGGTTGTAGTTAGTCATGGACAAAAGGAGGCGCGGACATGATGTTATATATCGTATATGGCTATCGCGTCCCGCTCTTAGCCTTATGAGATACCCCTTATCTCCTGGTACCTATTGTACCCCAATACGAACAACTTAATGCACTCACACCTGATGGGGCCCCACCCCTATGGAGGCGTAGCCTATATAACCATGGCTATGGTCACCAAACGCTCTTCCTCTATTTTCGTTCCATCGTATCGGCTGCGTGCACCGTATGTAACTAGCAGCAGTGTTGGGCAAGTTACTTTTAAAAAGTAACTAGTTACAGTTACTAGTTACTTCTTCCAAAAAGTAACTAAATTACTTACTCAGTTACAAATTATAAAAGTAACTAGTTACTTCAGAAAGTAACTATTGCGTTACTTTCAATATAATTTTTTTTACATAAACAACATACACAAATCTAAACTATTTTAATGTTGCTGTGGGACAAAGTGAGACTAGCCTCCAATCAAATGCCATGTATGTAGATATTATAATTACTATGTTTATATAGTGGATCATACAAATACAATAGATGTTTTGGAACTTTTGATATGTATTGCCCCTCAACAGGCCACAACTGGGCAACATTAAATTATGCTTGTTAAGCACTATACCAAAAATAAATAACAAATATATACTGATTGATTGAACATTTTAATTAACAGATTGCAGAATGGGTACAGCAGTACGGCTCAATACACACAATTGTTAAGGGGATGCAGATCAGAGAAAGACTTTCGTCTTGTTTACATCAAGGTCCCCCATTTTCAATTCATGACATTTATGACATACACAACATACAGATATAAGAATCTAATCGAATCATTCTAAACCAGGGGTCTCAAACTCAATTTACCTGGGGGCCGCTGGAGGTAGAGTCTGGGTGAGGCTGGGCCGCATCAAATATTCCACAAAAAAAGGGTTTAAAGTATTCCAAAAAAAAGTACAACTGATCCAATCTTCTCACAAACAAACTCACTAAAACCTCACAAACACCAGCAACTGAGCATTCTCAGTGGTGTCAGTGGACTCATCCACAGCTATGGAAATGCATGTGCATTTTTTTAACAATAATTCTGCTTGCAGCTTGATATGATTTCATTCCATTTATTTTTGTGGTTCTTAGCACTGAATTCTGAGGAAAGGCTGCATCAAAATAACTGTGTTTTGTTTCATAGTGGCTTCAAATTGCCACTCTTCACAAGAGCTACCGTTTCTTGGTGCTGGGAGGATGCACGCATATTCTTTAGTCCATGCACCATTGAATTGCAGCGATTTTCACTGTCGACTTTTCTTTTACTTTCTTTGAACATGCCACATTTTTCTACTAACTGCCTGCTGGCGAAACTAGGCTACTAGCTACATTTATCTCACGGGGATACAACTGGGAATGAGGTTACTAGCTACAGTACCTGCAGATTAGAAAACCTGACGATGCGCTGTCAACTCGCTCTGACTCGGCCCTGCTGAAAGACAACTTGCATTCCGTGAAGACCCCGCCCTACTCTGCTCTGATTCGCAGACTGTGGGTGGGGGGGATACACGCTGACGGGACGCTGAATGTGATTTGACCAGAGTAGACAGAAAGAGACAGTGGAGCAGTGCTTGCAGAGATGAGTGGAGAATTTGCGCACTAAACAAGGAAGAACATATTGCCCCTCAGCGCAGATATGTCTGATGAAAGAAACAGGTTAATTCATAGTAACGCGCCGCATTTATTTGCAGTAACGGCAACGGCGTTATTGAGATTGGAAGAGATTACTCGTTACTGAAAAAACTAATGCCGTTAGTAACGTCATTACTTATAGCGCCGTTATTCCCATCACTGACTAGCAGGATGAAAAGATCAGAGAAGATTCATAATGTTGAAAGCTTACCGGAGGATTGCTTTTCCCTGGCTTCTTCGGAGCTTGTTTCAGCGACACATGAGACCTGTGCTGATGGTTCCTCGGCTGACGACGGCAGACCGTGGGGCAGCGTGCAAGGTTTGACTAGCAAGTCGGCTTGTACAAAGGTGAGGTCTGTGTCAGTAGGCATCAATGTCAGTGTTGGTAATGCTGTGGAGTATGTTTCGGTGCCAGGGCCGGGACGGCTTGGCGATCGTTCCGCTGCAGTGGACGATTTCCTGGCAATCCTGGAGCATGCTGTTAACGCTAATGCTGCTACTGCTACTTCTGCTAATGCTGATGTTGACGCTGGAATGTCTAATAATCCCCGCCGCGGGATACCGCTTTTCCCTCCTCTTACCAGCTTCATTGATGAAGGTCAGTCGGTGGTGGATCGGGGGGGTTCGCTGAGTTCTATTTACCTTTTTTACAGGTAAAGGGGCTAACAACAGGGTGCAGGCCGGGGGTACCGTGGCTAAGCAGCCAGGTAGCTTTTTTCGGCTCGGAGGGTGGCAGTATGGACTGATGAGTGGTATACTGCTACAGGATGGCATTTAGCGGCGGCCAGTGTTATGGCTCAGCTGGCTACTTTTCTTCTGGCTACATTCTTCACTTCTCATGGAGACAGGGGCTGACACCCAGTTGATGGCTGAGCCTGGGTCTGTCCGTGAGAATGTTCCGTCGCGTGGTTCCTACGCCACAGGTTGTGGGTGGGAGGAACCTTGTGTTACAGCTGCCACTAGCTACAGTGGTCAGCAGGGGGACTCGTTGCCTCTTCTGTTGAATGCTCAGCAGGGGTTACCCCGGCTTCGCCTTCGCCAGGCGGGGTATCGCGCTGTTGCCTCCCACTCCCGTCAAACCGGCAGTGGTCTGCAAAGGAGAGGCGAGCGTGATTTGAGTGGTAGCAATATCACTGCAGGGCTTCGGCGTCCTCATGCCTTGCGTGTCTAGCTGCGGAACAACTCCTCAGCATGCGCTAGAGGGGTGTTCAGGGGGGGGTGTGTGTCAACAAGTTTGATGACAGCTCCTCCCGTATCAAACCAGCCCTTTCTGTCGGGGTCCCCCCTTGGGTGCGTCGCACAGCGGGAGGGACCGGGCCAACTATCTACTGTTCCTTGCGGCCCAGCGTCAGTTGACGGCGGGGGCACTGTGGGATTATGTTCACATATGGCGACAGGAATGCCGTCTGAATCGGTGGATGGAGAGAACGTTGGAGGAGGGGCTTGTTTTGCAGTTCGCACAATCCCATCCTCCGTTCTCAGGTTTGGTGCCGACCCATTGTTAGGGTCAGACGCAGTGACAGCCCTGGCCGACGAGATCCAATCTCTGTTGGCGAAGCAGGCCGTCGTTGTGGTCCCGAGAGAGGACGCAATGTCAGGCGTCTACTCCCGTTATTTTCTGGTACCCAAGAAAACAGGGGGGGTCAGACCTATACTGGATCTGTCCGCGTTCAATCAGTTGATTGTAACGAGACCATTCAGAATGTTGACCGTCAAACTCCTTCTGCTTGCTGTCAGGAGGGGAGACTGGTTCACCTCCATAGACCTGAAGGATGCGTATTTTCACATCCCCATTTACCCTCCTCACAGGAAATCCCTACGGTTCCTGTTTCAGGGCGTAGCGTACGAGTACCAGAGGATGCCGTTCGGTTATTCTCTGGCTCCCCGCACATTCACCAAGTGCGTGGCGGCTGCTCTGGGGCCCTTACGTCGTCGGGGGATACGAGTTCTATTCTATCTCGACGACATTCTACTCCTCAGTCGTTCAGAGGAGGTTGCCAGGTCTCATACTCGGCTGGTGGTGGAATTCCTCACCAGCCTGGGTTTTGCTGTGAATTGGAAGAAGAGTACCCCTCTTCCCAGTCAACAGGTGGAGTACTTGGGCTTGACGTTGAGGTCGAGGCCCATGATTGCAACCCTCTCGGAGCAGCGTCGGGGGGCTCTCCGTCACGCGCTCGGGGGTTTCCGTCTGGGAAGGGCGGTTACGCCGCTGCAAGTGATGCGTCTGCTGGGCATTATGTCATCTGCTCACACGGTGGTTCCTCTTGGCCTCCTCTTCATGAGGAGGATACAGAGGTGGTTTCTCTCTTTGAGAATAGATCCGGTGAGGGACAAAGGGAAACGGTTGACGGTTCCTTTGTCGATATGGGGAGATCTCGCCCACTGGAGGAGGCTGGGTATCCTCACCATTGGGGTCCCCATAGGCAGCAGGGGCTCACACGTCACGGTCTTCACCGACGCCTCTCTCACGGGTTGGGGAGGGACGTGTCGGACCCATGCAGTGGGGGGCAGCTGGACAGGTCATGCTGGTCCGGCTACCCTGCATATCAATGTGTTGGAGTTGAAGGCGGTCCTCCTGGTCATCAAACGGTTCAACCACCTGGTGGTAGGCGAACACGTTTTGGTCAGGACGGACAGTATGGCGGCGGCGGCGTATATCAACAGGCAGGGTGGGACTTGTTCCATCCGCCTGCTCCGGGCGGCGGTCGAACTGTTGCTATGGGCATCCCGCAGGCTGCGCAGTCTGAGGGCGCTCCACATTCCTGGTACAGAGAATGTGGCGGCGGATATGATGTCTCGGGGCGGTCCTCGTCACGACGAGTGGGAACTCCGCCCCGACATAGTCAGACAGATCTGGGATCGGTTCGGGGAGGCCTCGGTAGATCTGTTTGCGTGCCGACGCATAAGTGCCCCTTGTGGTTCTCGCTCAGTCGGGCAGATCATCCCCCCTTGGGGGTGGATACCTTCTCGACCTTTCCATGGCCGCCCGGTCTTCTGTACGCCTTTCCTCCTGTACAGCTGTTGAGTCAGCTGTTGGAGTGGATACGGAGGGAGCGCAGGACGGTGATCCTGGTCGCGCCGGACCGGGGCACGTCAGTGTGGTTCCCGGTCTTGATCCAGCTTCTGGTCGCTCCTCCTTGGGTCATTCCGTGGTCGGCGACGGCCCTCTCACAGCGCAACGGATTGCTGTTCCGGTCTCCGGTGTTGGGCCAACGCCTGGTGGTGTGGCTGGTGGGGGAGTGAGTCTGGAGAGGATGGACCCCTCGGTGATTGATACCATCCGGTGTGCGCATGCTCCCTCCACTGTCGCGGTTTACGCGGGCAGATGGCGTGCGTTCCAAGAGTGGTGTAAGGGGGAGGGCTGGGACCCAGTCTCCTGCCCCCTGGATGCTGTCCTGAGTTATCTCCAGTCTCTTCTTGATAGACTGTCGGCTTCGACGGTGAGGGTATATGCGGCAGCTATATCCTCCTATCATGAGGGTATTGAGGGGACTGTTTTGTTCAGCCACCCTCTTGTGAAGCGTTTCCTGCTTGGCGCTCGACGCGTTAAGCCGGTGCAACGCTCCTTGGCTCCGACTTGGGATCTTCAATTGGTCCTCGGTCGGTTGTCCTTGGCCCCGTTTGAGCCGCTCGTGCAGGCGCCGTTGGGACAGCTGTCTTTCAAGACCGCGTTCCTACTGGCTGTCACTTCCGCTAAGCGCGTAGGTGAGCTCTGTGCTCTCTCGGTACGTCCAGAGTGCCTGTCTTTTCGGGCTGATTGCGGTGCCACTCTGCAACCTAATCCTGCTTTCGTGCCTAAAAATATCCGGAGTTCCTTCCGCTCCCGGGATATTGTGGTTCAGGCGTTTCGTCCTCCTCCTCACGACAGTGAGTTGGATGCGGCCCTTCACCTGTCATGTCCAGTCCGTGCTTTGGGGATTTACCTCAGCCGTACTCAGGACCTCAGGGTTACCGACCAGCTTTTTGTCTGTTACGGTGGGTCTCGTGCTGGTAAGGCACTGTCGAAGCAGCGCCTGTCCCATTGGTTGTGCGAGGGCATTACCCTCTGCTACACATTGGCTGGACAGGATCCCCCTGCGGGCATCAGGGCGCACTCCACTCGTGGGGTGACTGCCTCTGCCGCTCTCCTGGGTGGGGCCTCGGTGGAGGACATCTGTGCTGCAGCTTCATGGTCCTCCCCGGGCCCCTTTGTAAGGTTTTACCTCATGGACATGACCGGGGGTTCTGTCTCCCAGGCGGTTCTGGGGTCTGTGGCCTTTCCTGCTTCCCATCCTTTGGTAGGGTAGCAGGAGTGTGTGGGTATGGGCCACAGTGTGTTGAGTCACACGTGGTTCCGCATGTGCGGTGTGTTCAAGGGGTTCTGGTTCCTTCTTGTTCGCATTCAGGTGGAGTTGACTGCGCCCCCCCTTCATTAGGAAGGATGGGGTGACAGGGCTCCCCGCGCCCCTTGATGTGGGCTTACGGGTCCTCAGGGGGTACATCTGTCGGGCCTCACGTCCGCTCTGACCCATATCTCATAAGGCTAAGAGCGGGACGCGATAGCCATATACGATATATAATGATTATATTTATAGTTATATTAGTATTGGCTGAGCGTCCCGCTCTACGCGGCCCTGAGTTCCCTTTTGAGGGATCTTTTGCTGGAACGGGATTTGGCGAGGAAGAGTGTTTGGTGACCATAGCCATGGTTATATAGGCTACGCCTCCATAGGGGCGGGCCCCATCAGGTGTGGGTGCATTAAGTTGTTCGTATTCGGGTACAATAGGTACCAGGAGATAAGGGGTATCTCATAAGGCTAAGAGCGGGACGCTCAGCCAATACTAATATAACTAGGTTATATACATAACCTATCGTTACTGGGTCTGAATCCTCTCGTTTTGTCTTTATTACAACAATACAATCATTCATTTAGTCATAATAATCTTCAATCAATCATCTTAACATCATACAATCACTTAGTTCAATTATCTTACATTACTTTTAATACATTCAATTATAGTTCCGTTCTTATCATCAATTCAAAGGCATATTCATATCATTACAGTACACATTCTACCCTGGTTCACTTCAGTAGCATTTTCATTTCAAATGTAGTTATCCAGCATTATATACTGTACATTGTAATTAATTATGTCTTTATGCATATTTGGTGTCTTAAATATAAGCACGTGAAAAGGGAGCATTCTCCTGTTAAAGGATAACTCCACTATTTTGGGAAATTAGCTTATTTAACATCTTCCCTGGAGTTAGACAAGAAGATGCATACCTTTTTTGTCTCTGTGCGTGCATTTTAGCTTTGGGAATAGATGCTCCGTTAGCATAGCTTAGCTTCATCACTGGAAGTGAGGCAGGACAGTAGCCTTACAGTGCCTTACAGTGTATTGCAAGGTCTGACATTGACCAAACTTGATATGCATGACCTTGGTGGGCTCTAGGTCAACTCCTGAAAAGGGGGTCAATGTCAGACTTTGCAATCAAAAGTTAGGGGGCTAATAACCCTTGCCATAATTTCAGTGCGCCCCTAACTTTTGATTGCAAGGTCTGACATTGACCCCCTTTTCAGGAGTTGACCTAGAGCCCACCAAGGTCACGCATATCAAGTTTGGTCAATGTCAGACCTTGCAATACACTGTAAGGCACTGTAAGGCTACTGTCCTGCCTCACTTCCAGTGATGAAGCTAAGCTATGCTAACGGAGCATCTATTCCCAAAGCTAAAATGCACGCACAGAGACAAAAAAGGTATGCATCTTCTTGTCTAACTCCAGGGAAGATGTTAAATAAGCTAATTTCCCAAAATAGTGGAGTTATCCTTTAATCTCAGTCTAGGCATATTGGAAGAGAACATTGTATCTGTCTTCTTTTAATAAAACACTGTCATTCTAATTGTCTGTCAAACAATTCCTTACATCATCAATAGCTATTACCTTTATCGTCATCCGTTTATCATCAGTCATATCCACTATTCTACAGGAATACCTCAACACCTCTGTGTCAGTCATATTTGTGTTCCAGCTCAAGTTCGTTTGAACCTTTAATCAATGTGCATTTATATATATGTATATGGCTGATCTCAGTGTAGGGGATGCAAATAGATGGTTATCCTACCATCGTAATTCTACACATAGTGGAATCATTATGAACAGGTACATGGTCCTATCACGAGTGGGGCGGGAGTTTTCAGAACCAGGCTATCAGAATGGAGTACCTGAGTGGAGTCCCAGTGACGGGCGTGTCCAGGCAAGTTGGAAAAGATGTCGTCCATGAGAGGCACAGAAAATACAGTCTCTTCACGAAAACTACTAGAAGTTGACGTTAAGCCAACACAACTTCTAAAAAGAAGTAACGGACATTAGAACGGACAGTTTAATAACAGTGTGTGGTCGCATTGTTATTGTAGCGCGAGTTTTATGCGACGAGTACCCTCGTGTCTGAGAGAATATCATGCTAACCGCGGCAATGGCTGCGTTCGTTTCTGAAAAGTAACATTCGACTGAGAGCGAAAGAGGCTTCGTCAGTGCTGTGAGTTTCAAGAAAGTGAATGACAGTTTTTTGTTATCCACTTTTTCTCCTCCTGTTTTTCTGTGTTTTTTCTCCCATCCCAAGTCGTTATGCCAATTCAGATTCCTTTATTAAGCCATTTGGGTAAAACACATTGGTAATTGTTGCGGCATTACAGTGTATGCATTTTTCATTTATTTTTTCACAGTAACAACAACACCGACACAGGACAAAAAACAGTGCAGTGGAGGATTAATCATTTAAATATATATATATATGTTACGTTCCCCAGTGGGGAGACGCAACACAAGGCCACAGACAGGGTAGGTGAGGGTGCAGTGACACACAACGCAGGAGACAATTTGCAAAATAATAATATTTATTTCACAAACTTCAAAAAACAGCAACACAGAGAGCAATGAGGACTTACCAGTGAGCACCAAATAAAATATCAAAAAGAAATAAAAGCCCACCCTCCCCTTACAGGCGCGGACGCCCCAAAGTACAGCTGGTGTCTTTAACAGTAGGTCACCTACGTGATGCAAAATGTAGACCCAGGGTATCTTCCTGTCCTCAATGTCCCTGTGTGCGAAACAAAAGGTTAACAAACAAGAAAAACACCATAAACTGGGTGACGATTAATAAACAAATACACAAAACAGGTTATGGGTAAACAGAAAATGTACAACAGGCAGGATCACAAAAGGTACAATACTATAGGAAATGGCTAAACCACCAGAGCCTTGACCAGCTCTCACACAAACATGAGCTCAACAGAGCTTTAACTAGCTCATGCACCAAACATGAGCTCAACAGAGCATTAACTAGCTCACACACCAAACAATGAGCTCAACAGAGCATTAACTAGCTCACACCAAAAAGCAGAACTCTACCACAACACCACCAAATATAATTACCCACAGACACCGACAGAGATCTAGCTAACACTGCACACACAGGGATATATGAAGGGATGTGGAGGTTAATTGTCTGACGAGCCTCAGCTGCTGCTGCTGATTGACCCTGAGAGAAAGATAGGTTACACAGGAGGGAGACAAAAAAAACAACAATACAACCTGCCTACATACATAACACCTAATATATATTACTCCCTATACAATACAATATAATATTACAAGGATACATACATAATGATATATATATATATAGACAGAGTCCGTAACAATATATATAGTTATAGAGTTCCAGTAAAGACTAGTGCAGTGCAGTCAGTGTCATTGTGCCTTCCTGGTCGTTGCTCGCATGTACCCCCCACTGGTCGGTCTAGGGAGCCCTGAAGTCTATCAGATGCTTCCTCCGAGACATAGGAGATAGCCAGCAGCATCTTTTCACCTGCCAGCGCGGACTCTCATTGGCGAGGTGTAACGTGTGGGAGGTCACACTACCCTCGCCATCTCCCTCCCTCGCTGTGCAGGCGCCCTGACCGACCTATAGGAGTCACTGTTTACAACGACCAGAACACCACCCCACCGGCTTCCCTCCCGCTGACTCTGCCAATTGAGCCAGTATGACGGCCGGCCAAGCTGGAGGCAACGCTGACAGCCGGATTCAATACCAGTGTCTCTCGCGTTGGTGATGAGCGCTTAGTCCGCTGCGCCACCCAGCCGTCTTCATATCCTCTATTCTATAGTGCACAGGAATACCTCAACACCTCTGTGTCACTCATATTTGTGTTCCAGCTCAAGTTAGTTTGAACTTTTAATCAATGTGCATCGAAAGTGCATTTATATATATGTATATGGCTGATCTCAGCCTTACTAGGAGTTGCTAAACAGTGACCATGGTGAAACCCAAAGGAATAGATTTATATTTACATTTACGGAGAGCGGGATAGAAAGAGAGGGAGAGAGCGAGAGAGAGACAGCGAGAGAGAGCAAGAGAGCAAGAGAGAGAGAGCGAGCACGAGGGATGGCTCCAGTACCTAGCTAACTTCTAGTTAGCGTGGGCTAATGCTAGTCCTCCAAACCATCTGTTAACACTTATACCAAATTTGTCAATATTCATTTACCAAACAGCATTTCAACTCAAACAGTACATATTTCCCATAGGTTGTCCATTAAGTATGACATCTGTTCTACCTTATTTCTAATGGAGGTAATACCGTACAAGTATGTTCACAACGTTTTGACACATAATCTAATGATATTAACGTGATACCACTTCTAGTGGGCATCACACATGCACGTGTGAGTGTGTGTGGCTGTGCATGCACGTGTGAGTATGTGTGTACGTGTACATACACACACTGGCATCACCCGGGGGACACAGTGTGTATCAAAGCCTGCAACGTTTTGAGGTAATCGTCAAAAGGGTTCTTAAATATTAAACCAGTTGTTGGACAAAATAGGCCTTTTCAAATAATGTGAGATAGGAAGATTAGCTTTCTGTCTCCACTGTAAGGAGAGAAGAAGCAGTTGTGTAAACAGCCGAAGGGCAAACCTTTGTCTGCAGAGCTAGAACAGATGGGTTTGTCAAGATAGGGAAGTTATAACGATAAAAACTCAACTGAACTCAGCTGTGACGGAGGTCAGGAGATGGCCTCCGAGAATAGGCTTTAGGACAACAGGAACTGTTTACACAGAACTACAGCAGTTATTTACGAACCAGTTCAAAGGAGCCTTATTATCTGACTCTTTTCAAGCAGCTACAGAACGGTTGGATTAGGTGAAGCCACTCCTTAGAATGCTGTATTAAGAATCAAGAAAAGTGAATGAATTAATTAATTAATTAATTAATTAATTAATTAATTAATTAATTAAGCTATATGCTAGAAAACAAGAGTCAAATATTTACGTCATGACTTGCTATTCTTATAAGACAATCACATTGATATGAAATACCTATCATCTATATACAAGAGACACTCTATTGCAGGGGTGGCCAACCCGCGGCTCACGAGCCGCATGCGGCTCTTTGCCCGTCAATGTGCGGCTCTTCCATCCATAAAAAAAAAAGATTTAATAATTTTTTTTGTCACTCATTCCATAAGGACGTAGAATAAACATTTAAAAAAAATTTTAAATGTCCCATTTGCATGTTCTTGGTATCTGAATCTAGGGACATATATGGATCAGTGTCAGAAATAGTGTGTCTGTTACTAGGCTTGAGTAAATTGTAATGAATCAAAGGAGAATATCAATTCTATTTAAAAAAAAATTTATCTTTGACTGTGAATAACACCATGCTAAAATTGACCAGACCTGAAAAATCTAAGCAAATGAATAAAGGGAAGATGATTAAACAGAAGGTTTTGTAGATACAGTACTGAATTCTGCCATCTTTTTTATAATGTACATTTCTCCACCATTTTTCATCATATTGCAACACCGTTTTTTGCAAGACGTTCACAGAAAGGTAGAGAAACTAACTGCGTTCTGTTTTATGGCAATAACGTTCAGGTTTGTGGGAGATAATCCCAAAAAATAAGAGAAATAAAAAAGTTAATCTAGAAGTCAGATGATTGACAGGGGCTGGTGTGAGCTGGATAGGGTAGTTTTTCGAAATTTGAAAGCCCTGAGTCTCTTCCTGCAAAAGATTACACTCACTTTTGGATGTGCCACTTCCTCCTGTCAATATGCGCCGGTTTCCGACTCAATGCCCTGAGATTTCTATAATCTTATATTTCACTAATAACAGTTAAAATAATTGGTAAACAAACGTAATGCTGAAAATATACACTTTTACTGTATATCTCGGGCTTAAGAGGTTAATCCTGTGAGGCCCAAATTAAAAAGACATTAGCAACTTCAGAGGCCAGAGGGTGGGACATATAAACACATTTACTATCAAATAGCATTGTGAGGCTGAACAACAGGACCAATTGACTATACATGTGCTTAAAGGGGAACTATCTTATAAATGGCCTTTTTCAGTGTTTACCATTGTTTCTTAGCTATGTGGACTTATATTAATAGGATCTATGTCTCTAATTCTCATATTGGCGCATTCTTCCAATTCTCCTCTCACAATATTCACCCTCACTGAACTGAGTCATCTGAAAATGTGCATATCTGTGATGTCAGAGATTTCTCAGCTGCATAATAATGTGGCAGTTGATGTGGCAGTTGGCACCAGGCCACACAGTGGTTGGAGCCCAGCCTCAAAACGGCTTAAGATCTTGAGGTAGAAAAATGCGGTTTTTGAGTACTTGATTAGAAATACAAAACAATGCATTTTTTATTTTTTTGAAAAAAAAACCTAGGTGTTCCATAGATTCACAGGAATTGTGTAAAAGTGCCCAAATAGTGAAAGAAATAGTAAAATAGTTCCCCTTTAACATTTTTTAAATAAACATTATTTTTTTAAATGGCTAAAAGTGATTTTGTAATTTTGCAACCGTGGGTCTCACAAATAATAATAATAATGGATTGGATTTATATAGCGCTCTTTGTGACACCCCAGAGCGCTTACAGAGTCCATTATTCGTTCATACACAGACATACCGGTGGTGGTAAGCTACAATTGCAGCCAGAGCTGCCTTGAGGCAGACTCACGGAAGCGTGGCGAATAATCAACGCCTACGGCCCCTCCGACCACCACCAACATTCATTCACATGCATACACATTCATACGAGGCAAGTAGGTTAAGTGTCTTGCCCAAGGACACAACGGCAGTGGGATGGACATGGGCTTGAGCGGGATTCGAACCACCAACCCTTCGATCATTGGACGACCCGCTCTACCCCTGAGCCACGCCGCCCCACAAGGTACTTTTAACCCTGTGAGGCCCAAATAAAAAAGACATTAGCAACTTCAGAGGCCAGAGGGTGAGACCTATAAACACATGAAGGGTGCCGTGACTGAAAAAAAAGGTTGAGAAACGCTGGTGTGGCTCTTTGTGGTACCACAGTAATTTTTGTGGCTCTTAGT